>NC_072732.1:68021252-68368478 GCF_026930045.1 Uloborus diversus | reverse complement strand
ACCTCAAACATGCAGGGATGTGTCAGCTGCGCCAATCGCTGATTCTGCTTCAAACTGCTCCAAAAGAACACCAAATGGATTTTTCTGTGCCATAATTGGACGAACTTGCTCCAAAAGTGCAATTTTGTATTTAATGTTGCAGTTCCTTAGGTATAATTGGCAGTTTTTGAAAAATATCATCAAGTTAATGCATTTGGAGCTTGTTTTTACGATTTTTTGACTTGGTCCCAATTTTTTGAGCATTTCAAAATCCGATTTCATCCGCTTTTAAAAAAAATGATCGTTTTAATTTTTTATGTGATTATGTTCCTTTGATATGAAAAATTTTGATATTTTCGAAAATATTATGATATTTTCAAACCCTGGCTATAAGCAAAACAAAGCCAAACAATCCAAAATAGCTTGCAAAGTTGAGGTTTTTTTACTATTGATTTTCCAGGGGTCTGGCCAGAGGATATTTGGGTCCGTTAACGGACCCTTCACAAAAATCCGATTAACCAAAACGGACCTTTCACAAAATCCCGATCAAACAAAACGGACCTTTCACAAAATCCCGATCAAACAAAACGGACCCTTCACAAAATTCTGATAAACAAGATCGGATCTGTCACAAATTGTTTATTGAAAGAGCAAATCTGAAAGCAAAATAACGCATATTTCTGTGTATTAAACCGATAATTTTTGGAACCTTTTTTTAAGTCAAATTAGAGGGATTAGCTTATACAAAATCGGCTAATTTTGAAAAAAAAAAAAAAAAAAGGCACTCTTGCGATGCTTCTGCAAGTGATAAATAATTGCTACTGCCAAATAAATATAATGGTTGTTTGTTTTATCACAGCTAATTAGCAGCGGTGTTGTTGTAAACTTTTCTGAAAAGGCATTGGTAAGCACTTTTCTCCGCTCATGATTTAATAAACAATAATAATATATATCTGCGAAATGAACTTAGAACTGGAAAGGGATACTAAGGGTGAGGAAAAAATATGATCGCTTCAGATAGGGTTACCAACTTCAAAACTTTCACCACTTAGCGTCTGGCTTTGAACCTTTATAATGACTTGATTAGAAAATATTCTCATCATTTTGTCGACTTGTCAAGTCAATATTTGCGTATTTGTATTTGCGTTTTTACGGTGCAGTGCGAAGGGATGTTTAATTGTTATTTTGGGGAGAAAATTATATGGGTTTTGATTTTTCGATGCTAACAAGGATGATTAACTTTAAATAAACTCTTTTAATTACCATTTTTTTTTCTTTAGATGTCCACATTTTGAAAAATGCAATCTTTTAACATCCGATATGAGAATCATATTTTGTTCTTTTTTCAAGCTAACTTCGCTTTATTAGGATTCAAATAAATGAAAAGTCTCTTTGTTTCAGTTAGAACTCTCATTTCAAGTTTTTAAAGCAAAATTCCATTTTCTGTTATGAGTCAAAAATTAAAATGCTGAATAGATGGTTTATTTTATTTTTTTTTTTTTGGGGGGGGGGGGGGGGTCAACTGTGTTCACAGATATCAATGATATGTTATCATAGGACTCTAAAATGCAATTTTAAAATAATTTTATCAAAAATATTTCTTTTACAAGCCGTTTTTATACTTTTGATGACACACTTTGAGAATTGCGATCTCTCTGCATCCGCTATGGTAATCCGATTTTTCGAATTTTTGATGATTATTACGCTTTGCTAAGAGGTAAACAATTGAAATACAGTTAGCTCTCTGTTTAACGACTTTCAAGGGATGACAAAAAATCGTCCTTAAGTAGAAAATGTCTTTAAATAGAATGCTTTTAACACTACAGTGGTCCATCTGGGACCGTGAAAAAGCCGTCGTTAAATAGAGATCATCGTTAAATAGAGCGTCGTTAAACAGAGAGCCAACTGTATCTTTTTATTTTTGTTAAAATCACGGAATTTATAAGTTTTAAACGAAATTCTGTGCTTTTTAAGAGTGTCTTGGGTCAAAAAGTTGAATGCTGAACCCTATTCTGAATTTTGTTTTATTTATTTATATTTTTGTTACAATTATTTTAAATACTGTATAGAAATATATCTAGTATAATTTAACATAATTCAGAATGGTAGATAAATATTGATACTTGAAAGAACGATGCCCCCCCCCCCCCCCCCCCCGCGCCAAATATCAGAAAAAAAATCCAGAATGCTTTTCTTGTCATAGTAAGGGAAAACACTCAACTTGAAGTTTAATTGATGCAGTTTGTGCCATCTCTAAATTCTAAAATTTCGTTTTAACAAAAAAATTTTTTTTTTGCGAAATTCTTTGATTTTTCACAAAAATAATTCATTTTTCACAAAATTATTTGATTTTTCACAAAAAACGGACCCTGTGAAAAATCCTGGACAGACCCCTGTTTTCTTTAAAGATCTTTTTTGCGTAGTACTATTACTTTATTTTGTCTTAAACTGATTGTTATGGTCTATCTGTCATGTTACATTTCTGAAAAATCAAAAATTCATTATTCCAGGGGAACTTTAGATTTCTCCAACTTCTCACAACTAGAAACATTTTGGCAGTCCTGTGGGTCTTTTGAGTTATTGAGAGTTAACTGTGTATATACTTATGTAATCATGATTTAATTGAAGTTCTTAAAAGCATTCTATTTTACATATAATGCATTGGAACATTTACAAAATATAAGCTAATATTTGATATGCATTTGTTACTGCTTTAGTATTTCAGAAAAATTGTTTTTTTTTTTCAATGGAATTTATTATTAGTTTTAACTTTCATATCGCATATTTTATTGTTCAGGAGAATGAATTTTGCAAATGAAATACAACATTCTTTCGGAAAAGATGGTTTGAATTATGTTATTTTTATATGAATATTTATGTATATCTGTGCTAGTTATGTAACATGTTAATAATTGTTATGCTGTATCAGCAACAATATTACCTTGCTCCATTAAAAAGTTTCAATATTGTGTTCTGGTGTAGTGACATAAATAATTTTTTGTTGTGATTTGAACAAATTAAGCAAAAAAGAATTCATTTAATTATGGAAACTAATCCTTCTATTTATTTATTAAGGTCAACCTTTTCAAAGTTGGATAAAATATTATAATCTGAATTAATGTCAATCAAAAGAAAAATAAAGCTTAGGCTTCATTTTCTAAAAACATAGTTTTAAAACTTATTTGAATTTGTCCTTTCAGTATTAACCCTTTAAGTATGTCATCGAAAGAAGCGGGGCCGCTTCCCGCTACCAGGCTTTTAAAGAAAGCAAAGACAATTCACACAGAGCGTGTGGATACAAATCGTGATTCCATGTGGAAAATAGCATTATATCTCCCCTATGAGACATTAGAAAATTTTACTGCCCATGCAATAAAATTATTCTGTTTTGTATATAATGATAAAATAACTCCACATATGGAGCTGACATAGCTGTTATGCACATAGTATAGCAGCATAGTAATGCAATGCATATGCTTTTTAAATGCAATAGCACATGCATTGCATTTAAAAAGCTTTAAACTTTAAGAGAAAATATGCATTAAACTATTTTAATCATCAGCCAGTTAATGTTCTTTAAATTTGTTTAAAAAATTCAAAATATCTTATTCACAAGAGTGTATTCATTTTTTGTGCACTTAATTCTAAAATATTTGAAATATTAAATTTAGTGGTTAAATTCTATTTTTTGAATGCTTTTTTATCAGTAGTGTTTAATTGATAAAACAAAAAGTTAACACTTTCACCAATGAGTGAAGCATATAATGCATTTCAGGGGGAGGGGGAGGGGAATAGTGCTGTCTAGAATTTTAAAAATATTGTCATTAATAATGAAGCTACATGTAATTGTCCTATAGCTGAAAGTAAGGCAGAATTACAATGAAAAACCAAGCTGTTTGCTGTCTGCTGGTAATTGTTATTATTTTTTTACTGTAATATATTTTTATTTCTGCACTCAATGACTTCAGAGTGAAAGAGATTGATTGTTAAAATTTGTATTTAAGTTTTTCTACTCTTAAATATATTGAACTTCTTTATAAAGTAGTATTCAAAAGTGCTTCGTATCACTAATGCGTAAATATTTTGCAGAAAAAAGGCTTAAAGTTCCAAGTACTCTTTCAAGGGAAAACTCGTTTCCTGTGTTCAGATACATGTTTTAAGAATTTCAAGACAAAACAGAAAAAGCCAGCTGAGCCAGTGAAACCCACAGAACTTAAATGTGCTCACTGTGAAAAAGTCATTGAAGATAATCTGGGTTATTATCCTGTTATTGGGGAAATAAGGCCCCTCTGCTCTGAGGAATGCATTAAAAAATATCATGATGTAAGTGTCTTTTAAAACAGTTTATGGATAATTAGACTGAGGGTAAAGAATGAAGTTTTTGCATCCTTCACTTTTTGTGTGATATAGTGTATGTTTTTACGTGTTTATTAATGAATAAAAAAAGCATAAATGTTGTTCATTCCATCATGACAAACGTAACATTCAGAGACTGTTTTGTTGCATAACATGAGTTTTAATCGTCTATTAATCATTGACTTGTGATTTTGCAGAATTTTGTAAAAGAATAAAACTTCTGTGTAACATTCATGCAATTAAACACGGTATAAATCACATAAATTGGTTTTTGAAACTAAATTACTATAGTGTGACGCACATAACATTTTTGCAACCTAGAATATTTACATGAAATTCAACTCTCAATTTCTCTAAAGTTTAGGTAGTGGAGCTTGCTTAGTAGAATGTCGGTTAAAAGAATATACTGCTTAATATAATACATTTTCAATATACCAAACCAATATAATGTGTTTTTTTTATTCTAGTCAATGGAATAGGCTGCTTATTAGAATATTTTTTCATGGCAAAATGGCTATTAGTGAATTCCAGGAAAAAGGGGACTTGAATTTTAGAAATTTATATTCTGCCACTTGCTATATACCATTCTCTTCAGAAATAAATGAATTTCTTGAATCTTGACCAGTTTTTTCCCACATAGTTTGCTAACTTTCAGAACATCAAGGGTAAAATTAAGTTTTCTCTTTGTGGTTTTACAGAGCAAGTAATCTCTTTTTTGTTACATACTGTAATTTCAATACACTTGTTATCAGAATATAATATTTAGGTTAACTTTTATGTTTTGAATGTCTGTTTAAACTTTTTTAAAAGTAATTTAAAATTTCTTTTTTTTAATCATAAAAGAGGTCCATTTCTAAGATGACAGTTTGATGTCCTTCCATTACCAAAATGCTACATCTCAGTTTATTCACCAAAAACCATGCTAGAAAAAGAAACTAATGGTTTTTTTTTAAGCAAAAAAGAATTATGTCCCTTGTCAATGAGGCATAATTATAATTTTAGTACATGTTTAATTTATATGGTTTTTAATGGTAAAGGAAGGATAAAAAATGCGGTCACGGAAGCATTTATTGATAAGCTGATACAGGAAGATAAGCTGATCAAAGGAGATACAGCTGAATCAAAAATACCAAATCATAAGAATATGCCAAAGGGTTCATAACATTTGGACAAGTTTTGTTAGTTGAATGGAAAGGAAAGAAATTAACAACGAGCAATGTTGGACAGGTACTTCATATAGAAGATGAAGGAGTAGAAATATCTTGTTTGAAAATACATAATAATGTGGGAATTATCTTTGTATTCCTCGACAAAGGAGATAAATATTCTATAGATTCTGATAAAATTGAGTATTTCATGAATTCAGAATTGTAACAGATGGCTCAGGTATTAAATGTCATTGTTTCAGATTGCTGTATTAGTTGAATAAATGTTTGTAAGTTGAAATTTACTAAGTTAAATTGTTTTTGACTTCTTGTCCTTCCGTTACCCTTAACAAATACATAATTTATATGCTTAAAATATTTTTTAGAACTGGAGGTGAAATTGTAATGATTGAACACTCATGTATGTCCTCTGATTTTTATAGAATTTTCCTTTTTATTAGTTTGGCTGAACTTTTGGAAAGAACACGATTGCAGGAAAATCATGTCGCAAAAATGACCTTTCGTTACTTCTTTTTAAAATTCATGTAAAAAAATAGTTACTGGCAAAACAATTCCTGGCTTTGACTTTTTTAGAAACTTACTGTGATGTGTATAAAAGTCTACGCATGAGTTTTTGAAAAATAAATTTCGATATACTCACAGACAGAAATACATCAATTTTTTGTTCAAACTGTCCTTCTGTTACCGCTGGAATTCACCTATTCTATTAAGCTGGTTCGACTGTAGATACCATTGTAAAAACAATGCAGTGCATTATTTTCATTCTTAAACTTTATTTTTTATGCAGAATATTACTCATTTTTCTTATAACAAACTAATATTCATTCAAAATATGATGCGTGAGGAACATAATAGGGTTTCCAATCCTGCGCCAATTCCAGTCCCACAGGATTGACTTTTTTTTTGTAAAAATAGCAAAAGCTTTGCTTTTTTTTAGAAAGACTGTTTTTGCAACTTGAATTGGTAGCTTTTTGAATTCCGTACATCAATTGGTGAACACTACGAAGTCGAGTACCTAGTAGCAATTTGTTTGGTACCTAAAAAGTCCAATGCGTCTTAACAAAACATTGTTTGTATGGAATGAGAAAGGATTTTCGCTCGAAAAATAATGCACTTGATGAAAACACGTGTTGTAGTTCCACTGCAGTTGTTTTTTCTGAGATTTAACAACTGTGGACGTTTTCCAAAATATCCCCCTTAACTTCATCACTTTCTAAAAGATTTTTTTATTCTTATGCTTGGTTTTTGCTCAAGAACTGCTGTATCCAGTTTAACTGTCATTGAAAATACCCTTGTTTCTTCATAATTGTTGGCCATTGCATCATGCATTTGTTTCATTACCACAAAGGGTGAGTGCTGCTTGTTTTCACCAAGTCGCAGTTTAATTGAAAGTTTTTGGATAACTTCGCTAATTTTACCTCTCACTTGAAAGAGACATTCAAAAACTTGAGCAGCTTAACCTGTCATGCAAGTCATCTTGTGTTTCATCCAAGCTTCTCTCGCCTCTTCTAGAGTTGCGTAGAATATGTTTTAAAAATGTTAGGTTTTACATTGCTCTCTTTGGAGAAAAAGTGTGTGCACTTTTTGTAAGTTAAAGATTTTGACTTCATTCCTTAAGCTCACAGAAGTGTCCGAACATTGCATTCAGGCTACCCAAGTAGGTTTTGCAGTCTGGAATACTTTCCCTATTTTTTCTAAAGCTTAATGTTCTGGCTTTTAAATTTTAGTGATGGTTTTCAAAATTGTTTTTAAATTATATGCATATTCTCAACTGCTGAACATATGAAAATGGACACATCGACTGAGAATATCAATTCATTCTCAGAAGGAAAAAAGCCCTATTTTTATTGTGTTTTTAAAGTGTAAATCCACCGTTCATCATATGAGACAAAGTTTTTCTTGCTGTTCCTGCAGATATATGAGGAAGGTGATTCAACCTTCAGATAATGCTTGTGAAAATAGTCGTTTTATGAGCGGCAAAAGTTGGAAAATGTTTGCATGGAAAAATTTGCAGGATTGGAAATCCCTTGAGACTTTGCTCTCAATCTCGTGGGATTAATCCCGCTAAATATCATGCGGGATCCCGCAGGATTTTGGGATTGGAACCCCTAAGAATGTAGCTCTGAAGATGGATCATTTTAGAAATAGACTCATTTAGTTTTTTTGACCTTTGAGTGCCTAAATTTTTAACAAGTAAGCACTAACAATCAAGAAAAGATTAAAGTTCAATAACAATTCCAAAGCACAAGTATTGATTGTATCATAAGTGAAGATGTTAAAAGTAGGATATTATTGAAAAAAAAAAGTTTTTAATGTAAAGTTGGTTTTAGAATTCAATTCAGTGCAGAAGAAAACATCAATAAGAAGTAGGCTGTAGAGGGCTTTAAAAAGAATTCTGGTTTTCATTCTCTTGTCATCGGTTATTTTTTGATTTAGTGATGCAGGGCTTCTTACTAAGATCCATCAAAACAAATATAAATTGGGCATTGCAGTTTTTGAAAAGATTTAATCTCAAAAAATTAAAATAAGATTAGAAAGGTTTCTCCAATAACAAAACAATCTGACATAGAACAAAGTGTGGTATTATTAACAAAAATTAATAACAAAAATGCTTTCTTATAAACTAACTTGAATAAGAAAAATTAATACCTTAATTTTTCTTTGAAAATGAAATGTAATTCTTATATAATATTTCTGAAGCAAATGCAAAACTCTAAACAAACATTAAAGTTAAATGAAGCAACAATGGATTTATTGAAACTCAATACACAACTTTTAAAAATATTCAACTGAAGTTTTCACAGAAAATGAATTAATACAAATCAGTTCATTATGCATTTGCTTTTTCTCACTTTTTTTTTTTTTTTTAATTTTTGTTTGCTGGTAAAATTTTTTATTTTTATGTAATGATTTTTTAAAAATTTAAGTTCAAAATTGTAGAAAATTGTTTTCAATAAATTTTTGGTTTCTTTTTAGGTTTATGCTGCCCCTAAGAAATGTTCTCAGTGTAAAAAAGTTCTAGATGACGCTCAAAATTTTGATATTTTGACATGGGAGACAATGCTGTTTTGCAATGAAGATTGCTTAGGAAAATACCAATCATTTTTAGGAAGTCATTGTACTTGCTGTCAGACTCCAGTTCAACAAGCATCCCTTGGCAAATATTGTGTATGCTTTGGTGCTGATATACGTCAATTTTGTTCAGGCAGCTGTTTAGAAGAATTTAAAAAAGGTCTCAAGGTGAGTATTTCAACCATCAAAACTTAGTATTTTAGTAAGTTACATTTTGGCAGAATTGAAAATGCTTTTGAATTAAATATTTTTAGTAAGATCATTTTTGAGAATGAATTATTTTCTTGAATAATGAAAACGAATTTGGCTTTGAAAGTAAATTGTTTCTTTGATCACAGGGTGCCTCTAAAGAAATTTTTTTCTAAAATGATCGTTTTGTTCTAATATTTAAGTTTATCTTTAGAGAATATTTTTTATCTTAAATGTTAAGATTATATTTTATGAATAGAGTGATTCATTTGTTTTCAAAAAACACAACAAAAGTTTTTTTTTTTTTTTTTTTTTGTAGCATTACAGAGCAATCAAAACATTATGCACTTAATTGTAAAAGTTTTGAACGCTATATATTTTACTTACAAGTGTATGCAGTGCAGCTCGTGCCTTGAAAAAGTGAGGGGGCCAGATCATAGGTGCACCCCCCCCCACCCCCATCAGGTTTTGAAAACAAAAAAGATTTTTTTAAAAAATATTCTTTTAATATTTAATTTCCTCAAAATAGTTATTTGTGTTAAATTAATAAAGTTAAATCCTTTTTAAACAAGGGACAAGCTACAAAATACTTAAACTACTAAGTAAATCACGAAATATAGGGTCTGGTGGGGGAAAGTGGTCAATGGGGTAAAGTGGTCATAAATCAAATAAATGGCTATACCTTAGAAATAAATGTTCGAATGAATGTGAAAATTTTATTTTAGAGTAGTGCAGTTAGAAACTACATTTTGAATACAAAATTTTAATACTGGCAAAATTTTATTTGGTGAAAAAAAAATATTTTGTGTGATTATGAATTTTTTTAAAATATAAACACCTTTTTTAATTTCCTTGGGAAATTTTGTTTGTTAGAATTATGAACAGATTGACTTTGCAGGAAGCTTCCTACATGTCTCAAGAACTCATACTCATTAGCAGTTAGCTGAATCTATTTTGAATAATTTTTTAGAACAATTTTAGTAAGATGGGGTAAAGTGGTCATAATATTAGGCTTAACGAATATTGTTCTTTTAAAATCACTTAATCTTTAAGTATAAGGCAGATATAAATTAAATATTAATTTCACTTAATATGTATTGTTTTTACAGTAAACAAGGTTAAATATATGAGTATATGCGCATGCATACGCATATACTTGTGTAGGCACGTATATATATGTGTTCACATAAATGCACCAATAAACAAGTATTTGGGTATCTCGGAGTATTTTTTATCTATACAGATATACATTCGACTATACACGTATATACCCGCTTATACTCGTACATATACGAACACTTATATACTCAGGTAGACACGACGTATATACGCGTACGTGCTCGAGCTGACACTTACATACTAGCATATGATATACATGTATGCAGGGTGAGTTTAAACTCTTGGGCAAATTTTTAAAAGGTGTTAGAGAGGAGGATAAGAAGTAAGAATCATAAGAAACATATGGCTACATACTCAACGCTGACGCGCTACATGCACGCAAAGCGAGAAACTAATGAATGCAAAACAGGTCACAAATTTATTACAAAAAAGACAATTTTACACAACGACTTAAGAAAGTTTTAAAGTGATTGATGAAACTTGCGGCCGGCATCTGTAATACATGCGTCGCAATCACTCTGTTGCAATTACGAGACTCTTGAAAAACTTTCATCAGTTGCTGCGCCTTTGTTGTGATGCGTATATTAGAGCTACTACAGGCCTTACTTTTTAACAACTGTCTAAATATTTCTTAAGAACTAAAATGTCAGGTAAAATCATCTTTGTGTAACAAATTTGTGACCTGTTTTCATTCCTTAGATTTCTGACTTTGTGTGCATGTAGCGCGTCAATGACCATCAGTTCCTTATGATTCTTTGCTTCTTATCCTACCCTTTCACACCACTTAGATTTTTCCCAAGATCTTGGATTCACTATGTAAGCATACATGTATATTAGCGGATATACTCGTAGATATATGTGGATACATGTACTGGTGTTTACACGTAAATGTACATATATACGTCTAACAAGTATAGAATCGTGTTTACACGTAAGCATACGTATATACTCTTGCTTCCACATATATATACATGAGTAGACACGTACCAAACACGCACTGGATATATCCACGAATTAACTCGTGTATACCCGTATATGTACGTAAGTACACTACTGGTCGTTAAAATTGCTACACCAAGAAGGAATAGTCTGAATGAAACAAAATTTTGCACACGTGATGGCAACATTGACACTAGAAAACGATTACAAAATGAAAGCAAAATGATCATTTATTACTGGAAAAATCTCACATGAATGGAGGTTTAAGTACCCTGTTGCGCCACCTCTAGCTGGAATGTAAGAACCGATACGGTCGAGCATTGAGGTACAGCAGTTTCATACGATGTCTTACTTCTTCTCGTACCACAGTTGCTGTAAACGCGCCACTAATTTGATCAAACTTACAGGCTGTCCAATTTACCATCTCAAGCGATCCCAGATATGCTCAATTTCTGACAAGTCACAAATCGCAGACCAGAGCATCACGCAGACCAGAGAAAGTGATAATGCGGAAGAGGAAATCCCTTTACACCCTTGCTGTGTTTGACCGAGCATTGTCATCTTAAAAAATGGTTCCTGGGAGCCCCGTCGTGAGTGCTAACACGTATGAGTTTGATCGAATGAGTGGCACGTTTACAGCAACTGTGGTACGAGATGACGCAGGATATCGTAGGAGACTGTTATGTCTCAATGCCCGATTGTTTCGCTTCAAGTACATCGCACATTCACGCTAGAGGTGGCTTAACAGGGTACTTAAACCTCCATTTATTCGAGATTTTTCCAACCATAAATGATCAATTTGCTTTAATTTTGTAATCACTTTCTAATGTCAATTTTATTATCACGTGTGTAAAATTTAACTTCATTCTGGCAATTTTTTCTTGGTGTAGCAATTTTAATGGCCAGTAGTGTATCTATGTACACTTATATATGCGTATATACGTCGACTATACACGTATATACTCAGAAACTTAGGTATGTACGTATATACTCGAGATACATGTGCAAACACGCAAATGATGTTCGTTTTGCGCGTATATACTCGCATATACACGTGACTAGTATATACTCGTGTAGACACGTATACACTCCTGTAGGCAATCACATATACATGCTTATATGCTCGTGTATACACGAATATACTTGAGTAGGCACATGCATGCATGTATCTGATGTATACATGTATTTATTCATATATGAACATGTTTACTCTTGTTTACACGACACGTATATACTCGTGCATACCCGCATATACTCGTACATATACTTGTAACTATAAAAATAACCGAAATATACAAATAGGGTTATTTGTAACAGTTTTGCAGCTGTTTTTAACTATGACCACTTTACCCCATGCTATGACCACTTTGCCCCACCCCATGGGGTAAAGTGGTCATAAATACAAAGGGAAATGAAAATGTTATAAAACTACTTAAACCAATATTTTTTTCCTGAAATTCAATGTATGTGTTCTTTAATAATGCAATGTAAAATAATAACAAAAAAAAGTTGAAGTACTTAAAGAATTTATTGTATTTGTTATCCACCTAAGTTGAAAACCTACGATTTCATGACCACTTTACCCCACCAGACCCTATTAATTTCATGTTTGTGTCCATGATCATAGCCAGGGTGGTGCACTTTCACCACTTAACTTTGAAAATTAAAATTTAAAAATCAGATTGGGAAAAGCTACAAAATACATCACGAAAATTATTAATCTCACGTTTATATCCAGTATGCTTTCCGGCGCTGCAGTACGTCTCCCCCTGCAGACCGATAAGGGGCTGCAGGGGAGGCTTTTCATAATAAATAAATTTTAAAAAGCAATATTAATCTATTATTTTTAATAGCTATATTATGTTTAATCTTTTAATCACTATTATTTTGAATGAGTAAGATTAATTTCATTTTAAGTAAGACCAATTTGCAAAAGTGCAAAAATATTGTTATCAGAGAAATATGTAAAAATTATAAATTAAAACCCTTTAACAAAGATAAAAATATATCTCAGGATTTGCTTTAAAATAAATAAGGTAAAAATAGATCAACTAAATTTTTAAAAAGGAAAAATAAATAAATAAAGAAACTAGGTAGTAAAAGAAATTCTGAGCGATGATTCTCATGCGAATGCACCTTTCTGCATATTATTCCATAGGCCAGATACAGAATTTTTCTGCTGACAAAGAAAAAAAAAATCAAACTCTTTATTTTCTTCAAATTATTGATAACTTCTCACCTTTTCTTTAAAACTACATGAGCAGTAATTCAAAACAAGTAATAATTTCTGTGTAACAATGAGAAAACATTTTTCGAATTAAAAAAATATTTTGACAATATATGCACTCATGTACATACAACACACAGCAGTGGCGCAACTAGAAAATAGTTTTTAGGGTGGGAAGGGGCACAATAGGGAAAAAATTTCATCAATTTGATTTGATTTGCTCATCATATCTCTCAATGTTGAAACTTTTAGTAGTTTTAAAAACGCAATTTTAGACTGTCTTTAGTGATGTTAGGGAAAAGAAAAGTACACTGGGACTCCGCAGAAATTTGCAGAAATCGAAGCCTTGAAACGCGGTTTTAGACCACATTTATTGACGTTATGCTAAGGGATGCAGCTTCAGGACTATCCCCAATCTTTTTTTTTTATTTTTTGAAAAATAAATAGAAATCAATTCCTCTTCCCCCCTACAATTTTTCGAAATTGCAGTTCCAAAAACGCAATTGTAGACAAACTTTCAAGATTTTTACGAAAAGGGTTACTGACGCTCTCCCCTGGAATTCTTTTCAAAATTGAAGTCCTAAAAACTTAAGCACAAGATTCTATGGTAATAGGAGGAGGAGAGACTATTCCACTTAAATTTTTCAAAAATCGCTGTTTAGAAAACCTATGTTTTGATGATATTAAAGGAAGGCGGTTTGGGGGCCCTTGCCCGAATTTTTTCTGAAAATGAAGGCTTAAAAACGCGATAGTAGGACCATAATTGGTAACGTTTGAGACAGCAATCTTTTTAAACTGAAGCTCCAAAAACTCGGTTTTTAGCGATTTTGGAACGTAATTTTAAGCAATGTTGTAAGGTATTCGGAGACTTTCCCTGGAAATGTTGCGAAATGGAAAATCTGGAAATATAAGTTGAGATGTTTTGTAATGTCTTTGGCGGGAAGGGGGGGGGGATTTGAGGAGACTTTTACTTTCAGACAAACTTAAAAAAATGAGAGAAAGAAATAATACGGGGCGGGGAGGGGGGTCAACTAACTGTAACTATTAAAAATTTTAAATTCAAATTTTAATTTCTCTCTTGAAGGAAAAGTTGAGAATATTAGGAGGAATCATTTCATTTCAGGGGGGAAATGCAACAAAATAATATCAAAGAAATATATTTCCTGCCCCCCTCCCTGTTTTCTCTCCCACACATACATTCTTTTTTTTTAAATTTCAAGCACGCACGCGCCAAAAAAAGAGGAAAATAAATACAAAGTTATGAATTATTGTCTGAAAAGCCCCTCCCACGAGCTGCCACTTAGCATATGATTTTTCCTCTCGACATTGAATGATACTAGTTTCTTGATAAATCTTATTTTCCCATATAAATTTAAATTTTTTTTTTGTTCTGTGTACAAGGATTTAATCTGCCATGTTTCATTTAATTAGGTATGCAGTTTTTGTCAGACAGATTTGTCTGCCGGAACAGAAGGATTTCTGGCTCCTGTTGGTGACAAAGGTCAATTCAAAGATTTTTGCTCTCAACGGTGCATGGAACGTTATGAAATGGTAAATAATATTGGTTCTAAGACTCCACCTGAGACGCAAGATTGTGCATTCTGTAAAAAACAAGGAGTGTATCGAATACAAGTAAGATTTTACTCATAAGTTCATATTTATTGGTATTAGTGCTATATTCAGTGCAAACATACATGACTTGATTCTGGTAAATATGATTTGATTTATAGCTTTTAAATCAGTGAGGAACCTGCCTTTTCCATTTTGTAAAAATATCAAAAGCAAGTGTTTCAGAATAATGTTGTCCTTCAGTGTAGCGTTTAAAGCCAATTCCGACCCCGCAATATCTTAAACTGAATGCCAAATGGTGATATTATCTGCGTAGCATGTTACTTTCATGTGAGGAAAAATGAAGGGGTGTATTTTGTTCATAAAAATGAGAAAGTGGAGGGGAGTTAGTACTGAACCCTGCAGTTTGTGTAGCTTAGAGAGCTTTCTATTAAACTTCACAGAGCAATATCTGCCCCTAAGGCAGTTGTTGTATCCTTATTTATTCATTATGATTTTTTTAAATGAAAGAAGATAATTTTCTTGTCTTTTTTTTTTAAATGCACATTTTTTTGTATGACATCATTCTTAAAAACAAATATGAATACTTTGAATAAATGATAAAAGGAACACAAAATTTGTCTAATATCTCGGGTTTTTTCTTTTACTAGAGCCATTCATGAATGTTCTTTGATTACATTCATTTGTGGGCTGTACTTTGAAAAAATACTCTCTTTAACATAATTCTTTCAGTACTTCACTTCCTGATGAATGGGAACCATTTTTATTACCTTTTTGTTATATTTCTTAATTTTTTCCTATGCTTTCATAGGCAACAATTTAGATGCTTTTCATGTAAATACAGTGCTATCTAGTTATGTTCAATCATTATGCTCGAAACTTTGTTTGATATACTGTTAAATATGCTGCACTGTAGTAATGAAGCAGCCCCGGTAGCAGAAACTGCGAGACGTGCGTCGCAGATTTTTCGGCGGCCTGCAGATAATTTTACCAAAGAACAAAAAGAAAGAAAGAAAAAAAAAATAAATAAATAAAAGAAGAAAAAATAACGAAATACAACTTGGCAAAGTCGTTTGGAGATCGCTTTTTGACCAAGGCGATAGATGCTTCAGCATTTCAGCTAGAAACATAGTCGCCATATTTGGTCATTCACAAAATCGAAGTAGAAAAGTGCATAAGTTCTCAAAAACAAAGATGAATTGGATGTTTTATTTTTCTGCCAACAAATGAAAATAACTTAAAATGTGCAGCAAATCGTTTTTTTTTTAATTTTTTAAAATAATTTTCTTGAGAAATGAAAAATTTTATGTGAAAATTTTACCTTATCCTCATTGCTTTGAAAGCAAAAGTGCTAAAACTTTTCAACTAAAGTGTAGTTTCATGAGGATTTTTATTTTTAAGATATTTTTTTGCTACAAATTCAGAAATTTATACCTTAATTTTTAGTGTAGTCGGCATGTTTGAGTTTGGTCATTCCCAAGATGTTGGTACGCAAGACTCGTGAAGTGCCTGCGTTTTCGAAAACAGAATTGGATGTTTATTGCAATGCAAACTGTTGAAAATTATGCAAAATGTGCTACTTTTTTCGGATAATTCTTAATTATTCTCTTTAAAATTTCAAAATTTTATCTTCAGAATATTATCTTATCTTCATTGCTTTAGAGGCTAATGTGCTAAAAACTGATTATTTCAACTAAATTGTAGTTTTTTAAGGATTTTGAATTTATAACTACTTTTATGTAATAAATTCAAAAATTTATTTATAACCATGAATTTTTCGCGTAGACGCCATGTTTGGTCATTCGCAAGATGGAAATAAACGATACTATTACTTACCTAAGTTTCCAAAAACAGAATTGGATATTTGCCTCAACACAAACTATTGAAGATAACATAAAGTGTTCAATAAATCATGTTTTTTCTTCTTTTTATATATATATTTTTTTGAAAAATGCGAATTATTATCTGCACAGTTGTATTTGATCCTCACTGATTTGAAGACTTTGCTATAAGCTAAATATTTCATCTAAAACGCAGTTTCCTGCCAACTTCTCATCTACAAATTTAAAAAATTTAAAAACCTATTTCAACGCAAATTTTTCATATTAAAATTAATATGTCTTGAATAATTGTTTTTCATAATGTGTAGAGTTCTATTAATTTTTATGAAAGTAGTGAAAGTTGCTGCCTCCCCCCCCCCCTTAATACTTTTAAACTCTGCGACAGGGTGGCCACTAAGTTTTTCAAGCCTAGTGGCCACTGGTCAGTTGGAAAATTGTCCAAGCCTTGACCTTCACAAAGGACTTTTGTATTTTATGAAAACTTAAAATAAAATTAACAATAATGCTGCAGATTATTTTCAACTACCCAAAATAGTGTCGCAGACTGGCTAGAAAGTTTCTGCTACTGGGGAAGCAGCTGTTTTCTGTAATTTTTTGATAATTTACTCTTGTTTATGCTGTTTATTTATATTGTTAGTTTTTGTTTAATTTTTATTTAGCATGCATAAAGGAACACCAAAATTTTCTTATGATGCATTTCTTTTCCAGTAATTACTTTTAAACAACTGAATTATTTGAATTGGAATATGCTGATTTGACCTGTTCTAGTCTCACTTAGTGGTCTGGAGTAGTGACGCTACTGTAGTAGCTACATATTTTAGTAGTTTTTAGCGTAACACACTACTTTTTAAAATAAGTAGAGTAGTGAGTAGTTCGATACATAAAAAAAGTTTGTAGAGATTTCTGAAAACTATTAAATCAAGTTAAAAAATAACATTTTATCAGTGGCGTAAGAAAGAAAATGGTATCCAGGACCGGACCCCAAGCTCGAAACTCAAAATTAATTAATTTGATCCAACAAAAATATAAGTTCCTATAAAATTAATTCCTGTATAGAAAATTAAAAGTTTTTCTCTTCTGTTTAAAAGATACTTTCCTCATCTAATCAATTTTATGTCAATGTAAAATTTAAACCAAGTAATTTTCATTTTCAGGTTGCCAAATTGCAAAAATTTGATTCTTTCAACTTTTTAATTCTTTCTTGCAAAGAATATTTGTTAAAATGGTTTAAAAAATTAAAGAAAGAAAGGATAGATAATTCTTAGTAATATTCCATGTTCAAATGAGCTAACTTATAAATCTGAAAAACTTTTCAAAATTTTTTCATTCAATCCTCAAACGGTTGCATTTTATTTATTTATTTTTTAAAAAGTAGCGAAGTAGTGACTACATTTCAAAAGTAGTTGTAGGTAACTAAATTTCTAATAAAGTAGTTGTAGCTGTAGTTCACTACAAAATAAATGTAGTTTTTTTAACTGCTGGTCCTACTCTTAGGGTCTTTCTAAAAACTAATGGTCATGTGAGCTACACTTGATTATTTTTAGGAAATACAAAAAAAGAAAACATAAAAACACTTGTTTTTACAATGTAATCGAATTCGAAGTATACAGTCCACTCCCGCTACAACGCGATTCAACTTACGTGAAATGACTATGACGCGAATTTTCCACGAAGAAACGAATTTTAGAGTTGATGCGAATTCCTCGTCCACAAAACAATTTTTTTTTTTGGAAGGAAGTATTGACTTCGTTACTGACTACTCAATATTGATTTCATGAATGTTATTATATCCCTTTAGCATCACTGACAGCGAAAGTTTCCATATCAAACTAGTCTACACATCGCATTTTTAGTGCACCAAATAACCACTCAGCATCTTTCATTTATTTTATTTTTTCATTCTAAATATCAAAGTTAATGAAATATAATGGCTCCTTAGTGTGCTGTTTCATCTAAAGTTTGTGAAGATGGGAAGTAAAAGAAATTTTCTGACAAAAAAAAATAATTAAGATTCTCGATATGCTTAAACAACTGTAAAACGTCGACGGTAGCGCGGCAATAAGTATGAGTGAATCTTCCACACGTACAATTAAAAGTCAAAACAAAAAATATCTGTAAAAGTTCAGAACTTAGTTTCAATATGAAACTTGCAGAGTCTAAGCAAAATAAATATTATGAAAATGGAAGCTGATCTTGTATTGTGGATTAAAGAGATCAAGAAGAGAGGCTGTTGCCATAAATGGAAACGGTTTAAAAGAAAAGGCGAAGCAACCATATTTAAAAATGTATTGGATAAGAATAACGATCTGATCATGGAGCATACATCATCATCATCTGCATTTTTTTAACTCATAAATATTATTACTGTATCCACTGTACAGTACTATTATAGTGCAGCAATTTATTATTACTACATACTGTGCGTACCGTGTTGTTTTATTTTATGTCTTTCCGTCCCATCAATCATTCATTTTGTGCATTTCAAAATTCTTTATGTTGAATAAAACATGTTTTTTATTTTTTAAATACAGTAAAAGTTCAGTTCTTTATACAAGAAACTAAAATATAGTTAAGGAATGCTTTTAAGCAGTTTGAGGGGTGTTTACAAATATCTAAAGGAACTTGTATGTTTCTGAAAAAAATTGTATTCATATATTTTTCTACAACGGGAAATTTCGACTTACGCGAAGTGTCTTGGAACGCATCCCTCGCGTAAGTCAGGACTCGACTGTATTGACTTGAAATCCAAGCAACAATAAAATTAAAAATAGGTAACTGACAAATTGCTTTTAAAAGCTCGTTTTCACAACAAAAATTAAATGAATAGAACCATTCTACTGCTACATGTTTTATTTATTGTTGGCCAACTTTAGCATATGTTTTATCATCTATCCTAAATAATAACCTTGAGCAAGAATGGGCATAAAATCAATGTTCATATGTGCCCACAACTGAAATACTTACTTTTACAGTTATGGGCACATTAGCATGAAAGTATTTTAAATGTCCTAATTAATTGCAAAAATAACCCTGATGAGAAGAAAAAAAGCTAAGGAATGAGAACCAATAAAAATGCAATATGATATTTTTAAAAAAAAAGCAGCTATGTCAGGTGCCGATGAAAAATAAAGAAAAGTCAGTTTCGGTGTCTGAGAAGCATTAAAATAATAAATCACTCTTTAGTTAAGATCTTGTATTTGGAAAAAATGGTGTGTATCCTTGAAAGATGCCATTTCACAAGTCCATTGATGGTGTTCCTCAAATATCGATTATACACTTGATATTGACAATGCAAAACAAGCCTGCCCGTAACTAAACCTGCCTGTAACTAGTCATTTACCCTATAAGAGAAATCTTATTGTTGTTGAAGCAAATAAACTTTTTTTTTTGCCTTTTTTTACTGATATAAGAAATTTAGTGATTTATCTAATATGTAGCATTTAAAAATGCTTGAAGCTTCTTAATATTTCAATGCTTTGATATTATTTGGGTAAATTTCAAAGTGTTCACTTTTCAGATGAAACATAACGACAAAACGGTGCATTTATGCTGTGATCTTTGTGTTGCTGGTTTCCGCTGTGCCATGCAATTAAAAGAAGATATATGTGATACCTGCTATACTGTATTCAAACTAAAGCCCGGAGAAGATTTCTCATTCAAGTTGGATGGCATGCATAGGCATTTCTGTAAAAAGGCGTGCATGACTCTTTTTGTGTTATCTCATCGAAAAATAGTACCTTGTGTTTGGTGTAAGGTAAGTCATATTCTATTATTTTATAAGAATACTTTACTTTGTTGAAGCTTTATTTTATTTATCTATAGTAATAATCTGACATGTTTCTGAAATTTAAACAGCAAAGGACTGCTTTTCCTTTTTAAATGCATGCATTAAAACTTAATCATATTTGCCAACTTAATGTGAAAGAGCTGACAAATTTAGTTAAATTAAGTATTGCTGAGAGTCATCTGAAGTTTATGATGGTTATTCAACTGAAAAAATAATTGCTGTTCAGACATAGTGCCATTTTTTCCAGCATGTTTAGCCCCCTCTCCCTCTTGTCACAAAGTTTTATACAGTGAAACCCTATTATAACGAATACAAATACAACGAGATTTCCATTTCAGTGAAATGATTTTTTAGTCAAAATTTAATTGTTGTTACATTGCTTGGATTCCATTACAACAAAATTCCTGTTACAACAAACAAAATTTCTTGTCCCTTCAAGTTCGTTGTAATGGAAATTCACTGTATTTCACTGTACCCTCTTCCCTCTCCTTGTCATGAGCATATATTATCATAAAATATGCTACTATTTAAACCTCAATGTATGATATGTTACACTTTTTACCCCCTCATCCCCCTGCATACCTGCCAACTCTACTTGTTTTTCATGGAGATTGCTGGATTTAGATCATTTCTCTTAACTGTGTTTAAGATGTAAGGAACATTTTGTTGTACTAAAAAGGATAATAAAAAATATCTTTCTTTCCTAACTAACAATGAAAAATCTATTGTAAACTTCTACTGGATTTTTTAATTATCTATTGGATTTTTTTCTCAGTAGATGTTGGCAGGTATGCCCTTGTCACAATTTCACACGCCTTTTCACTCCTTAAAGCATGACATAATTTGTAGATTTTCCCAATACTGTAATGTTCTTAAAATTTCTTTGAACTAGTAAAGATAGGAAACTTAACTCAAATGTGCAAACTTTGTTTAATGATGTTTGAAAAAAACTTGCCCAAGATACTAAATGCAGGGTTGACTATTTCATTTACTTTAAAAAAAAAAAAAAAGCCCAGAATGCTGGACAAAATGATATTTAACCCAAGCTCAGAAAAAGCAAGACAATCCCAGCTAAATGACTAATTAAAAAATTAGGTTGGAAAACTAAATGTTTCGGAAAATTTGTGAAGCCAAAAGCAAGATATTTGAGCATGATTTCAACTAGATTTTCTTTTGTACAATAAAACTGTATTTTGTCTTTTAAATTTATTGTTTTAATTTACTTTTTAAATTGTTGGCATCACAAATTTACTATCCCCTAACATTTACCTCCTAACAAAGCAAATGTTTCATAATACAAAAATTGTACTTGAGCTATAAATACTACATGTTTGAGACTTGGTTAATTAAGAGCAAGCATACTGCAATGAGCAGTAATTGCAAAATTGTCATTTTTTTTTTTTTTGCATTTTTAACTTCTGTTGTACGTTTGCTTTATTGTACAAACTTGCTTATTTGGTTTCTGCTTAATAAAAGGCATGAAATAAACATCCAACATTTCCCTAGTGTTAGCATTGAATCCAACACAAGTTTCTTCAAATATCTGGAAAACTCATTTCTTCAGAAACTGCAGTTTACCTGCTCAGCTTACGGCACTATAATAAAGGAAATATCAATGCTAAGATCCAAAAAGTGCAATTAGTAAACATCCAAAACAAATATTTGGAAAGATCTCATCATCGAAAAGTAACTTTCTTTCTATATGCGCCCTTCCTGCTTAGTATAGATGTCTTAGTGTCAGGTTAAAGAAGTAACTTTTTCTTTCTTTCTTTATTGAGAATAAAATGCTTTTAAAGTTATTAGTTTTGTGTTTTGTGTGATTTTCAATATTTTTTCATTGTAGCAATTACAAATTTTGTTAATTTTGTCGAAATTTTAATGGTTATTAGATTGTTATTAATATTTTTTTAGGTAAAAAAGTACAATTTTGACATGATTGAAAAAATTGATGCAATCAATCAGTCACAAATGTTTTGTTCCCTGAATTGCTTGTCCCTGTATCGTGTGAGCTTGAGTGCAACTTCAGCGAAAAGCATACGTTGTGACAATTGTACAAAGAACCTTCCTGCACAGTACCATTTAACTATGAGTGATGGCTCAATCAGAAACTTTTGTACTTATCCATGTGTGTTAAACTTTCAAAATCAGTTTACAAATGTCCCAGCTCTTACAACATCATCAACAACTCGCCAGACATCCGCAACCACAAGTATGCTCTTTTCATTCATTCACGTTCTATAGGCATGTTAATGAGAGTGAATAAATAAATACCTTTGTGCTTGATTTAAAAAAAAGGAAAAAAAGCAACAATTTAAAGCTGAAATTTGCAGGAAAGCTGCATTCACATATTTCAGAGTTGCAAGGAACCTCTTTGTTTCGATGCAAAAGAAGTGAGCTTATGGGTGCAAAGACATTGGATGTCTTTTTGTTTATAAGCTCACTTCTTTTGCACTGAAAAAAAAGGATTCTTTGTAACTTCAAAACTCATGTGTGCAGCTTTCCTGCCAATTTGTGCTTTAAATCGTTGTTTTATTTACTTTTATTAGGCATGTTAATGTTAGTTATAATTAACTCTTCAAACAACATCTTCGTAACTTTTTTCATATGTTTTTTTACTGATGAATTATATTTTTATTTATTCAGTATAAAGTCTTTGTATTGTAATTCATCTAAAATTTATTTGGAAAGAATCATTTGAATGTGATTGTGATTTCCTCTTAATGTTTGAAACTATAAAGCGCAAAGTTATATGTAGTAGTATGCAATTTCCCTAAAATTTAGAAGTATCACAATGTAGACTTAACAACAGGGGTGCCCACAGGGGGGAGGGTATGGTGCAAGTTGCGCCATTAAAAAAATTTTTTTGAGGGGGGGATCTTTTTTCCAAAAGTTTGGTTTTTCTTTAGAACATAAAATTTTTGATTTTTTGAATGAAAAAATATTTTAACTTATTCAACAAGAAATAGATGCATAAATACTACTCTTTCCATGTAATCTTTCCAAAATTTAATGACCGTGTCTCTTTTTCAATTAAGGGAACACATGGGTGTCTCAGGACGGATTTCCGTCTTGGACAAAATTTCCTAGACGGAGGAGAGAAATTTGATGACTTTCCTTCAGTTTTTACTAAAAAAATCAAAATTGAGTGTTTGAAAAATATGCTTTAATGTTTCTGGACATTTCCATAACCAAAGTTACATTGACATTCTCTCAATTTTCCTTCATGGGCTTGTTTTGTTTGCATCGTGCTTTTGGGGGAGTGGCTTTTAAACTCTTCCCATTTGATTTTTTAAGGTAGCTCAGTTATTTCCAACTCACTGCATTGCAGACCGCAGGGTTGTTCGTTGCTCGCTATTCTCACTGCTTTTTCGAATTAATCGCTTTTCGTCTCTATTTTTCACTTGTTATTTTTGATTTCAAGAGGGGGGAGGGGGGGAGCTGCTCTCTAAAGGCGAAATTCTGAAACTGGAGTCTTAAAAGCGCAACTTTAGACCATCTTCAATGAACATAGAGGGTGGGGTTTGGGGACCCTCTTCCCCGAAAAATGTTCAAAGCTAAAGTATTCAGAACTCTGCTTTGAGTAATCATTGGGGGACTTAACAAGAAGAAATTTGAAGGCTTTCTCTCAATAAATTTTGCAAATAAAATTCTTAAAACTTATGTAATGAAAAGGGGGAACTGCAAAGTTAAGTTAAATTTAGTGAACTAAGGGAAAGATCTTTATCTTAGGGGAAAGAGTTCACTCTCTCTCCTCAAAAATTTATCCATGCTGAAGTATTGAAATACTATTTTGGGCTATTTTTGAGTGAGTTAAGAGTTAGGGAATTTGGAGTTCTTTCTCAAAACATTTTCGAAATTGAAGTCTTAAAACTTTGGGTTGTCTTTGGCAACGTGGGGAGGGGAGTTTCTCTTTCAATAGAAAAATTAATCTTAAACAATACTTACACTGCCTTTAGTAAAGGCAGTGTAAGTCCCACAAGGAAAAGGGGTATTCGGCGACCCAACCCAAAAAAATTTCGTGTCTGGAGTTTTAAGAACTCTGATTTAGGCTATCTTTGGATGACTTAAGGGAGAAGAGAGTCAGAACCTTCTGTCAAAACATTTCCGAAATTAAAGTATTAAAACTTTTATACGGTCATAAGTCATGTATATAGGTAAGGAGGGTACTGTTCCTTGAAAAAAATTTAGAAACTGAAGTGTTGAAAACTCAAATTTAAGACATTTTTGTTGAACTTAGAGGAAGGGGTTTGGGAGTTCTCCTCCGAAAAGTTTTCAATGCTGAAACATTTAAAACGCTACTTTTGGCTATATTTGAGTGCCTTAAGAGGGATTTGATTCTGGGGCCCTCCCCGGGGTGAGGATTCAGTTCCCCTATTGCTTTTTTTTAATTGATGACTATTGAAAAGTATACCCTTATATACCTACTATATCTACTTTACTGAAGTTGTTTTTTTGTTGCCAATTTTACCACTTGTTATCTTATAAATTAAGAATTCTTTTACAAATGAAGCCCGTGGGGGAATGGCGCCAGCTCATTAGTCACCCATGCCCTTCCCCCACCTTTCCTTCTTTTCTGGTTTGTTCGCGCTATCTTGGATAGACTTTCCGAACAATACTTATTTATGTTGCAAAAATGAAAATCTTATGTCCCAAGCAATTTTATTGCTGCAATAAAAATGTTTACGATCAGCAAAAAACTAATGGTGGGGGTCCGAACGCTTTTACCTCTGTCATCATCCAATATTGTCTAAAATTGCGTTTTTGGAACTTCAATTTCAAATTATTGCCAAAGGAAAGTTCCTGATCTTCATCCCTTCAATAATGCATTCAAAAAGCATATAAAAGTTATGAAAGATCGAGTACAATTTCGTTTTTAAAGCTTTAATTTCAAAGCTTCAATTTCAGGGAGAGCCCAGTGCCCCCCCCCCCTCTCTCTCTTTCTTTAATAGCTTTGAAGATCATCCTATATTGTGATTTTGGGACTATCAGTTTGAAAAAATTGATGTAAGAGAGTCCCTGCACCCCTCTTTTCCCTGAACTTTACCAAAATGGTCTAACATTGCGTTTTTTGGACTTCAATGTAACAAAATTTCTGTGGAAGAGTCCCCAGCCCCCCCCCCCCCCTTTAGTAGTTTTTAGGTTTTTGGAACTAAAATATCAAAATGCTTAAATATTCCAATTTAAACTAGGTCCATGTTGTTAGAAAAGTGAAAAGCTTAAAATTCAAATTAAACACAGATTCCAACACTGGCATAATTAAAAACTACAACATTAATACACATAAATTTTTCCTTAAGCACGCATGTGGTGAAGGGGTGGAGGGCTCAAAATATTTTCCGTCTTGAACACATCAACCCCTAACCATAGATAGCCTAAAACAACGTTTTAAAAATTTAATCGCAAAAATTTTCCTTGGGGCGAGCCCCCGAATCTCTTTTTTCCCTAACATTACTACAGTTAGTTCAAAACTGCTTTTTTTAGAACTGCAATTTTGAAAACTTATCGGAGGAGAGCTCCCAAACCTGTCCCCTCTCCCTAACAGGTAGACTAGCTACAATTGCGATTTTGAAGTTTCAAAATTGAAAAATTACCGGGAAGGGACCACCAAACTTTTTATCCCCCTAACACCATCAGAGATGGTTTTAAAACTACAATTTCGAAAATTTTCCGACCCCCTAGCTAAGTGACTGTTATATTTCTGTTTCAAGGTTCATATTGTATAGATCGACTCCATCCCAAACCAGAAAGTTGAATCCACTCTCCCTGTAATTATTCATACGTTTGGAAAAAAAAATAAGGTGTAGCAAAACTCATGGGTCTCCAAACCTTTTTTACTCAAGGTCCACGTTGTAAATTTTGGGAAGGCGAAGCGGAAGAATCCAAAAATATTTCAGTTCAAATGGTGTTTTTAGCGCCTTCCCCCCCCCCCAAAAAAAAAAACCCTGTGAATTTGACTGGAAATTAGGCACAAAAACTTAAGTTTAACCCGATTCGAAAGCGAGATAATTTTTTTTTTTGGGTGGAGGAGGGGATGGACACTTCTGCTTAGCAAGTAATATTCAGCTATGTGTTGAATCTCATTACAGTCAAGAAGTTAACAATTAACCTCTCTTAATGGAAAGGACTTGAAATCATGCCATTCAAGATATTATTGGTCATAAAACTTAGATGAAGATACAAAATGTCACTAATAAACATATTATTCCTTTAAAATAATAGTACAAAAGCAGCATTGGCAAGGTTTTGGACACTCTAATCAAAACCATGGTTTTTACCATCTTGTCCATAACTAGATTTTTAAAAAAGTATCAAAAACCGTATTCTATCAAAGTAATATATATAATTAAAAACTTATTGAGTATGAACATCCAAAGAATATATTTATGAAATGTATAAAACATCTTTACAGAGCTGATTCTAATGTAGTTACATAGAAATTGCAATTCTTTCTTTAAAAAGAAAGGAAAAAAAATCATTTAATATGCATGAGTTTAAATATTTCTTTTAATAATTGGAAGCACTTTTTTTACATTTTAATGCATGTGTACAAATGGATGTTCAAAATATAGTGCAATATTTGACTTAAATGCAAAAAATGTCAATTCTTCATCTAAAAAAAATGTATATGGTTGAGGCTCCAAAAGCTTTGATGCAGTTTTTCTTCACTTCACTTTAGTATTATTTCATGATCTGAAACAAAATTACAGCCCATCTACTCTGGAGTAATGCTGATAACTATTTTAGAAAAATAATCAAGGGATAAATTGGATACTAACATCTTCAAAAGTTTTGTTGCATGCAATTAATTATTTATTATGTTTGTAGTTCATAATGTTTAGTTCAACTGTTATGTCAAAAGCTGAAATGTTTAATGAACCTGGAAAATAGTCACTAATTAGTCTAAAAAGATATTATGTGAAATTTTGAATAATTTTCAAAAAATGTCTTCCTATTGATGTATAATGTTCATTCTTTTTCCCTCTTTTCAGTTTTAAAAACTACATCAACTACTAGCTCTCCTGTAATATCCAATGTAATGTCTCTAGCATCGCCAAGACCTTCCACTCCTGTTACATCAATTGCAGTGAATAAACTTGTACCCCAAAAGCTCATTCCAGTTCGTCAGCAAAGTCCAATTGTTATTTCTTCTAAGGTTGGTTTTATGTGTTGAAAATTTTCTGATTGAGTATTCTTCCGTGAGCAGATAAAGGGCAGCAACTGCAAAATTTTCATTTTTGTTTTTACATTTTTGTTATCTCTTGTAGGTTACCATTTTTGTTCAAGCTTGATTATTTTACTTCCGCAAAAAAAATGTCTAATTCCAACATTTCTTGATTGTTAGTAATTGAATCCAAAACTCATTTCTTCAAATATTTCGAAAACTCTTTTCTGCAGATACTGCTGTTTACCTGCCCATGACAGTATTCAGTCTCAAAGTTTCAAACATTCCCGGTAGTTTATATGTTTTTTATATATTTCTCCAGTCAGTCTGTCAGTGAATTATTAACAATAGCTAAGGTGATTTTCTTGTACTGCTGGAAACTTAATCAAATAACGTTTCAAATACTCTGTGAACCACTGAAAAATGGGATCAGTTCTGCTGGTTTTTTTTAATTGTCAGATCCTTTGAGTATTTATACCATGATGCTGATAAATTTAAAATTAGTTTAAGTGTTTAGTAATGTTAAGAAAACTGCCATTCAGCAGCGCAGAGCTGAAAAGATCATTAAGGCTAAAGGACAAATTTTATTATTTTTGATCTACATATTCAATTTTTATGAAAATTTAAGCACAATGCAACAAATGATTGTTTTAATATCTACGAAGCTTTTGGAAAATTTTAATGCTTCCATTTATTATGAATTATCAATTTCTTTTATATCTACTGTAATATCAACAAATCTGGAAGAAATGTTAAGGCCTTATAAGAAAGATTTATAATAATCCAAAAGTTTTCCTTTTCTTCCATTCAATTTCTTCCTTCTCGAGATCATCAAACTTGAAAGCATTTTCATGATATCCTTATGTTTTTGTTTACAAATGGGCATGTTTAAAATTATTATTTTAACTACATTTTGCCAGTAACATTAATGTAAGCTGTTGTACATTGCTTTTTTTTTTTTTTTTTTTTTGTATGCAGTCAAACCCCGTTATAGTGAACCCGGGATATAGCGATCCCCCGGTTGTAGTGACCCTTTTGAATGGTCTGAACTGAAGTCCTTTGACATTAATGCAATTTCAAATGCTTGAAGCTATCCCCAAATGCTAGAAAATTGGCTACAGTGATCCAAAGTTTTCTAACTTTTCATCATCTAGTAGAAAAAGTAAGAAAGACACCCTATCATTCATAAACAAACCTGATTCAAAAAGTGGATTTTCTTCAATCAAATTTTATTATACAGAATTTTTGACTTTGAACATGTGCTAAGAAGCTTTCTGGTTTCATGAGCTTCAGTATTTTCTAATCAATCCAGAAACCTTTCACAACAACAGCAACAACTTCACTGTGAACTCATCTTCTGATATTGATGAAAAAGCAAGAGATCCCAAACCTTCAATTTCAGCTTCAAAGGCAGCTGTCAATGTTTTGAACATGTATTTTTTTTTTTGCAAAAGAAACTTTAGATGAACTTCTTTCGGATTTGTTTCCAAAAACTGGCTAAAATAGGCGATATATATTTGAAACCGAAAATACAAACAAAAATCAAAATACTTGCGACTGAAAACAACATTCTTCCTCCATGCTATAGAAATGAAAATATGGTTAGCTTTATTATTGTGTGCAATAAAATTAATGCATTTCACTGTATTAATTTCCTAGTTACAAATAGAAACATCGTGTGATTAGGATGTCTATTATGGAAGTAAGTGAGTGAATTCAGACTTTTTTGAAAAATCGGATGTTGCGAACGCTCTGCTATAGCGATCTCAGAAGTCAGTCAGTTAAGGGTTCGTTATTGTGGGGTTTGACTGTATATTTAAAAAAAAACTTGGAATTTTCAGTTTTTGATTGCTTATTAACTGTAATGAGCTATTTTTTTTCTTTTAGTCATTAGGTGTATCATCTACTATCACATCACCTTCAGTAGTTAGCACAGCAGCTGGACCTGGGGGCCCTCAAATAATCAGAGAAGTCATAGTAAAACCCCCAGCACCTAAGTCAGTAAAAAATAAAACAGTTTCTTGTAAGCCCATTATGCAAACAAAGGGAATCTCTTGTAAACCTCATCCGTGTCACAAAGCTGTACAAACAGGTATTAAATTTTTAATTTCTGTTGATTTATTATTTGCTGTATGACATTTTTATTTTAAAAACTATGTAGACTTATAAATATCTTAGTGTAAAATGTTTGAACTTGATTTTGTCTTTTTCTTAAATGTCAAAATTTCATTTATAAAATATCATAGTGAACTCCTGATTATCCTCAAGCGGCTTATCCGTGGGGCAGTTTATCCGCAGTCTTTCACACTTTCAAAACTTTTTTTTTTGACGGTGATTAACTAAATATGTGGCACACGTTAAGTTAAAATTCATATTAACTCAACAAATGCAAAATTTAGTTTTGGACATTCCTCTTGCTTTATTTCACCTCCCTTCCAATGACATCAAACATTTTAAGGTCAATCAGCTCAACATGACTAGTTGAAACTTGATTTTTATATCTATACTATTTACTGCTTTAGATCTTCATTACCGAATGATTTTTAGATTTACGCTACTTACGTTCGTAAACGAGTGACCGGACTAGTCTTGAAAAAATTCTTCTCCCCTCTCCTGTAATCTAGATTGATTGTTGCAGTTAATCTGCTTACACGATTTGCTCGCATATATATGTAATCCATTTTCTATAATAAGCAATCCTTTTTCTAGCTTCTACATGCATTTTTTTGCATGTTATCTTATCGTAAGATATGCAAGTGTTATTGAATCTTATAAGCTATTGTATGCAGAAGCATAACTTCTACCTAATTTGGGGATTATCTGCAAATTTACTTTTCCGTGGTTACCGTGCCACCGTATTTCGATCAGCAGTCTACTGCACTAAAAATTTATTTACTATCAATTTAGCTTTATTGTTTCCTGTGATTTACTTTGAGTATCATTTACTATTTCAACATTGATTGTGTTTTGTGCGTGTCATCAAGAGTGAAGCTATGTTGTATTATTCATGTTAGTTTTGTATATGACACTTGTCAACGCCAAAAATGCATCCTGCTTAAAACTAGCTATTTCCAAAGCATTTGATCTGGCTAAGCACGGAAATCACCATAAAAATTGAGATTAGCTCTAGTTTTAAAGATACAGAGCAAACTAGGTGTGTGATATTTCACTAATGCTCTTTTTTCCTGGCAAATAGAAACACCCTCCGAGGGACTGACTGTCTTCTAAACTTTGACCCCTGGTTGGTATAGAAAATCTCACTACATGAAACCGAAATAGTCTTTCAGAAATTTAAGTTCTTGGAAGAAAAGTGCCCAAAATGAGCCTCTTGAAAATCCACTCATTTCTGCTTCCACCAATTCTCATTCTGCTGGGAATAATGAACTTTGTAAAAGCTGTGAGCAAAGACAATTTCCAAAACTTTGGATGGAAATTTCCGAAATATATTGAACCTAAAGTAAAGGAGAAAATTTTTCATGGCCCTTGAAGTACGCATAGTTCAGGGATGTGCCAGCTGCGCCAATTGAGCCAAACTGCTCCAATCGCCGATCCTGCACCAAACTGCTCCAAAAGACCTCTAAGTAGACTTTTCTGTGCCAAAATCGGACAAACTTGCGCCAAAAGTGCGATATTGCATGTAATGTTACAGTTCTTTCAACATTTTTGGCAGTTTTTGCAGATTATTATCAAGTTTGTGCATTTGAAGCTTGTTTTTACTATTTTTTTGACTTAGTCCCGATTTGTTGGGCATTTCAAAATCCGATTGCATCTGGTTTTGAAAAACTTGATCATTTTTATTTATTTGTGATTCTGTTCCTTTGACTTCAAAAATTTTGTATTCACTATTATTTTCAACCATTCTGATCTTTTGTTTTTAGAAGAAGAGGACTTAAAAGTTCGTCTTCTTGCTACGCCCACTCGAAAATGTCAATCCAGTTGCATTCAAATTGCTTTAAGCGAATGCCACCGTAAAAAATAATATAGTTCGCCAGTTTTTACTCTTGGGTTTCTAAACATTTTCGGACAGAAAATTGATCTCTAATTTTGGGTGGAGACACATAACATAGCAAAAATCGAGGAATTCTAATGCTCTGGTAATGTACATGCAGATATTTCAAGTTTCTCAGATTCAGGCATTTTTTCCATATTCTTGGCCAATTTTAAATTTACTTTATTATTTATTTCTTTATTTCATATTTTTTCTACATGTCATTCATGTAAATTCCTTTTCTTATGACATCATTTCTCAAATACATTTTTTCATTGTAATTTCATTATTAATTTTGTGATTAAATATCAAACAGTTAAAAATAAAAAAATTTAATGTTGCCTTTGCTTGGTCTTCTTATTTGTTAATCAAGTAGTTCAATATATAACATATAAATGTAAGTCAGTAACTTACACATACCAGAAAAAAAGAAAGAAAAACAGTAAGATTATTTAATAGCTCTTTAAAACTCACTTGCTGAGGTAAAGCTTTTAAATTTAACCAATCTTTTTTGCTTTCTTTCTTTCTTTTTTTTAATAGCCTTTTGGTATATCTTTTTGAGTTTAATGAAGCAAACAAATTTTCGAAATAGGTATCAAAGCATTGTACTGATTAAATATGCACTAAAGCAGTGATGTATTAAGCAAAGAAAATGTGTGAACTAAATTTAAATCAGGAGAAGTGTAAGAAAAAAGTACAGCAGGACAGGACTAGTCTTTTGAGAAAAATATTAGACAAAAAAAAGAAAAAAAGCAATAGTATTAAATGCAATCAAGGACCTTCAATTAATAGTTGGGGTTATGGTGGTTTTGCATCCTTAATCTTCTTTTTTCTTATTTTATCATGTCTCACATGTTTCTGTGTGTGATTTATACATAGTTGCTCCAAATTGATGCAAAATTTAAATTTTTGCTGTTGCAATCTGCTCTATATTTGCAATTTTACTGCTCCAGGCTGCTCCAAATTCACCCTTTTACTGCTCCAAGCTGCGCCACACTCACCATTTTCCAGCTCCCAAGATTGCTCCAAAAGCAAGTTTTGGTCGGCACATCCCTGATAGTTATGAAAATCACTGTTTTTGAAAAAAAATTGCAAGGAGAGAAAAAAAAAACATCCAAACCTATAACCCGTTCGCACCCAGGTCTTACGGGTATGACGCAACGATTTCTCTTTTATCAACCCAGCGGCACTTCCCTGCTAGGGCGCTCTGATGGACCCTGACGTCCCAATGTCACATATATCTTCGCCTCAGAGCAACATTAGGATATCTTAGTTCTCTCAAAATGGAACAATTGAATTTAATATTTAAACGATAATAGATGGAGCTAAATGGCTATAACCTTCATCATATTCATATGGTATTTGAACTTCAAGTACAGGCGTCAGTTTCTTATTTGGGCCTTTAAATAGGATAGATTTATTAATGCAAACAGACAGTGAATCACTGCTCTGCATATATGATTTATAAGGTCTCAATTGCTCTTGTTTATCTCTTTGCTTGTTCTTTTTTTTGTTACCAGTAATTGAAAGAGATATACATCTAGCTAAATAAATTATGGGAAAGTGGAGGAAGGGTAAAATATTTTTGTATATGTGTTTCAGACTAATATTATTCCCCCACTCTGTGAAAGTACACCAATGATTTAAAGGGGCACTGAAGTTAATGATTATTTTTGAATCCTTTCTGATTTTGTTCTTCTTTATTTAACCTTTTTCATTTGGAGACTGGAAACTGCAATATAAATGGTTAGCGAAGTGAGTGAAAAGGAATGTTTTCGAGTGCATTATGAAGAAGTTTTGAGACTTCTCGCATGGGAATTTAACTAGTTTAACTAGTTTCAATTTGTTGACCTAAGTTCTTTTAACTAAAATTACATTAAGTACAGATTATTATTGCTACATTTCTTGATTCCACACTCACAATGTCTAACTTTGTTTTGTGCGCATAGTTAAAATTTTAGTATTCTACTTATTTTAATCCCTTCTAATAATGTCATATTCTTTATATTTAAAACTAGTAATCAGTAGTACATTGTTTATGCAATTAAAAAAATTGAAGTCATTGTTTTGAGATTCTGATTTTATATAAATATTTTTGTAAAGTTTTAACTGCTGAGCAAATGCTCGGGCCAATGGTGGCGTTCCATTTGGGAACATTCGATCCCGTGGCTACGATTTGTTTTCTGTGCGCTCGTCCTCAAGGGGTTAAGGGTATGTTACAAGTATTTCTAAGCAGCAGAGAAGAGGAGAACTAAAAACAGTTTGTCAAACAATCCCTACAGAAGTTCTGTGACCCTTGATGAATGATGTGTTTTGTTCACTTTTTCCAGGCTATTTTGTTTAAAACCTAAAGCTATGAGCAGTAAGCATGAGTTTCGCCATGATAGCTTTACAATGGAATGAAGATATCAGGGTCATTGTGCTGAGTTTATAATGGTCACTAAAAGCTGTTGAACTATTACAAGAGGAAGTTCTTTGACGTGCAAAAAGCTATAAAAAAATGACACGTTTATAGCAATAGGCCAAAATGCAACCACTGCTTTTGGAAAAATAAACATTGTTCAATAATACAGGACCTATTTAATAACATTTATTGCACAGGATTTTTTTCCTTTTAACCTTACCTTCAAATCAATGTGTGGTTGTTGTTCATCTTACTCCAGTGGACTTTTGTGTACCTTGACAACAAGAGCTAATAAAAAAAATCCATTACCATATTCTTTTTTCTCGACCCAAAATTAAAACTATTTAAGACCAGGATGCAGACAAAATGTTATTCTTTACCTCTGCAGGGCTCTGTCCAGGATTTTTCACAGGGTCCGTTTTTTGTGAAAAATAAAATAATTTTGTGAAAAATCAATTATTTTTGTGAAAAATCAAATAATTAAAAAATTTTTTTTTTTCTTGTAAAAAACGAAAGTTTAGACTCTTGAGATGGTGGAAAACTGCATCATTGACACTTAAAGTTGAGTGTTTTCTCTCTTTTCTGTTGAGAATATCATTCTTGAGTGTTTTTCTAGTATTTGAAGAGAGGGGGGAGGCATCGCTCCCTGGGAGATGGGCACCCCTCAAGTATCAATATTTATCTACCATTCTACATCATGTTAAATTATACTAGAAATGTTTTTTGTATAGTATTTAAAATAACTGTAAGAAAAAAAATTAGGCAGGATTTCAGCATTTAACTTTTTAATCCAAGACACTGTTTAAGAGCACTAAGTTTCGTTCAAACCTTATAAACTCCATGATTTTCACAAAAGTAGAAAAATATTTTATTTGTTTTACCTCTTAACTAAGCGTACTAAACATCGAAAATTCCAAAAATCAGATTTCCACAGCGGATGCAAAGAGATTGCAATCCTCAAAGTAAAGGAATCAAAAGTATAAAAAACGGCTTGTAAAATAAATATGTTTGATAAAATTGCTTTTGAATTGCATTTTAGAGTCCTGTGATAAACATATCATTAATATCTGGACACAGTTGAAGCAAAAATAAATAAATAAATAAAATAAAAATAAACCATCGATTCAGCATTTTAATTATTGACTCATAAAAGAAAATGGAATTCCCCTTTAAAAACTTGAAATAAGCTTTGTTACAAGAATAAAGAGACTTTTCATTTATTTGCATCCTAATAAAGGGAAGTTAGCTTGAAAAAAAGAATAAAATATGATTCTCATATTGGATATAAAAAGATTGCGTTTTTCAAAATGTAGACATCTATAGAAAAAAAATAACGGTAAATAAAAGTTTATTTAAAGTTAATTATCCTTTTTAGTATCGAAAAACCAAACCCATATAACTTTCTCCCAAAATAACAGTTTAACATCGCACTACCAGACACTAAGTGGCGATAAGTTTACATTTTGTAACCCTATCTGAAGCGATCACATCCGCCCCACCCATACTATCCTTTGCAGTTCTAAATTCATTTCGCTGTATATTATTGATGATTAAATCATGAGTGGGGAGAAAAGTGCTTACTACGCCTATTCAGAGAATGTTGATGCTTTTCCAAAGAAGTTTACAACAACACCGCTGCATAAAACAAACAAGCAAAATTATAAACCAAACTGACTTTCAGCTGTTAATTTCTTTCAAAGAAACCAACAACTGGCATTATATTTATTTGGCGGTAGTAATTATTTATGGCTTGCAGGAGCATCACAAGAGTGCCGATTTTTTTTTTCCTTTTGCAAAATTAGCTGATTTTGTATAAGTTAATTCCTCTAATTTAACTTTAAATATGCTGTATTATTTTAGTTTGAGATTTGCTCTTTCAATAAACAATTTGTGAAAGATCCGTTTTTGTTTACCAGAATTTTGTGAAGGATCCGTTTTGGTTGATCGGATTTTTGTGAAAGGTCCGTTTTGGTTGATGGCATTTTTGTGAAAGGTCCGTTTTGGTTGATCGGATTTTTTTGAAGGGTCCGTTAAGGGACCAAATTTGCTCTGGCCAGACCCCTGCTCTGTAAGCATCAGTCTTAAAATTCAGTTCATTGAAGCACTGAGCTAACTAGGCTTTCCATCAAGCGAGATTCAAATTACAGGATAAGAGTAATATTGATTTAAAAAAAAAAAAAATACTGGAAATGTTTTAAGCTGTAAAAGTGAGTTTGAGTACTTATTACCATCTTTTTTCCCCTGATTGGAATTTCATGTAATCCAAACAGGCACCAATTCAAATTTATAGGGTTCTATTGTACTTTCTCGGAAAAGTGCAGGCTAGGAAATAGAATTATCAGCTTCTATTTCCATTGATGAAACAGTTAACACATTCAATGTAATGTCCATTCTCAAAAGCAAAGACTGCTACTCGAAATATATTTCATTTTAAAAAGGGGCGATAGATTAAGGATGGGCAATTTCCGCTTGCACTTGCTATCTCTGTCTTTTTCGATCCTACTTTGGAAGAAATGCTGAACACGTCATTTTGCTCCTTTTACTTCCAGGCTTCCCTCCCTATTTTGATAAAATCAGAGAAGACCTGATGCATGCGCAAATTGGCGGAAGGTCTCGGCTAACGAAAACAGACGGTACATCTGTCTTCGCGATCTGTTGTCTTCTGTTTCAATGTTTATGCAGCAGATGTAAAAATTTCTCAACTTGATTTTTAAGACTTTGAGTCCTAGGAATGGTAGAAGGCTAGATCTTGAAATAATACCGATATCTCTCAGTTTAATTCGGTTTCAATTACGAAACAAATACAAAAGATACGCTTTTTGACATGAATGAGATTATTTCTAACTAATTTTATTGCCATTTTTCTGTTAGTTATACTTTCCGAGATGTGTTATCAATTTTGAAAGTCAAGAGTTATTTACTGTTAAAATGTAAGTAACAAACAAAAAATCCAAAAAATGTTTTATTTAAAACAATTTTTACACAAATCATGCATTTAATAAAAATTGAGGATCTTAGGAGAAAACTTAAATTTTTTGCAAAAATCATAACAAAAATTCATTCTGCTGCAAACTTTTAACCCTGAGGATTCAACTATTCAATTTCAACTATTTCAATATTGAAGAACCAATCCTTATTGTAACTTCTAACAGAATCTAATGTTTTTTTTTTTTTTAAAGATGCTTTAGTATAATTTTTTGTAATTATTTTTTATCATTTAGATGAAAGTCCAAGATCAATCATCCTCCCAATTCCTGTACCAATTTATATACCAACGCCAATGCATATGTTTTCACGACCCGTTCCATGTCCTGTGCCATTTCCTGTGCCAATACCCATTCCTATTATAGTTCCAACTTCCAAAGAGACGCCAAGTCAAGTGATCGAGCATTTAAAAGACATTCAAGTATGAATAAAATTAATGCTTTCTTTTTTTACTAATATTTTAAATTCTTTATGTGTGTATATTTTTTTTTCAAAATGTGATCATTAATAAATCTATTTTGCATTTCTATATCTTGATCTCTGAATTTTACCTAATGTCCAGAGACCATCACATGTGCACACACTTACAAAAAAAAAAACTGAATTTTACTACGAAAACCTTTTGAACACATTGATCTGATGTTTTCAAATATAAATTTGGTAGCTGAATTCTGGAAAAAATGTTGTTCTGTGAAACAAAACAATTAAAGTTATCAAAAAGTTCTGTATCAAAAAAAAAAAAAAAATAGTGAAGAAAATATTTTGATGAGTTGAAAGTTGTATTTTTTGTAGAATAAGTAATTACTCTGCTTATTTTAAATATTGCTGTAACTTTTTTTTTCCTTCTTGAATCTTTTTTTTTTTAAACATTTCTTTTTACTTTAAGGAAAAAACACCATCAAATCCTCTCGAGGCAGAAATGTTGATGATGGCTGAATTGGTAGCTGAAGATGGTAGCCAAAATGACAATGGTGAGATTGTTGCTCTTTAAACATCATTTGCAAAACAAACCATTAACTTAATTTTATGTTGAATTTATACATTTGGTTTATTTGTGAAATTCATCTTGTTTTTGCCTTGCATAAAGCCACCAATTTTGAGCACTTTTCCCTCTTAGGTTGGCAGCTCTGATTTAAAATTGACATTTATGCTTTGAAATTTCAAGAAAAAAAACCTTTAATTTTGCAATATCTTTGAATCTTTTACTGATAACCAAGTACTAAAGGGCATTTTAATCAAGATGAAATGTATAGAATCTCTAAATACACCATCCTGAATTTTGTTTAATGATTTCAATCTTTATCATATTAATAGAAAAATCATCTATTGTTACATGGATTTTGTCCTGATTTCATTTATTTACAAGAAAATCGCCTGTCATGATATGATGGGTGAAAATTGTTTTTACATTTGAACAAAGCAATTGCCTGTTTGGTGATATTTTGATAGTTGAAATTTTAACCGTAACACCAGTGGATTAACCCTAAACTTCAGTAGATAGCATTAATTGTTTTGGTTCCTAAAATGAAAGTCTTACCAGTAAAACAGTTAAGTTACCAGATTGAGTTTCGCCTTGTCACAACAAAGTCTTTCTCTACATGTTAAACATTACCAAAACATATAATCCAATTATCATGCCGTGGCGCGAGTTTCATTGTTGAAACACTCGAGTTACTCGATCTTCGGCTATTATTTGTGTGAGGATTTATTTTTCTACTTGTAGCCATACCAGAGCCTAATCTTCAAAATGAAGCCCCACCAAAAAACAGTCAGGATGCATCTTCCAAAACAGCTGTTGAAAATTCTGAAGTAGAAGTACTTGAGGAGCCACCATCTTTAGAAATTGTAGAAGAAGCTCAAAGTAAGAGTTATTGTTTGTATATTTATTCGTTAGAATTGAAAACAATTTTGTCTTGAAATTCATGTAATGTGAAAAATGTCAAGAAACATATTGGTATCTTCATTGTTTCAACAAATCATATTCAAATCAGGAATAACTTTTAGTAAAGGTCATTCTTTCAGTTAATAAACAAAAATTCATTGCTATGATGACATTGCTTTTGCTAAGATGTGTTTTGCTAGAATTAAATTTTCAATGAGAATTATTATTGAACAGTAATCATTTCAAGAGATCTTTGTGAACCACTCATTTGTCTTCACTCATTTGTGTTCCACTTATTTCTTCTTTCCCTGGCAGAATTAGTGCTTGAGTAACTATATACAGTTGGCTCTCTGTTTAACGATGCTCTATTTAATGACGGCTTTTTGGCTCTCTGTTTAACGATGCTCTATTTAATGACGGCTTTTCACGGTCCCAGATGATCCACTGTAGTGTTAAAAGCATTCTATTTAAGGACGTTTCCTACTTAAGGACGATTTTTTGTGGTCCCTTGAAAGTCCTTAAACAGAGAGCCAACTGTATTTTCAAAAATTACTGACATGATTCTAATTTCTTTTCTTTAAATGCAATGTTCATATTTTTTCAATCACAAAATGTCTGGTGCCCTGGATTGACTTAGTCAAATACTTTATAACTTTGTAAACGTGTATATATCAGGTTCGCTGCTGAGTCTTACTCAGACTCAGCAGAACACACTGGCATGCTTGAAAACCTGGGTCTTTTAGAGCAGAGGTTCTCAACCTTTCAGGTTCTGTGCCCTTCTTTGAACCCTGATGTGAGATCAAACCTTGCCCATTTGTGGTAAATAAAGGTATTACAATTGGATTACTAAAGTATATTCTAGATAGACGGAGCTAGATATTCAATGAAAATACAGATAGATTCACACACAAAAAGGATATTTTCGGTGTTAACCTTTCTTTTTTTAAAACATACAGTAAGAAGTAAAAACTTTGATTACACTGCCAAGAAGTTGAAAAGAATTTCAAAGCTTTCTGTGCTTTTTTTTAATGAGTTTCAGTCTGTTTTTCCTCATAGAAATTAATTCAACTTTTCTTTGTGTGAATCTCAATTTTATACAGAATAATGTTTTTCAGAAGTTCAATCAATTTTCTTTGCTTAGTTACTGCATAATAGTTCCCCACTAAGTGCTTACAATTATTTGAATATTTTAATTTTAGTTTTTGTTCAGTAAACAGTAAGAATTGATTTTTGTTAAATTTTGTTAAAAAACCTAAATATAATATAGCATTGTATTTCTTGAGTATCAACACACTTCTGCGAGGGAATTATCCTCGCTTTGTAAACTCCCTAAAAGTCGGCATATAAAACATCCATCAAAGCATGCAGTCAAGCCACTTTGACAGCATCTAGGGCTCTGTAGTTGTGTTCTTTAAGGGTGGCTTGACTCTGAGAAAGAAGAAAAAGTCTTTTGGGGTGACATCGGGACTGTAGAGAAGCAGAGGACTTGTTGTAATGAGCAAATGGGCCGTTGTAATGCCACCTTTTATTAGGTACTCCTGTAACTACAAAGCAGTTGTGACACATCACTCTGTTTTGGTAGAGCTTCCCATTAGCAGCAATTTCTGGTCAGGGCCGTCCTAGGGGGAAGGGCGAGCGGGGGCAATCGCCCCAGGCTCCACAAAATGAGGGGACGCCGTGAGGCGCCCCTCATTTTGACGGAGTACAACAACATTTGCATGAAATGAGGGGTGCCGCAAGGTAGCCCTCATCGTATAAAATGCCCCGATTGTGTAAAATTAGGGATGCCTTGCGGCACCCCCTCATTTTGTGTATCATAGATACACAGTCATAGGCACAAAAAATAGCAAATCATTGTAATGATTCTCTCTTTTTTCCTAGGGCACAGAAATATTCCTCTCTCTAAGTCTCCAAAACATTAGTTTCCTTTGTATCATTGAAGCAGATACAATTTCTGAGAATGTATAACTGTTTAGAATCAAACAAAAGGCATCCTCCGTGAAGTGACGTAAGGAGAAAAAAGTTTTATTGAAAAAACAAGAAAGGAAAGAAGGTCAAAATGTGTCCTGTCAAAATTTTAAAACTTTTAGTTTTAAAAAGCAATTTTATCCTTAAAAACGCTAATATAGGGCATGTTTAATGATGTTAGGGTAAGAGAGGAAGCTCAAAGACTGTTTCTGATTGATTATTTTTTTTTAATAGATTGAAATCAATTCCTTCTCCCCCTGTAAGTTTTCAAAATTGAAGTTTCAAAAACACAACTTTAGTCAAACTTTGAACATTTTATGGATAGGAGACTCTGGAGCATTTCCCAGGAAAATTGTTCAAAATGATGGTTCAAAAAATATAAGCAATATTTTACATGCATGGGCTATTCCACTTAAATATTTTGTAAGTGTCTTTTAAAAACCCCATTGCTTGTGATATTAAAGAAAGGCAGCATGGGGATCCTTGCACGAATATTTTCTGAAACTCAAGTCTTAGAACGTAATTTGTAAGGCCATATTTTGTAATATTAGGGCTAGTGAGTTTTTGAAATTAAAACTCAAAAAATGCAATTCTGAACGATTTTCGATGTTGTTGGGTATTTGTGGACTTCTCCCTAAAACTTAAAATATTTGATGCAAAAGAATGACATCTTTGTTTATAATACATGTGATAGCTGGTATTAAGTTGGTACAAGTAAAACCAAAAACTCTTGAGAAGAATCATTGGATGAGTCCAGATCAAAATTTAATTTTGATGCAATTTACTTTGATAAATACATTTTCTATTTATAATCAGCAAATTATTTATTCGTGTTCTCAGTTTGATCAATATGAATAACCAATTCAGTTTTAACTGTTTGTTTTTTATCCAGTGGGATAATATTTTACACGATTAATATTTGGACTTTTAACATTTCCATTTTTCGAAATGTTTTTGGGGCATTAAAGTTTCACAAATATTAGGAGTAGATTCATTGCTTCTGTTTTAATTTGTATTATGCATAGCCCTCTGATTGTTCTGTTCATTAATATGTAAAAAAATCAATTATGTGTTATGCACTGATGTTATAACTAACTTGTTTTTTCTGTGTGTATGGGGGGGGGGGGGGCGCCTTCAGCTCTTCGGATGGCTCTATTTCTGGTAAACATTTGACCCATCTGTTCAACCTTTTGCACAAAATGTGATTATTTAACTCAGCTTGTTGTTTGCTTACTTTCAGGGAGCATGCAAAGCTTAAAAAACTCGCCTTCACAAGTGTGTTGTTACTCAAGGAGCATGATTTGAAGTCTACTGCAGTTTAGTAGTGATATTTGTAAAACATTTTAATTGGTAGATTTATTCCTATCACTAAAAGAAAGACCCCATAGTCAAAAATTTAAAAGTGAACCAAAATATGTGTGGAAAATTATAAAAAGAAAATCTCTAAAGCTCTCTCTCTAGATATATTCTTTAAAATTATGAAAGTTTTCATTTTCACTAATTTTTGTCTTTTTTTTTCATTTGAAACAGTGAGATGGAACAAGATTAAAAATTTAAAAGTTATAAATAATTAGTGATTGAGTTAAGTCTGCAGCTAATTTTTTTTTGTTATTTAATTTGTCTTTTATGATTATATCTAACAGAAATTGTTACTTTTCACCTTATGATAAAAAATTATTCATTATAATTTATTTCTTAAAAAGCCATTATTATTCTGTGTGTTTGTCAATACTTTCTGCTTGAATACTTTTCGTACAAATGCGTTTTTTTTTTTTTTTTTTGAAGTATAAGGGGATGCAATTATTTTACTTCCAAAAAATGACATCGGGCTAAAGACCGGATCCAAATGCTCCCAACTTTTGCATTGCGAAAAGGGTTCCTCGAAACCCCGATACATGTATATGTATCTGTATACAGAGTTTGTACACTCCTTCAAAACTCCTCCAATACTCCTTCATTTAGGAATTTTTTTTGAAGAACCTTTCAACTTCATTTTGTTTTTAACTCCTTCAAAACTCCTTCTTTTTTAGTTCAAGGCTGCATAATCTTCCTTAAATTAGTTTGATTGACAACTTAACTTCGTCACAAGGGCAATTTTAATGTAGTAATTTCGTATATTTATTTGTTTTTTTCATAAAGATGTGATTTATAAATTGATCATAGAAGTCATAAAAGTTGAAGGTGAAAATATTATATGACTAAAACATTTCATATGTAAAGTAAAACATGTGTGCTTCGCTATTTTTTCCAGTTTTATGATTATTAATTTCCCTCCACCACACTCTCAGCAGCAAAAGTCAGTTTGTCAATTATTATTAGATATTTAAAAATACATAACAATTGTACTATATTAAGTGATTGTGTTAAGAAAATAATTGTTCAGTAAGTCATAGTTATGATATTGTAAAAAGGGTATTCTATAAGTGATGTCATGCCTTGAGGGGGAGACGAGTTCTTGAAATTGTGACAAGGGGAAGAGAGAGGGTGTCAAAAAGTGACATCACTCAGTTATTCTAACAATATTTTTATAAAAAAATATGACATGGGACAAGAGAAGGAGTAAGATGAAGTGTGACACTTTGGGCCAAAGGGGGAAGGAGGTCAAATATGTTGAAAAAAGGTCAAATATCATTTTACGACAACCCATTAGTACTCTTTCAAAATCTCATTTTACTCCTCCAAAACTCCTTCATTTTATTTCTGAAATTTACAAACCCTGTGTATATTTGTGCTATAATTACTTTGGTTTTCTCTAGTTAATTTATAGTTGTGTTGTAACAATAAATTTTTTGAATGACAAACTTTCAATTTGCAATATTTCAGATTTCTTATATGTGGAAACTATTGTGGCTATTCCGATTTCTTGATAAATTGTAATTTGCCTTAATCAATTTTTCAGCTAAACAAGTCTAAAAAATAATGTCTTCAAATTTAATGGTATGTAATGAACCTAACTGTTATTAAAATTCATGCTTTTATTAATCTTTACAGACAATGACAAAGAAGAATCCGAACCAGAAGATGAATATGTATTCAAAGAAGCAAAATCTCATAGAAAAAGAACAACAACATCATCTCATGGGAAGAGAAGGAAAAAAAGTCGACTATCAGATGCTGCTGAGGAAGAAAGTTCATTTCGTGGTTCAACAGAAATAGACACTGAAAGGAATAATGCAAAGGAAACTGAAAAACATGAGGCAGCTCCTCCTTTAAAGGTTCCCTAATATTTTCTATTATACCATTTACATTCATTTGATAGGGAAAATTTACTGTTTCACAGTGGTTTTTGAATAAAAAGGAAAAAAGTAAGAAAATATTGAAGTTCTACTTTAACTGAATGAAAGATACTGACGGATAAAAATGATCATTTGATTTGAAAAAATAATTTGAAGTTGGAAACGTTTTGTGCAATGATTTTGAACCTTATACATATATATATGGTGCTCATTCCAGTCTAAGAATTGAATGACGTATAAAATATGTCGGCATTTCCATTCAGAAAGGGTACTTTTAGTTGCATTTTCATAACTTGTACAGTGTTTTTCTCTTTATTTCATTTCAATGTGTGACTGTGTATTATTCTGAAAGAATAATCCCCCCAACATTTACTATAATGAACTTTGTGAAGTGTTGATTTTCTATGTGTACATGATAGTTAAAGTATCATTTACTTTCATTTTGCATACCTCATTCATTTAAGCAGTGTAATAAAGCTGTTATTGTACATTTGCATATTTGTACATTTCCGTCATTACTTTTTCTGTGTTTTATGAAAGCAATATTTTTTCTTTGAAAGAAATTAATATTGAAAATTTTGTTGTTAATATTTAGTATTATGAAGTGATAAAGTTTTACTTATGTTGACTTCATTATAAGAATGAAGTGTTGGGTATAATTTGTTGATTTTCTAAAAAGATTTTGTTCCTTTTTTGGTATATTTTGAGAAGAAAACATATATAGCATTTATTTCATTAGTTTGTGTGCATTTAATTTTCCTTAAATGGTAAAATATATAATTTGACCAGCCAGAAATTGAAATTAATTTCTTTTAGGCATCTGTTAGTTTCTTATCGATATTTCCTAGATTGGTTGCATATTTTTTCGTTCCATATATAACAATTAGTAGGCAAAATCAAAAAATTGGATGAGTGCAAAAAAAAAAAAAACTTTTTGAAAAGTTAAGTTATGTTTCCGAAAATAGTGTGTATGAAAAGTCTGCTGAAATTTTCATGACATTGAATAGATATTATTTCCATGTGTTGGTACTTTTTTTACTGATAGAAAAGACTTGTTCAAAGACAAATTCTCAATAGTGAAAAATCTCTTATAATTCTTTTTTTTTTTTTTTTTTGCTTAATATTTTACTTGAAATTATTCATCCCACTTCAATTGCAATATCAGGGTAAAAGTTTTCAATATCTTGAGAGATTTTCGTCTTTAAATTTTTTTTTTTTGTAGATTAAGTGTGAGAAAACTATGTATGTTATGACCGTATTTAAGATAAATGTTGCTCATTATCTAATGTTGAAACATGAATTCTTCTTCACTAATAATAAAGCTGAAAGTCTCTCTGTCTGTCAGGATCTTTCTCTGTCCGGATCTCTGTGACGCGCATAGCGCCTAGACCGTTCGGCCAATTTTCATGAAATTTGGCCCAGAATTAGTTTGTAGCATGGGGGTGTGCATCTCGAAGCAATTTTTCAAAAATTCGATTTGGTTCTTTTTCTATTCCAATTTTAAGAACAAAAATATCATGAGATGGATGATTAAATTACGAAATTATCATAACGTGGAACCATACATGTGTACAAGCCAATTGGCAAGAAAATTCACCATACATTATTTGTAAATATACAGGCGAACCAAAAGACCTTTTAATTTTTCTATTACGGGCAAAGCCGTGAAGGTACCACTAGTCTTAAATAAAATGAAATTTGTCTTAATTTAATTTCGTAAAAAGCATTGTTCTTTGTACTTATTAATATTTTCTATTTTTGAACTCTTTTGGTAGAAAAAAATTATTTTTTACAAACAATGTGCCGTATTCAATCTTTTTATTTGAATTATTCTCATATTTGGAGTTTTACTAACTTTATCCCTGTGCAATATGTAACAAGCACAGTTTATAAAGCAAAATTAATAAAAGTAAAAAGTGTTGAAATGGGATTTGACAGATAGTCTAGGCCTTGAAAAAAAATTCGTATTGATAGACTTCTAGCTTTTCTTCAGCTTAGTCAAATTTCATCATACATACTTCATTGTGAAGAACTTCATTTATATTTTTCTTGAACTCGCTGCATGGTTAAAAAAATTGCAGTAATTGTATGTTTTTTGAAAGTTTTACTCATTAAAAAACACGGGCGCCCATATAGGGGGGCAAGGGGAGCTTGAGCCCCCCTTTGAAATTGGAACTTCCTTACTTTTAGTACTTTTTTCTTTGCAAAAATGTAAAAACATTTCTTCTCCATCCAGAAATGAATAAATTATTAAACGTGTCAAATTTTAATGACTCTAATCTGTCCTGAAATGGGTTTCCACAGGGAAAATATTCTGCTAAACCACAGGAACATATTTGAGCCCCCCCCCCCCCTTGCAACTTTGCATATTGCTTTGCCCATGGAGGCAAAGCAATTTATTCGCATATTTCAGCTCATTAATTGATCTTTAATATGAGATCAGGATAGTGTAAAAAATAAGAATTTAAATTTAGGCATCAAGGCAGACTCAAATCTATCAATTTTGGACACCCCTGCAAAAATTTTGCAGGGTTCCTAACCATCCACTGGGTTGCTCCACCCACCTTCCAAATAACATTTTTTTAAGCTAGTGGTTGTTTGTTCTGCGCTGTTTTAATATGCTACCTTAAAAAAAATCATTTGTTTAAAAGTTTTTAATTTACCTTTTTAAGCTCTTTCAGGTAGTTGTGCTGTTTATACATTCAACATTCATCTGGACATCAGAATCAGACTGATACCCAGATACAGAGCCTTGTACAATGCATGAACTTCAAATCTTTTGATCAAGTTAAACCTTTGTTTTCCATTTTTCAAATATTTCTAGAACTGGTTTGGCTCTCATCAAGATATTTTCAAACCTTGAGGATTCTAAATGCTTTCTGGGCACAAAACATTTTTTTCTTCCATTTGAAAATTTTGTGGGAAATTCTTATTTTGGAGCCTCCTAGTATCTTATTTCTATTAAAAAAAAAAAAAAGCTGTTGTTCGAATGTAATATGTGTTGAATTTCTATTTTTTCTAAAATTACATAAAGAAATATTGAAATCTTGAGCCTTGGGTCCCTTGGTGCTGATGCCCCCCATCCCCTCGCTGCGGGGGGTTTGTGGGTACGTAGATCAGGGCCTGCATCAAGGTGACATCTAGAATGTGTTTATAGATGTCAAAATGAACAATCTAGGTGAAATTTTATGGAATTGTTTTACATAACAACATGGAAAAAATCTTCATTAAATTGAAATGCTACATATTTACGGTGGCATATTTAAAAAAATCTTTAAAATACACAAAAAAAAAAATTTTTTTTTTTGTTAACAAGGACAAAAATTTTTGTGTTGTCAAAATTTTGTGTAAATTTGTAAAAGTACTTTTTCAAATTTATTCTTCACATCAATTGAAAGTCTCAATAGCAGTGAATTCAAGAAAGAATAGCTTTGATCACATCCGAAGCTTTAGTCATTCCTAGGTGTGCAAATCCAAGTGTCAAATCGTAATTTTGGACCTTAAAATGCAACTAACAACCACTTATTTCTAATGAGAATCAGAAGTGTTTCTGATATTTTCATACTCATATTAAAAAATAAAATTCTTTAGTTACATGTTGAATATTACTATTAGTTAAGGAACCATTTCAGGGACTCAGCATATTTCATTGAAATAGTCTTGATCAAAAGTTTGTTGAATTCTCATTCAAATATTTTGTGTAATAAAACTTTTTTATATATACAGTGATAAAAATGTCTAAACTGCAACTAAATACATTTTGATGTGCTGAAGCGTCACTTCCAGATAGTTATAAAAGATTGCCCTGAATTACTCAAAAATTCATAGGACAAATTGCATTTTTGATGTTTTCTTGAGTTTTTGATGAACATCCATATACGTTTTTGTAGGTACATAAAGTCATTTCTGAGTTTTTATTTCACCAGAGTAAGATTTGTGTATATGCATTGAGAAATGCCTATTTTGAAAAACATAACTTCATTTTAGCTATTGCATTCATACAGTATTAATTCTTGTATTTTACACTTATCGTGATTAACTAAAGTAAAACATAGTTTTTGGATATATCTCTTAGCATTTTTCTGTTTAATTTCTGTGCATTACTAAGAGAATTGCTCAAAATTTTACTCCAACAGAAATTGGAAGACATAAAAATTTTAGTTAACAGAAGTTGGACAATCTTTGCTGTAGCTTTTATTGCATGGAGCAAAATCTTCGTAATAGATGCATAGACATATCCAATTTTGTCATTTGCTGTTAATTCCTTTTCCTTTTATTATTATTTTTTTCACTTTATTTTATTTTCTGATTTTTAAACATATTTAGACTGCATGTCAACATGTTATGAAAATCATAAATTGGAGAATATCTCATGTGTGCAGGTTGCTGAACTTTGATATCTCATCATAAATACTTATTTACCCTTTCCTCTGAGAGTTTTGTCTTCGCAAATAAGTTTTCTTTCTATTCACTTTCCTCCAAAAATGTTACGGTATATAATTTATGTACAAAAATCTTCACTCATGAACAGCAATCGTTTTTATTGGTTTTCCTTACTTTATGGGCATAAGTTGTATTTGTCATATTTAGTAAATCAGAACAACGCTATGAATACAATACCGAGTCATGATGGTTTTATTATTTTGTGTTTTGTACCACACTAAAGCTTTTATGAAGGATTAAGTTAATAATTACAATGTTTGTATACATTTCTTTAATAAGTTACATAGCTAGTAAATGGTTTTTAAGTGTTTTGAATTTAGGTAATTCAAAAGTTTACATTTTTAACTTCCTTGTTATTGGATGTTACAATGCCTTTTCATTGCTTTCAGCAAATGAAAAGGGGTTGTAACATCCAATAACAAGCTTATATGATAGTTACTAACTTTATTAAAGGCATGAACAAATGAAAAATGACAAGCTTTATGCTAAAATATGTTTGAAGTGAAAAAGCAAAGGGAATAAAGCACAACTTGTCTATTTGTTCTACTTTTTGCTCAAGAGCATGAATGTTTTCATTTATTTGATCATGAAGTCAGGAATCAAAACTTCGAATTAATGCTGGCACTCTGTCTAACAAAAGTTTAGCTTTGTTACACTGGAGGCAGCATACTTTTAGCAGGAGATAATTTTAAAGTTTGCATTAAAAATATTTTTAATTTATTGAGTTTACAAATTCAACTAAAAAAAAATTCTTTATATTTATTATTAATTTGAGCCTTTGAATGAGCTAGCATATAATATCCTTTATGCTATTGGAGAGACTCAGAATTATAACTCAGAACAGTCACATATTCTAAATTTTGATAATTACTCTCACTATTTGAGACTATGCATATTCAGACTTTAATCATTAAATGGTGAGTCTTAATTGATAACCTGCAATTTTTAGTGACCCTATGACAATGAACGTTTTTGCTAAATATTCAAAATAAGAATAAATGTGCTATTATTAAATAAATGTTTCTTCTCAAAAGTTATGAGTTTATTTGTGTTTTACCTTGTTCAAAAGAGGCAGGTTACCTTACAAATGATCTTATTAGATTAATTAAAAAAAAATGAAAGTCATTTTAAAGTAACAGCAAAAGTAAATGAATTGAAATTTTCTGTGAAACTCTATTCTAAAGTGCATTACTCCTATATTTTTGCTTGAATTTTGTTTTGAAACAAATATCTGCTTGAGTTTTAGATCTCTTTTCTTGAAATTTGATTTTATAAACAAAATTCTTATTAAGTGTGTTTACTGTAGACAGTGAAACTTTTTGCAGTTTACGTGTCTTGCCTCTTGGAAAAAAAAATATAAATATTTTTTTAAAAATCAAAATTTTTGCATATTTATAAAACTTGATATATAAATGTTTGCGTTTGAAATTTCTTGTTGAACTTTTAGTTTCTGTGGATTTTATTAATACTTAATACAGCCTCAGATACTGAATATAAAGATATGTTTTTAATGTATTTGGATAATATACTTTGCGGCTTTCAATAATTTTAATTTGGTTGTATAATTTTTCTAAATTATATTTAATTTTCTATTTCCTGTTTTTATAGGTATTGTCAATGTAACTTTTATGTCTATGAATTTTACAATAAAATAATCCTTTTTTGCTGCTAGTGTGAGTGTTATTTTTTTTAAGTTCTGCTTAAGCGATAAAATTATTTAGCCTTGATCTACAACTTTTCATCAATACTGATTCTTTTTAGAAATTTAGTTCAGCTTATTTTTTTTTTCTTTGTTCAAAAATCAGTTTTCAGCACATTCTTGAACTAATTTTTAAAATCGAATTTTCCAAAGTACATTTCTAGAATCATTCTTTAGGCAGATAAATATTTTGGGGGAATTGATAAGTACATAATGCATTTCTATGCAAAGATGAAGCAAAGTATTCAAAGTAATTATGTAACTTTTTAGGTGTTGACTTGATTTTCCCCTTAAGTTGCTGTTCAAATCAAAGTATGCATGCTATGGGCATCTTAGAGCTTTAAATTTACATTAAGAGAATTAATTTATATGTTTTTTCAAGAACTCTAATTTTTATGTGTAGTTTTTTGATTTTTATAGTTTGGGTTTTAGTTTTTTTCTGTAACATTTGGGACTACTGTAAAGCTTAAAATTTTGCAAAGTAAAATTAGTAGGTAAGTACTTCTGATTTTTATGCATTTATTTTGCAAGTTAATGTCAAAGTAACATTTCTGAGGCTGTAATAAGGCTCATTAAAGTAGGCAAGACATTTCATTTTTTATTTTATCAAATGAAATGTTTGATAAGTAAATCTTTTTATGTAAATTTTCCCTATCAATGTACAATATAATTCGTTTTCATGTTTTTCCAGATATTTTACTTTATTTCTTTTATTAATTGATCTTTTTTTCTTTTATATAATCCGTCCCTTAAAGTACGATTTTTGAGAAGTCGGACTTATACTCTCTTTTAAAATGTGAATGCTTTTATATAATTACCACAATTATTTTAATGTTTTCCATGAATTTGAATCTTTTTCCATAAAGCAGTTTTGGTTCTGAATTGTTAAGTATTTTATAAATCAAAATTACATTGTAGCCTTATTCTGTCTCATGGAAATTACTGTGTTCCTTATAAATTTGTTTAAATAGAATATCAAATGTATCAAAGTATAAGATATCGATATAGCACATCAAAAATATTGTTCGAAATAATTTTTACACTATACATGGAAAATTGTTTTCAAACATAAAAAAAGTTTTAATTTCATTAAAAAAAATGAAGGTGGTAAATAAATGCTATTTGTTGAAGAAAAAAGTTGGAGTGGTTTGAGCAATACCACTATTACTAACCGCACAATAGTTGCAATTACACTTCTTGCTGCTTTTGATTTACACACCTAACTGATTTTTAGATGTACACTACTCATGCAATGAAACAAGTGACCAAACCAGTCTTGTTCAAAAAAATTCTCCTCCCCCTCCCGTATGTGTGTTTGTGTAGCTTTGTTTGATAGGTTTCAAAAATATGTTGGCAGCATTTCATGAGCATGGTCATGAGAGGTCACTGTGACATCCTCAATCTTTCATAATTTCACAAGAAATATCTGAGAGTTCGGAAAATTTGGAGACAACATTGTAACATTTCTTTTGTAAGGATGTTTAATTTCTCTTTTTGTTAGATGTTGGTAGGTGTGCATGCTCGTATTTTGTCATTCGTTAAGATTTGAAGTTTCATTCGGTAAATTGATAATTCTCTCCTCCTCCCAAATTTTAACTTTAGGGGACCCCTGTCGCAGTCATAAAGAAATATTAATTTAAATATTTTTAATTGCGAAACGCATACTTACTGACGTAATTTAGAAATATCAAGAGAAAAAGAGTTTCAGTAGCAAGTTTTATAACTGAGCATTTTCTAGATCACGGTTGTTATTTATTTTTCTGTGTGTGACTTATCTCTTGAGTTTTTTACTTTAGCAAAGCCAGGGGCGAACTGGCCTATCGGCCCGCGTGCCAGTGCACCTTTGAACCTGTGTGTCTTATTTTTTTTTTCGTCCTTGAACCCATGTGACTTCGTGCTCCCCTTGCCCTCGAACCTGTGTGACTCTGATGGTTTTTTTTTTTCTTCTTTTAATGCCATCAAACCTGTGCGACTTCATGTCTTTTCTTTTCTTTTTTTTCAAATTTTGCGCACTCTCAAACCTGTGCGACTTTGTGGGTTTTTTCTTTTCTATTTTGCCCTCCAACTTGGTTGGTTTCGTGTTTTTTTTTCTTTGTACCCTCAAACTTGTGTGCCCTTCGGGAGTCAAGGTTATCGCCTTCTTTGAGGACCCAGTCCGCCCCTGGGTAAAGCTATATTTTGAAGAAATGATTGTTCAAATGAAAGATATTGAAAATTGTCTTCTTTCTACCTGAGAGGGTCCTGGACTGAAGCATTATGCCCCCTCCCCTCCCCTCTCCTCCAATTTTTTTTTCTTCCTAGCAGGCTGGTTGCACTATTTCAAATTATTCTATTCTATTTTTATTATCTCATTTTTTTTTCAACAAACTGTTAATTTTTTTCTTTGTGATATGCGCCCTTTTCGGCTTGTGGCCCGAGCCTAAGTTGGCCTATTGGGTAATCGGGGCCTGAAGATATTTAACATGTGTAATTACTTGAAAATAAATAAGTAAAAATGTAGGAGGACATTAAAACCATGGGGGGGAGAGAAATTTTTTTACATTTAAATTATTCACATTATCAATTTAAACTCAAAACTCAACTAAATTCATAATATGTATCACAAAGTTATTAAACATACTGTAGTGTTTCAGATCAAATCAATTAACATCAGTAACTTTTATAACTTTTATGTTCTCCAACTTTTTTTATCCTTTCTTTCTGTTTTGAGACATACTGCTACTGTACTGGGTGAGCGATATACTTTTTGAAAAAAAAAGAGAGAAAATAATAGGATTGAAAATGCAGAAAAAGAATTAAGTGTTACATAAAGGATTATCATAAAATGTTTATCAGCTTAAATTTTATTAAGTTTGAAATTTAAAAAAAAAATCTGGTTGAAAATGATTTTTGTCAATTAATTAGCAAATCTACCTGAGACAATATTTTCTTCTTCATTTATTGCCAAAAAATATAGTAAGCAAGAACTCATTGTTGTCTAATAGCTGTAGTAAATTTATTAAAAGGATTTATCGGTTTCAGCCAATTCTTGGAGTAAACGCATGGAAGGATTGGGTATTGAAGAAAAATTCAGAAATGATGAAAGGTCCACAATCATCAAGAAAATTCAAGCAATTTAAAACGGATTTACTTCAACTTAGTACAAATGAGTTAGATTTTTCCCTGAGTATATTTGTACAAGAAGTCAGAAGAGAAGATGGAGATGAGTACACACCAGGAAGCTTATTTTACCTTTTGCTGGGTGAGACTGTCTTGCTTTTAGAATTTTAAACATTTTGTACCTAGTTTTTAGTTTAGTTCTTCAAAAAAAAAAGGTCATTTAGCATGTAATTAAGTGCAGTTAATTTTTTTATGCTCTGACAGCTGAGTTACAGCTAAGAGTTTATTAATGTAAAAGGCATTAAAGGGAAACACATTATCAAGTTGCATGATGTCCATGGGTACAAGACTCCATGGATATCATGCAACGTATCTTGAGGAAATGTAAGAGAGAATGGGATAGAAAGAAAATTTAGTGCTATACCTTCAGTTTTTTTGAGCAATCACGATTGCTTATTGTTCTCATTTGACCGTCTTTTATGTTCCGTGCCTTTTTCAACCACCACCGCCACCTGCAGGCGCGGCTCCGTCCTCCGGTAGCCGCTCCTAGTCGGTGGCGTCCATGTCCTAGACACACGCACGCTCATACACATACGCACTCACACACATTCACACACGCCAACGTGCATACACACAGGTCTACGCACACGCAAAAGCCTACACATACACAACTAATACACACGTCTACGTTCAACAGGAGGAGGTAGACTTGGAGGGACAGGAGCCGTGTCTAGAAACAAGTGAGTAGAGTAGTAACCAATGAGTAGGGTCCTGTCGCAACTCGTGATTGCGAAAAACATAATTTGAATTCAAATTAATTTTTTTTTTTTTCATTTTTCTAAAAATGCATTTAAATCTTTATTCCCTTCCAAACCACACACAATTGATGCTCAATTTTAAGATCTTCTAATTTTAGGATCACTCACACCAGTAGCGTAACTAGGGGTTGACAGGAGTGGGTCTCACCAGGGGCGCATCAGCCAGAGGGGCGGCATTTCAACTGATTAAAAAAAACTGATTTTTTTTTTTTTTGATTATAAATTTTGAAAAATGCTTTAAAAATGAAGAAAAAAAAACTTGCAAGAAAAAGAGCTAGAAACACTACATCTACTGTGAAGGAACATTGGGCATCATGGAAAACAATTCTAAAAAAGAAAATAAGAAAAAAAACGGTAGAATCCATTTCAATTCAACAAGGAGTGTAACGTGATGGTCTCGGATTTTTCTGAGTTCAACATATGTTACAATTCATAAAAAATTAAGAAATACGTTTTTTTTTTGCCCAAAAAAATTCCTGGACCGAGATACAGGCTACCAAAGATCTCTTTCCTGTCGTTTCTCACTTGGGATTTTCATCAAAATCTTTGAAGTACATTATCTCTTGAACGGTAGAACATATTTTGTTGTGGCTTGTTTTATTCAAAAGGATATTTTTCCCTGTTTAAAAAAAAAATAGACAACTTTTTGAAACATGTGCTTTAATTTTTTTCCACAGTTTTTTGAAAAAAAAAGTTTAAATTGGTTTTTTTGATATTTCTCAAATACAGTTAACCCTCGTTTATCGCGGTTAATTCGTTCCAGACTTTACCGCGATAACTGATTTTCCGCGAAGTAGGATTCTGTATTTATAAACCGAATATTTTCCTAATTAGCGTGCATGAAACTTACTTTACGACAACTTAAATAGGTTTCTAACATAGTTAGAGCCTCGTAGACATGAAACAGCATCCTTTGCCACCATTACATTTGTATTACTTAATATATTGCACAAAATTAATTGCGAAATATATATCACATTGTTAATCATTGAGAAATAAACTACACACACGCACACATGAAATTCTTACAATATATCATCTAATCTATGAAATTAGCTCAACTTGTTCGATGATGAATTAATTGCCAGCTAGGCCCTGTTTATGCAGCTGGATTTAACCCGGCGTCAACCCGGATTCGCGGAATAAGGCCGTTTTATGCATCCAACCCGGCTTCAAGCCGCGTTCAATGCAGGAGGGAATTCCCTCCACCTACATTCAAGGATTATTGGCAGGGTTGGCAAAAACCCGTTTTTTTTTTTTTAAAAAGCCCATGGACCCAGGGTTTTTTGGGTTTTTTTTAAATAAAACCCAAAAAAAACCCAACTAAGCTGGGTTTTTTTAAAAGAAATGTAGGTTTTTTTGTCTTTTTTTAGGGAAAATGTGGGGTACTTGTAGCATATTGTAGCGTAAGTATATGGACAAAGCGCAAAAATTGTCTTGGGGTAAAAAAGCTGGAAAACTAGTTAAAATTCAGCGTTTTCTGAAGAAAAGTATAAAAGACGACAAAACTCAAGAATGGTGAAGTTTCAGATTTTTTAGTTTTTATGATTACCAACAGTTAAGGCAAAGTTACTTCTCGAGTGAGAAAATCTATTGTTCGTTTTTAATTGCTACTATTTTTTTTTTTTTTTTTGCATTTTACTTTCCTGTATTTCATTTTGCTATGCAAAACTACTGTAGAACCTCAAGTAGTTTTTACTCCCTTTTTACTGAATTCCAGCTTAATCAAGATATTTCTTTCAATTTTATGTTGCCAGTTTTTCTATTTCTGTGTACAAACTAAGAAATATTAAACTTTTTCGTAAGATAATGAAAATACTGTACATCCTGTTCTGTTTTCTGCCCGACCGTTTGAGAAATCTGTTAATTTCTAAAAAATATACTTGTGTTTACTCGAGATTTGTGACGTGTTTGTTTGCAGGAAATAATTCACATGAAAGCTTTTTAGCTAGAGTAGTTTCCTCTGTACAATCTGCAAATATTGGGAAAATCAGACATGACAGGACTTAGTCAAAATAATTTGAGTCTATTTATTTATCAGTTAAAGAATAAAGTTAAATATATTTATTTAAAATCTTTGAAACATTTTTTTAATGCTGTTAAGAGTTGAGAAATACTATTTCAAAAAATTCATTTTTTATGTCAAATGTCTGTGGTGAAGAAGAAATGAAAAAGAAGTTTAAATTGTGAAAGTATTTAAATTAATTTTTTTAAAAACTTCTCAAAAAATTTAAAAAACCCAAAAATGGGCTTAATAATGGGTTTTTTTTAAATGGGTTTTTTCAAAAAAAACCATTGGGTCCGACCCAATTGGGTCCAATCCGGCCAACCCTGATTATTGGCGGATTTTTCCCACAGTACATTGCGTGGTCACGTGTCTCCTCCTCGTGTGTATTTATTTTAGTGTTGTTGTGCGTGTTCTTTTTGCGATGGTGATTTTGTTTCGAAACTAATTTCTTCTAATTATGGAAAAATCCAACTGCAGCATTCGATGGGATAGCGCCGAAACGAAAAGCGTAAGTCAACGTAAAGGAAATCCACGATTTAACAAAAACGGCTCTTCCCATTAACCCGGCTGCAATCCCCCTTTTATCCACCTTCCGCTTCAACCCGGGTTTGAAGCCGGAGTGTGCATAAACAGGGCCTTAGTGACCGTTATGAGCTCCCGTTCTTCCTCTCTAAATTTATCCTCATTAAAGGTATTAAGTATACACCGTATACAACTTACAAAGCTAGTACATTGTTGAACACCATTTATAGGTGCATTTACATCCCCTAGTAATAATACAGTGATTTATACTTTCCAATTAGTGTTTAACAGTTAAAATGAGACAGCGATTCCCTTCACTTTCTTCCTTGATTTTATACCTCCACTCCCTCAACTAGTACAACTACGCGCCTCAGAAGAGCTCAGCTTACTATAAAAGACATGCATTGTTATTCTTTCGCAGGAAAAAGTTGACACGAGTGTATACAAAAAGCTAGTTATCAAAAAAAAGTGAAAAAAACCGCGAAGTAGTGAAGTCGCGAAAGTTGAAGCGGCGAAGAAGCGAGGGATGACTTTATGTCAATTTCAAAATTTTTTATTTTTTTTAGTTTATTAGTACCACTGAACACTAGGTTTTTTGAAAAGGAGAGCTTCCACTTTTTTGTTTAGCAGATTTTAGAGGTATTTGAAAAAATGCGAGTTTTAATGAACTTTTACGAAAAGGCAGACCTAAAAACTTAAGTTTTTTTTTCCGCAGCAAGTGGCCAGAAAACACTTTTAATTTAGTCAAGGTAGAGGAATTTTCAATTTGAGTCGTCATTTTATTCAGGATATTTGAATTTAGTGAGAACGAGATGGCTTGCGCTTAACGATTCTTTTGGCGCTACAGTGAATTTTTTGTGTGGGAGAAATGCAGAGAATAGGCTGGAGACAACGTTCTTGTTTTTATAAAAAAATGAAACTCCTGGATAAAGTGGAGACTCGAAATGAAAATTTTGCTATATAACTTAAGTGAAAGTGTTTTCTGGTCGCTAGTTGCGAAATTTGTTTTTGAATTTTCAGGTCTGCTATTACGTAAAGAGTTCCTTAAAACCCTCATTTTTTTTAAATGCCTCTAAAATCTCTTGAAGAAGTGGGAGCTCTCCTTTTCAGGGAGCGTAGTGGCTCAGTGGTACTAATAAACTAAAATAATGAAAAAATTTAAAATTGACATTTTTGAGAAAAATCAAAAAAAAAAAAATTATTTAAAATTTTTTTTTAACTGTGGAAAAAAAACTACAGTACATATGTCAAAAATGTTGTGTATTTTTTTAAACAGGGAAAAGTATTCTTTTAAATAAAACAAACCGCAACAAAATATGTTCTACCGTTCCTGAGATAATTTACTTTAAAGATTTTGTTGAAAATCCCAAGTGAGAAACAATGTTAGGACAGCCATCTTTGGCTGCCTGTATCTCGGTCAAGGAATTTTTTTTGGGCAAAACAAACAAACAAAAAAAAACGTATTTCTTAATTTTTATGGATTTTAACATATGTTAAATTCAAAAAAATTTGAGATTAAGTTACACCCCTGGTTGATGTTCATGGATTCTAACAATGTTGCCTCCTACTTGTCGACTCAACTAATCAAAATGTTCCAAAAAAAAAAAAAAATCCTTTTGGAGGTCACAATGACTCTGATGACTTCCCATATGGGCGACCCTGGGGGGGGGGGGCAATTTCTTTAGTTCGCCAGGGGCACTAGACCCCATAGTTACACTACTGCTCTACGCTCAGAATTTTACGAACTGTTCACTAGTCTCAAAAACTCATCTATTGAAACCAATAATCTTTCATTCTTTTTTTACAAACTGAAAATGGCTAAAATCTCTTTTTTACAAACTCAATGTAAGACCGAAGTAGTTTTTTCCTTTGAATTCTAGCACCAGGGACAGGGAATTTCAGGGAAGAACGTAATCAGTTTCATTGAAAATGTAATTTCATTTTTTTTCATCTTTGCTTTTATTTTTCTAGAGGAATAAATGCGTTTGAAGTTGAGATCAGAAAGCTGAGATCCTAAGATGTGTTTAGACACTTTTTTTTATTAGGTACAAAAAGAAAAAAAAATGTAATACTGTTAGTAGAACATGCCATAGCAACCTGCATACCATACATAGTAAGTGAAACCTGTTCCTAACTATGCTGCAAATAACAGTAAACCTATCTATAACAATATTGTCTTTAGTCCTAGCAAAAATCTCATTTATCCAATGTATGATCAACCTATGTCAGCCTATAGAGATAGTCACATTTAGGTGCACCTGTCTACAACAATTTTTTACCTTTTTCCCTTCAAATCACAAAAGCTGATCAATTTTTGTTATCTGACATACTGTCGCCTCAGAGCAACAGTAGGATATCTTAGTGTTATTTGTGGGATTAGATGTCTTAGTGTTGCTCTTAGGTGACGATATTTTTATACTCATTATATCCCTGTGTATGTCTGTCAAAAAATATATCTAGTAGTTTCAAAAATAAAGACATATAACTTTATCATAGGATATTTTGCATAGTGATCTAGTACATCAATTATACATTTTTGGAATTTGCTAAAATATACTATTTTTTCAGGTATTCAGAGGTTTTTATTTGATAATGGGAGAATTGACAATATTTTCACAGACCCTTACTATGAAAAGTTTACAGAGTGCTTAAATAATATTTTATGTAGGCAAGATGCTGTGTATGCTTTGGAAGGTAACATTCAAACTTTTCTTTTTGAAAATTTTTGTTAATCTTAAGTGACTTATAATTCTAGAAAAAAAATTGTGAAATTCAGTGTTTGGTTTAATTTTGGAAAAGTAGTTACATTACATATACCAACAAGTTTAAGAATCATATTTTCATTTTTTAAAAATCTTCAATAGCTGAGAAATGAATGTTGTGTGTGTACATATGTCAAGTTCTCCGCCATCACTTTTTCAGTGTCTGGTCACTTAAATTTTTTTCTTTCAAATGTTCACCTTTTTTCACTAAATTGTTAAGATTTTTCTTTTTTTTTCTGTGCTCCTATGTTACTCATTTTCCTCTTTAAGTAAAAATTATTGTGCCAAACACATGATGTTGTGCTAAAAATAGAATCATTCAAGCGTGTAGACATAATGGTAAAAACTGTCGTTTCTAGTTGATTATGGCACTGGATGAAATGATTTTTGAACAAAACAATTTTTATGGAAAAAGTCTACTTGGAATTGAAATAGATATTTTGTTTAGTGACATCTACCAGTACAATTTAGAACAGGCACTTTTAGAGCTTGTCTTTTTGAACAGAAACGTTTTCAAAGCAGTGTTTTTCTATCCTCATATTTTTAGGGGGAAAATTTGATCTATACTTTTTGACCACTCAGTAGAATTAAAGAATTTCAATGGGAGGGGGGGGGGGGAATATAATATGCCAAACCAATTCTTATTATAAATGTGCATGCAAAGTTACTTAGAAGTCTCTTTAAAAAGAAAATGGGTCACTTTTTAAAGAAAAATGGACATCTTATCAACTAGTTTTGAGTCTTATTTCTGCTGAGAGCCCTGATACATATATTTGTAAATAATATGACAATAACTGATGATGAAATTAAAGAATGTTATTAAAAGATAATCATAAATTATTTATCAAATTTAAATTGAAAACTTTTTTATGGTGTATGTTTTTTTGGTATTGTATTAATAAATCTATCGACAGTATTTCAGAAATTTAGTAAAAAAGATGTTTAGTTAGAAATTTAGAATACAAACTCTCTTTATAATATTATTAAAACATATCTTCCTCTTCCTTCCTTGCAATCAGTTCGGCTTCATCATTTTAAAAGTACTTTTAATTCTGCAAAATATTTATTATTATTATTTTTTTATGGTTCTCACAAGAATACTAAAACAAAAGTACAACCAGCAACAGGCTCTGAGCCCAGCTAGGCTGGTCCTAGTCAATTTACAATCCCCAGTGAAGATCAATCAGGGGCCAATCCAGGATCTTTTTCTGGCTACCTATTTTTGTGAAAGTACTGCATCATTCTATTTTTGTGAAGTTTTTTTTTTTATTTTTTTATCAGCATTGTTTTTGTGAATTTTTAGAGGCATCCTAGTTTTTGTAAGCGAGAAGTAGAATAAGTGAAATTTTAGTTCCAAAAGCGTAAATGTCATCTAGTATTATTTTTAACAGGTTTCGTTTTTTGGGGAATAGTCTAAGAAGTACGAAAAATACCATCGTAATTCCAGCTTAATAGGCTATGTACTGTGTACAATATAGGAAATTATGAGAGAAATAGTTCCCCAAAACAAGTGTTAAAAGATTGCGATAATATTGCATAAATACACTTTGGCAAGAAACAGCTAAAAATTAGTTCAAATACTACAAAAAGGTTGCTATTTAAGCGATTGTTCATATAAACCTGCTTAGAATTTTATTTTTTGAGTAAATTTTGTTTTAAATAGAGAAACAAATTTTATATTTTAAAATGCAAATTTTTGTGCAATTTTCAATGTTTTTTTTGAAGCTACTGATTTTATTACTTGATTTTTGTGAAAGTACCGATTTCAAAACAAGATTTTTGTGAAGGTACCGAAAAACGGTAGCAAAATCAGTCTGTATTGGGCTCTGTCAATGGTCCTCTTAAAACTATCTACTCCCTTGCTCATTACCACCTCTTCCAATAAGCTGTTCCAAGGTTCCATTAACCTGCTAAAATAATAATTTTTCCTAATATCTATGTTAGCCTGAGATTTAAATAGCTTAAAACAATGACTCCTTGTCCTGTTTTCAGTGCTAAACTTTAGCCCCATAACATCTTTCATTTTAATAAATTTAAACAACTGAATCATGTCCCTCGGTTTTTTCTTTGCTCAAGCCTGTACATTATTAGCATTCTAAGCATGGAATTGTAGTCTAAATGAGAAAGTCCATTTATTAGCCTTGTAGCTCACATTTGAACCCTTTCCAATACATATATTCATAATATTTTCAGGTACCTCAGACTTCCAATTTTTTCCTCTTTTTTAAAAACTTCCTGTGTTTCCTTTTTTTTTCATGCATGTTCTAACTTAACTTTTTTATTCTTGAGTATTTTCTGATTTTCTGCAGGATGCCCACCACTCCAGAAAAATAACAAATTTGAAAAGCGGTTGCAAAAATCCAAAAAAACCACGATTTTCAAATGGGAATCACAATTTCTTTTTCTGTGAATTGTGGATAAAGAGCAGGAGAAGGGGGGAGGGAGAAGTTTTGTTAGTGCAAAAATAGCATCACATTTATAGACAGTCTGATTTTTAGACTCTAAAGTTAAGAAAATAATGACTAAGCTTACTTTCTTCTTTCATGCCTAGTAATTCATTTGTTCTTATTTTTTCTTTTTTGCACAATCTTTCCATATCCTTTACAAGAATTTTTACATTCCTGCCATTTATTAAGTTTTGTTAAAGTAAACAAATAAAATGTATGTTTATTCACATTAAAACCTAAGTTTAAAAGTCTAAACACATTTCCCAGATCATTTTAGATATAGTCTTTCAAGTGTTGTAAGATCAAGTACATCTGTCTTTTAAATACATTGAAGCAGAATTCATTTATGTGTCAATTTTATTCAATATAATTTTAAAACCAATAAAAAATTTTACAATTCGCTACAAAAGCAACAAACATAAAAATAAAGAATGGTAGAAATTAAGGTTGATTTTAACTAAAAAGCAAAAGTTTTCTTGTTTAAAAATTGAAAAAGGAGGAAAAAAAAACTTTAAAAATAATTAAAATTTTCCTATTTTCTTTTTAATTTAATTCCTTTTGACAGGCATGTCTTCTAATCCTGTCGCTTCAAGAGCTTAGTATGGTTCATACCAGATGACAAAATTCAGATATAGAAATTGAAATTTGTTCACAATTGAAAGTTCAATTTATATTCCTTCCTCCAGGAGATCGATTTCTCCTTTTTAATTTAGTTTTTGTATTGTCATTATGTGAGTTTGTCCTTTTTGTATTTTTCAAAAAAAATTTTTTTTTCAAGATATAGTTTCATCTATTTTTCTAAATGTTTACCTGTTTTTAACAACTGTATATTTTTAATCATTTGAAGTTTAATGCCTTTTACTTCAAAATATGTTTACTCTTACTTTTTCCTGACTGTATTCTTGAATGAAAAATAAATAGTATATAATAAAAAATCGTTTTGCGCAGTATAGCCCTCAAGGGCTCTTGCGCCATTAAAATTAAATAAACCAACCAACCAATTGAAAGTTGCATCTACTGTAATTGTTATGAGATGTAATTATTAACTGTTAAAAAAAAGCTGATACTTAAGCTGTTGAATCACCAAGAGAAAATTTAAAAATTTTAATGACTAATAAGATTTACTTAGTCTCCATTGTGTCTTTATTTTATATAGAACTGAAAATATTTAGATTAGATTTAGAAGTTCATCATTCTCTGATTCTTAGTGCTAAAAAAATGTTGTTAAACTTAAAGTATAAGTTTGGCATTTTTTAAATTAAAGAGTAGCACTAAAAATGATATAGCGCAGGAGTGACTGCTTTACAATTTAGATAGTGATGTTGAGGAATTACATTAAAAAAGTTTGGATGTGATCTGAATGAACCAAGAATTGATATTTTGTAGCAAGAAGATTCTCAATAAGAAGAGTTACTTACCAGGAACAAAAACAAATCCCTAATATGTGAATCTCATGAAAAACTGTAAAACTCTGCTTTATGGTAATTCTGATGTGGAGCACTTTTTTCGTTTCTATAATGTATTTTCAATGAGCTGTCAACATCTGTCTGAAACAGCAGTAATTACCCTAAGATATATTAACTGTACTGTAAGAAATCATGGAGGTATTCTCCCTGTTCCTTTAAGACCAAAGCTTTTGAATTCTAACAAAAAGTGTTTCAGCTTGTGCTGCAGAAAAAGAAGCCCCAACAAAAGCCACTGAAAGAGAGAAGGAAAAAAGAAGGCCTGATGAATATGAAAAGAAAAAAAGAAAGCTTGATGAAGAAGAGCAACAACAAGCAATTGAAAAAAGTAAGAAACAAAAATTGAACAAAAAGAAAAAAAAATAAGAAATTTGAATGAATTTTGTTTTTTGCAAGGGAACTAAATTCCACTAGATACTGTGTAGCCAAAAATAATGAAAAATGATGAAATGCCTTCTAATGACTATGACACTTTTATCTGGTTTGACTGATATTCAGAAATACACTGAAACTTGGTAAACAAGCTATGGCCTGCAGGCATTTTATGACCCACTTGAAAAATTTAAGTGATCCAGTGAACAATTTTGAGGTTTCTGACACTACTTTGAGTAAAATTAGTTAAAAGACAATGCTCTTTAAAATATAAAACGAGTCAAATAATCATTTAGCTAATGCTTCTTTCTAGTCGTGTGATCAAAAGCAGCCAAATTAACTTATATTACTAAACATTTCAGTGCTTTAAATATGCCCATTGAAAATCTGCATATGAAGTTAATGGACTTCAAAAGCTCCATAATATGAACAGTCTAAATCAAAGCGCTTTCTTGAAGACCCATGAAAATCACTTAAGCATGATAACTGTGTGTTTTGGGCATCCATTTCTTCCTCATTTTCTTCCATGAAGTCAGCACAATTGCACTTTACTATCAGCTTTTAGATTCAGCTACTCATGTAAACAAGTTATTTTTTCCCCCTTTGTGAAGTATATTCTCAAATGACCATGAAACAGATTAATGAAAATTAAAAGCATGTGTTTGCAGCAAAATACAAACTTAATATCTCAAACCTTATAAGGATAATGAAAAAGGATCATGGAAGACCTAAAATAATTAAGGCATACTGGTATACTTATATTTGACTACTTCATGTGCATAATGTTGTTATTTTCAGCGTTTAATTTAAAATAGAAACGATGCAACCCACTAGTAAAACTTTTTGTAACAAATAAAGAAAAATGACCAAGTTCAAACAAAGGTTGCCGACCACTGTCGTAGAGCTATCTAGTACTTATAAAGACTTAAGCAAGATGCCATTGCAGACCTAAAAGACATTTATGCATTAATATAAATTTAATGAATCTTTAGTTGAAAAAAAATTTCTTAACCAAAAAAAAGAAAAGAAATGCACATTATTTTATTTTCAAGTAAGGCTGGCCTAAAACGATATGTCAACATTTATGTGACTGAATTACAATCATTTGTATTTGTTTAAAACGCTTTTAAACCTGTATTTGAATGTTCACATTCAATAAGTTAAAATTTAACTTAGCACTAATACAGTATTAAATACAGTAGTGTCCGCTTAATGCAATTGCAGTTTATGTTTACCAAGAAATTGAAAAATGATTACAAGTTCCTCTGATATCACATCTTAAGAGTTCCGGGTCATGAGTGGAAATCAATCAAAATATCACGTAATCGGAAGGTTGCCAGATTGTTACCAGAAAACTGACTATTCAGATGAAAATTTTCTTTGATGTTCAACCACTTCCCACAACTGCTAAAATGAGCAATGCATTGAAATTGTCAAAACGTGGAGTACAACTCCAATAACTTAAAAAAAAAAAACACTGATGACAAGCAACTGAAAAGTTGTATACAGTCAACAATTGAATAATTCATATTTGATTTTCCTTTGAAATAATGTTGGTTGGTTTCTTAAAAAACAAATTTGGCTTTATCTTTATCCTTAGGAAAGAAATGTTTATTATTCAACATTGAACAACTGCACATTTGTATTATAAATTTCATATTTTCTCTTACTGCTATAAATGCAATAAAGTATTAAGTCATTATCATTACAAAATGATGTGCACTGCAGAAAGCAATTTACTTTTGTGCCTTTTTTTTTTACTCAAAAACCTTAACATTGTAGGATTGTTGACATTGAAGGGCTGTATATTAGTTGATTTGAATAACTTTAATACTTGAAATAATATGTATGTGATAGAATTAATTTTTAAGTTATTTATAACATTTTTTTCAGTTGGGAATGTAGTAATTTTTTTTATTAATTTGCTTTCCTGTTAAGGTAAATAGGTACATTTTTAAGACTTGTTAAAAATGTTCTTATTCAAATTTTACGATAGATAAGCGTACATCTTGTGGCTATTGTTTTGTAATGCACTTCTTGTATGATTATCAATAACTAAAGTATTGTCATTGGTTCATAAATCCATAGCTGGCAAGGTTACTTCATTAACTAGGAGTTCCAAGCCTCTGTCTCCCCACTCAAGAGTGAGGGTGCACCCTCTCAAATGCTATGGAGTGCTCCCCCCAGGAACAAGTCTTCGCAAAAATGAAAACCTTTAAAAATTGAGCCTTCTAGAAATTTCAGTAGCACACCTTGCGCCATAACTCCCCCCTCCCCCTCATGGTCACTCTTGCATTAACTTCAAGAAACTGGAATCTATTCTACACTACACTGGTGGCCTGGTCCAGTAAGAGGCCATGCCAACGTAGTTAGGAACTATAGTCCTAGCTTGTAATCAGAGTAGTTTAAGTTTTATGGGGGGGGGGGATGCCCTTCGACCTGCCTGCTTTGACTCTCTGCAGCTCTGCCAATGGTTTGGAACTTACGACCCATGGATCACCTAGTAACCCACCGGGAACAGTATCGGATTTACAGGTTTTGGGGCCCATCAATATTGTACTTATGGGGGCTCTTTAGTCCATCACTCTAATAATCAGAGTTTGATAAACATGTATGATGATCACTTCAGGGCCCCTATGTTTTGAGGGCCCTTTGAATTTGCAACACAGTAAATCTGCCACTGAACATTTCAATGACGCATTTAACAATTTTTAATTACAATCAATAGTAGGGGAACATGGGGCAAAGTGGAATGGTGAAATATTTACCTTGCTTTTAGCTTCACCTATCTGGTATTATTTTAACTATGTAGTACCATATGTAGTCTATTCCAGTCAGGAAAAAAATACCGTCAAAGATTAAAGCTTTTGGGGATACAGACAACATTAAAAAATTGATGCTCATATTGTAATATTTTGTTGTAAGTAAAAAATTATTTTTGTTACCATTAAATGATAAAGTACTTATTCTTAACATTTTAAATATTAATTGAGACCTCCTAATATTCAATGTAGCAAAAATTTAATTAATATTGAGCTTATTTGTATTTTAAATAAATTGTACAATTAGTCAAGTACATACGGTGCAAAGTGAATAGGGCAAAGTGAAATAGTTTGTTTCATTTACTCACTCAATCATTTAATATAAATCACTTACGTTTTCATTTACGAATTAATTCATTTGCATTCATTCACTTAGTAGTTCACTAACATTTATTCATTCACTTATTTTCTTATTCGTTCATTCTTTTACTCGCTCATTTATTTTTCTTACATTAATTGATTCATTAATTTAATTATTTGTTTTTTGTTTCATTATCTTTCATTTATTCATTCAACCTTTTATTTACAGATTCTTTTGATCAAACATATGTTTTATAATCAAACAGACAATATTTCATTAGAAAAATATTTTATTTTTTACTTTGCCCCATGGAAAAAAAAGTGAGAATTTCCCACCTTTTTTTTTTTTTTTTTTGAAGGCTCAAATTTACTGTCAAAAATAAAAATAGTGTTTCAATGCAAATTTTATTATAAAATACAATGTTCTTTCTTTGTGTATTGTTAATTTCAAAACAAATTTCCAAAATGTTCATTTTGAAAATAATGTATTTTAAAACATATTTTTGCCAATGAATAAAAGTGCATGCTTTTAGTTTGGTGAAACAACCTTGGCAGTTGGCTGTCAGTAGCTGCACTGTGCAAGACAAGCCAAAAAAAAAAAAAAAAAGACACTACTTAAAATTGACCACAAATTTAGAAAGTTTGAAGCAAATGATTTTATGTTCAATTTCATAACAAAGCCTGGTTAAATAGTGGACAAATTTTTATACCTGCTATATTTCAATTTTCTTGAAATTGAAAAATATGGACGCAGAGTAAATTGACAGTTAAAATTTAGTTATATGTATGTAGAAAAATTCTAGGCTCTAAGAAGATAACTTGAGGACCCTGATGAAAATTCTTTAGCACTATAGCTACACATTGGGGCATCACTTCCTTCCAAATTTTCTTCAATAGAGAAAGTTCCTTTTACTTTACTCTTGGATTTTGGGTTCAGATACTAATATAATGATTAGAATGTTTATATTGGATTATACTATCTATGTAATGTTTTTATTTTCAGTATCATAAGATAATGCATAAAGCAAAAAAAAAAAAAAAATGTTTCAATTTTTTTTTTTTTTTTTTTTGGAAAAATGACCCAATAAAAAAAAAAAAGTAGCTAACAACTGATCTAGGCTGTGTATATGTTACGCTAAAATGTAGTAATCAGTTATCCTACAGATTATCTATGTAACGCACTGATTAATTCAGGTGACATCTTAGAGAGCCAAAAATTGTTTTATTTTCCATATTATTTTTTAAATCTGCAAATTACCAAAAAAATATTCACATTATCTACTGTGCACTCAATAAAGTGAAAATAAAATCTTTGCTGGAATGTAAGTAACATTTCTGTAAGCTTAAATTAACATTCTACCATTTTGTTTTGATATCTAAAGGATCTAGCTTTTAAAATAAACAACAGAGTCTCAACAGATCCGTTGCCAGAATCAACTATTAACCATTAATTAAAACTCTATACAAGAAGAATCAAACAGGTTAAAATATTATTACAATTTAGGAAATCAACATATTATCAGTATTATTATTGTTGTTGTTATTATTATTTTAATATCTTAAGAATCAAGATAAACAGGTTATTTGATAAAATCATTTATCAATCAAAAAACATGAATACTAAGAATCAATCGGTTTTAAATGTTATTACAATTAAGGAAATGAATTTGCAAAACATTTAGTGAATTATGCTTACCTATAAGTAATTGAAAGTGTCATCAATCTAAAAATTGGTAACACTTTGAATTACCTAGGTAAATCGAAGAGAACTGTAGATTCTACACATCAACAGAATAAATCAGTTAATCTGCATACTAGCTACTTAATATGTACATAAACGACTTTCAAGTTTTTGCTGTAACATATATAAGTTGAGGTAAATGTAGTAAGTAACTCTAAAATTCTACTTATCTTCTAAAATTACATTTACTTGAATTTTTATGAGTAATTGGACAACTGTCCTGATGATTGTTTGTACTAAAATTACGTTTTCCATTATTTTAGGAATTATGCCATCATCGATTCACGAAGAATATTTATGGGAAGCAAAGCAACTTGGAGCTCATTCCCCTCACGTTCTTCTGAATACATTGATGTATTTCAACACTAAGTATTTCAAACTAAGAAAAGTCGAAGATCATTTTCGGTTCTCATTTACACATGTTACGAAGATCAAAGTTCGGGATTTTGACTCTCATCATGCAGCAGAAGAAGGAAAAAAAGTCCTTCGTTACTACCCTCCAATAAATAGAGGTATATAAAGCATGTGACAGTAAAAGTCTTTTGTGATCTCTTTTACATAATGTATCATTCTTCATTTATTAATTTAAATTGTGTATGCCCGAAAAATCCTGGGCTCCGGGTACCTCAGGCAACTGAAAAAATATCTTGGTGAATCATTCGTTCGGAAATAGTCTTTCAGGAGCCATGTTATGCTAGATTTTCTGATAAACCATGAGAAGTAATTTGTCCAGAGCATCAATTTACTATTGGGATTTTGTTTCTAATAAATTTAAAAAATCCCTTTTTAGGGAATTTAATTGTTTCCACCAAAATTCGGGAGATTCCTGAACAAATCTAGAGAGTTGGCACTATAAATTTTGAAGAGTTTTGTCTCATAAAAATATTTGTATATGGCTGCAATCCGTAAATTAATTACAATTTAAAAACATGCATGTTTGCCATATATAAGCAGAACATTTTATTTAACTACTTGTTTGGGGGGGGGGGGTGATAATGTAAATTTTCTTGGTAAATTTTACATTACTAATCTTTTTATTTTTTCACGAATAAACAGTACATTCCCCCCCCCCCCCTCCTAAAATTAATTTATTTTCATTGTCATTTACTTTATAATAGTACTAAATATGTTCGGCATATTTTTAGTATACTTTTTATGGCAGGATTTGTGTAACTTGAACAAGTTTAGCCGTTATTTCAATCATTAACGTCCTGTTCTATTTTTAGTCAATAACACAGATGAACTAAAAGAAAACCAAACATTGCAATTGTTTTTGAATAATAGAGAAGTGAAGTAAACTACTATGCATGGCATAAATGCATTAGTCTATAAACCGTTAATTAGTTTTGTTCTTTCATTTATTGTTTATTAAAAACAATTCTTTCTGTAATATCACTTTTCCTTGTATATTTCTTGGAGTCATCTCTTTTGTAAAACATTTATACATATTTTAAGATTTGAATTTCTAAGTCAAATTTCAGAATGTTAAAAGAGCACCTTGTTCAGTAAATTTTCTATAGTATACAAGCAGCTTTGTCACTTTCTATGTGCCATACTAAAACTTTTTAATTTTTACTTCTTTTTTGAGATTTTTTATTTTTGTTCATACATGATGTTGTAATCTATATATTTTTTTCAGATTATTCCAGATGTTCAAGTAGTGAAATCGATGTCTATGAACAAGTTGAGAGCACAGATGCTTTAAGATGTCCAGTTAAATTATATGAATTTTACCTGTCAAAATGGTATTTATTAAGATATTTATTTAGTTAATGCATTTTGTATGTTATGTGTCCAGAACTGATTTGCTTGTCAACAGTTATGATAGCAAGAAGTATGTAGCATGCATTCATATGTTTTTGTACTTTTTTATTGAATGCATGCTTTAATATTATCAAAGGATCAAAAGAAAGAACACATTCAGAAAAACAAAAATTGTATTAGTACACTTTTCTATAGCACTGTATTGTTATCTTTTAATTATGAAATATGAGTGGAAAAATGCTTTCACTGTAAATACGGAAAACAAGGATGTATTTTTTAAAAATCTTTCCATTTTAAGTCAAGATATTAGTAGGCTTACTATATCTTTATGGGTCCAACCCCAACTGTAATTTTGATAAACTTGTTATGACTGCATTTCTGGTTTTTAAAGCTTGTGATGATTTTCCCTTTAAGAAAAAAAAAAAAAAAAAAAGAACTGAAACCACATGTAAGCCTTAAAATTTTATTAAAATATTATATGCACTCAAAAAATTATGTGGAGTGGCTCAGTATTTTTTACTAACAAACTTTTTCAAACTTATTTTGTTTAATTTCATCTAAAGACTTGCAACAAAAAAGTTCTGAATTAATTTTAACAATTGGCATATGGTTAACTGTAGGAACCAGAAATCTGCCTTTTTCTGCAGTCCAAATGTTGCTCATAGTTGAAAATACTCTTTCAACTGGAACAAACATTCTGAGCAAGCATATTGCAAACTCAATTGTTTTGGAAATTTTGGTTCACAAAGTTACAAATCTTTGGAACTCCTTAAAAATAGGTTACCACCTCTCTGTAACTGTACTTGGTATTGCAGTACTTGATCAGAACTTGAATACAACCTAGCTTTTGTTTTTGAATTATCTGGCTCAGCAATGAACGTCATCGACAAGATCATCAATATTTATGGAGTATTTTATAATTTCATTAACAACTTATACACCTTATTGTAAATTAGACTAGAAAATTTCTATTTAACATCTATGTCCAAATTTTTAATTGAAATGTTCTTGCCAGTCATAAAATTCTCGAAACCCCAGACATTTTTGCAACTCCAGACAAGACCCAAGACAGCAAAAAAAAAAACAGGATTATCCAGAAAAATCCCATAAAACATGTTGTAAAATCTGTAGGTGAACACAAAAACTAATTGGGTAACCACACCAGTAACAGGTAAGCTTAAGACATTGCTCTCAGGTTAACTCAATTTACTGAGCCCTTTAATTAAAACTTTTTAAACTATTTTTCTCTCTGCTACTACATCTCATCTAACATTTGGTTGCTTCTGGATCCTCTGAATTAGTTAATTCCATTTTTTATTTGCTCAATTTCAAAAAAAAACGTCCCACCCCCAGTAACAGACACCGAAAAATCTTATGATACCCAGTAACAGATAGGATAAGGAAAGGATAAGTAATGGACAAAATTCCCTTTTTCTCTTCAAAATGTGAAGAAGTTCTTTATTTTTAGCACTAAAACCTTATTTAATTCAAATGAATGTGGAACATGTGTCTGTTCTTAACCTTCCACTACTGCCTTGTAAATACCAACAGGCTCATAAAATTCACTCTGATAACAATAGGTAGTTGCACCATATTTATAGGTCACAGCAACATCAGTTTTACCCAACTAAAATTCTTATTATTTAAATCCAAATTTATGGCTGTCTGTTACTGGACCCTTGTCTGTTACTGGCGCCGTTACCCTACTATATTGTTTTCAATAAGATAAAACAAAATTTGGCAGGAAACCTTTATAATTTGTGTTACATTCTTATGAAACTAGTGAACAAAGTTATAGATCCCGTAGCATATGTAGAAATCCTGTTGCAACAAACTTCAAGGGACTGCAAGTTTAATTAATTGTAATGAGAATTTCATTGTAATGGAATTCAAGCATTGTAATGAAAATTATATTGCGACTGTAAATATATTTTTTTGAAACTGATATTTCGTTACATTGGTATTCGTTGTGGTTTGATTTCATTTTGACAATTCATATACAAACAGCATCCATATTTTATTCTTCAATTGGCATTTTGATCTTATCACTTCTTCACCTCTTTCTCTTATAAATATTTTTTTTATAATCTCTTCAACCATTGCACAAGTGATTCGTCATCATAATTACAAACTTGTGACTCAATAAATGATATTAACTGCACTTTTTTACTTCTTGAAAGAAAACTTGTTGAACATCTTTGAAAATGCACACTTGGTAGCAAATAAAATTTGAATCCATCATGTCTCTTTTCTTCTTTGTTTAGTTTCCAGTTCAAAAATGCAATTAAACTAGTATGTTATGGCCATCATTAAACTTTGTTTCGCATTTTTCATGTGAATACTATTTTCCAAAATTATAAAAGGGGAATTTAAGCATAATCAGCATTACTTCCCACCTGCAGTCCACCTGTTCCCATTAAGTTCTATCTGTATGTATGTATATATATATATATATTGAATCCTTGCATTTTGCTATGTATTATCAGTTGAACTTAATATGAAAGACATTTGGTTGTGCCTCTTCATTGAATCAATTTGGGGCAAAGCCAAAACTTAACCAGTTCGAGTTCCTATCAGATGTAGCTGTCATACTTAACAAGAAATGCATACATCTGTGCTATCCTGAAGAGATTATTTCCAAAAACTAATCAGCACCAATCTTATGTGTACCAACTTTCATTTGGTTCCATGCATTACATTTTGATTTAGAACACAAAAACGTGTTCACATATACACACAGAAAATTTCAAAAAAAAAAAAAAAAAAGTCAAAATGTGTGTATTTGTTTAAAAAATTTCAAATTGAAAATTTTCAGGAATACAATTACTTTTTCTGTATATTTTTTGTACAAAAGAAAGTAAACAAGGTACTCTAGTCATCTTCATAGAAAAATTACAGTTATAAAAATAATTGATTAAACTAACTACAGTTAACTCAGTTAATACGAAATGTCAAAAATGTTTTTATTAGCCATTATTCGTAACAACCGTGAGCATGTAAAATGGGGAGGAAAAAAATGCATCTGTATGATTTACTATGTATTTGTTATGTAACACAATACATTGCTAGTCATGCAATGTGTCTGAGGTATCACAAGATGATAGTGCTTTTCTTTTTATGCCACCCACCATTGATTTGTAAAGGATTCCCAGAAAAAGCAGCATTTAATTAAAAGAAACATAGATTGTCAGAAAAATAATACAGATTTTTTTTCTTTCATGAACCAGAAAAGATAAGCTAAGTTGCAACACGAAATAACCTGCCTTATTGATGTTAGGGGAAAAGAAACTATGTGGGACAGGCATTTTTATTGTGTTAAATTGTAAGCGATAATTGAAGAACCTATTCCGAGAAAGGTGACAATGGAACAGAGGAAAAGGTCAGGTGGTACTACCCAAATGAAAAGATAAACTGTTTTACTCCTAAGTAGACCTAGCTGTTCAAGTGTAAACAGCAACAGTATGAGTTTCAATCATTTCATTCTCAGAATAGCAATAGGGGGGAAATGCCTTGGCTCTAACAATAGCCCAGCCCAATGCAGTCCAGAGCACCTCCTACCCCCTTGAAAGCTACCAAGCTTGAACTCAGGGACAATGAGAAAGGAATACATGGGGGCTGCATGGACTGCAGTCGTTGTCAGTTAAAATTTTCAGTGCCATATGGAAAAGGTAAAATAGCTGTCACCACTTCATAACTAAAAGATGAGTAGGAAGTTATTCAAAGGATTAAGAATGCATGATGAGCTTTCTGCAATGACACAAAGTATCGGGGGGGGGGGGGGGAAGAAAATTTCTCAATCAGGAAATTTTTCTGTGAAAAGTCAGAAGTTTTGTTTCTCTTAACCAAAATCTTCTTTTTGTTCAACGTGATATCCATGACATTTTTAATGTAGTTCGATAGTAAACCAAACTTAATTTAAAAAATGCTCGTTTTAGCTGTGATTTTGTATTAACTGTGGTTGTATTAACAGAGTGTAACTGTATTGTTATCTACATTTCCTGCGCAACCTATGCTGAATATTGAAGTTACACACTTATCTTAATGACAAACCCACCCAAAATAAGAAATTATAAAACAAAAAAGTATACCTTTTATGCACATAAATAAGCACAATCACTTATTCTAAAAATTATTTATTTACTTGCAGTCCAGAAAGCGTCAAGGCAAGAAATGATATATTTTACCTTTATCCAGAAAGATCTTGTGTACCTGACAGTCCAGTTTGGTATTCAACGCAGCCCCTTGGCCAAGAGGTTATTGCAAAAATGATTCAAAGGATAAAGTTTGTTAAAGGAATATATAAATAATATATTTATATTTTATCATTCATTTGTTGCAAAAACAATTTTTCGGTGTTTCCTTCAGTCATAATGATTCGTCAAGAATGTGTAGAGTGACAATAACTTTTTCTTGCAGTTTTACTAATTGATGTATATTTTGTTTATTTGTTTTGTTATTGTATTTCCGCTACAAAACACATTTATTGACAAGTTAAGTAAATTTTACAGCAGTATTCCTAATGCTTTTCATGAGTAGTGGGAGGGCTTGTTGGATCTAGGGGAACGTTGGACTGATCTCAATTATTTCAATAGTATTTTTTATTATTATTATTATTTATGACCAACAAACAGCATTTAATAGTACTACTAGTCTTATGATGAAATCATATGGTCCTGTTATTTTGAATAAATTTTATCTCAGAAAGTGATATTTCAGCAGTGCTAGGTAATTTTCAGAAGCAAGATTATTTTTTAAAAGCAGATTTCATTAAGATTGAAGTAATAATTGAATCCTAAAATAAGTTATATTTTAGTTCACAATTCTTTGTACTTTCTTTATTTTGTCATAAAGGGAAAAAAAAAACATAGCATTTTTTCAGACCAAGAATCTGAGGTATGTCGGTCCACTTTTAAGAGACTTCAGAAACAAAAACATTTTAGAAGAATTGGAAAAAAATGTTCTAGCAGTAGCAGCAGTGAAGTTGATAAAGGCTTAAGTTGTGCTGATTCTTGCAAAAATTTAGAAGGTTTTGGCATAGTGATGACAAGTTGGTCAATTTAATATTTGGTGTGAATTAGTATGTTATATTAATCTTTAAATCCCCCTATGTTTTTCATTCTAAACACAAAAGAAAATAAGTTAGTTACAACATCGGGTAATTATCATAAAAATTGTAACAGAAGTTTGAATAATGCCGACCAACATACTATGGGCAGGGCATGGGACATGTTGGTCTACTTTACAAGGTTCTGTTAAAAAATCTACCTAAAATAAGTTAATGAATTGAACATTTTGAAAAACCTGGGATCATGAGAAATATTTAAGGAAACTTAAGAATGAAAATCAAACTGCTCATTTGATGAGGTTGAAAAGCAACTATGACTCCTGTGACTATTAAAAGACAAATTTTTCGAAAATATTTTCAAAATCTAATTTAAAGCTAATCTTTGTATTCATGAGAAGAGTGTCACTGATTTTTAAAGTAACTGCACTAGTCCATGTTCTGCCAGATAATTTAAAGTTAAGTTGCCAAGAGAAATGCCATTAAATATTAACAAATCTGTTTTTCTGATATATGTTCTGCCAGATAATTTAAAGTTAAGTTGCCAAGAAAAATGCCATTGAATATTAACAAATCTGTTTTTCTGATATAAGTTTTTTATGTTGTTTTAACTTTTGAAACAAGAAGAAAAATATTCCAAAATAGTTTTGACCTTTGAAAAAAATATATTTTTTTTCTTTTCTTTTTTGTTATATTTTTATGTAGAATTTGATACTTTGAAGTTCTCTAAAAAAATGAAATACAACTTTAAAAGTATGTTTTCCTTTTGTTTTTATCCATCTAATGGAATAAAGTAAGGTTGTGTAAAAAATATTAAAGATTGTACATCCCTCTCTTCTCCAAAAAAAAAAAAAAAAGGATGAATATAAAATTTCGTAATTTTATACATATCTAGAAACATTCTCAACTCCTTTTAAAATTAGAGTTATATCACAAAAAATGATAGATATGAAAATTTGCTTTTTTAAAAATTATTATTATTATTTTATGTATGCAACTTTCAATTTCTGCAGAAACAGAGGAAGATGTTATTTTATTTAAAACATAATACTATTGTTTTTGAGTTGTGATCAAGACTAATCATGTAGCTAGTACACATAAAACGTTTTCATTTAAAATGTTTTTGAAATTCATTTGTATTTTTGAATAAATGTGCTGTTTTAACAAAAATGTAAAGCTCTAAAAATCAAACGCACAGTTAAAGAAATGAACTTAAGGCAATGTATGTGAAATGACAAATTTTTGATGTATTGTATGAATTTTAATGTAGTTGTTAACATAGACATCATGTACTTATAAACTTCGTTTTTCACCAAACATTACATCGAAATAATCTTGTAATTATGAGTTGATCAATCTCATTGTATTTGCTCATTTTAATCATTGTGTCAAGGTCAGCACCAAGATGTTTAAGTACTGTTCAAAATCAAATCGTTTTTTACCAGAAATATTTTCCACTCATTTATCTGTATATAGCTTTGTTAAATTTGAAATTCAATCATTTTCAACTTTATTATTTTTTAAAAAGATATATAGTTTTATTATTATTGTTTTTTTTTTTTTTTTTTTTTGGTTTTTGTCATAAATTAATGACATGAATATAATTTATAGGATGTTAAACATGAATATTATTTATTGAAGTTAGGTTCTATGTAAGGTTTTGAAAATAAGATTTCTCTGAAAATGATTTAACTATTCGTTTGTGAGCAAAATTATATTTCTTGCAATGTGATTTTTTGTCTATATTTTGTTTATAAATAAATTTTACTCAACAAAATAAGGTATTTGCGATTGTTATTTAATTCTGACTATAACATTGATTCACAATGATCCATCATCAATGTATCACCATAACGCAAACATCATATATTATTTGGAAATTAGTCAACTTTGAACTAGTAAGCAAAAGAAATAAATGGGGGAAAAAAACAGTTAACCTTTATGCAATATATTAAACAGGGTTCCCACTCTCTATCTCCGCTAGTGAATGTCTTTTTAAGAACAATTAATTTTTTAAGACCATTTGACCTGCATATTTTCTTGAAAAAAAATACAAGTACAAATGTGATGAGTAGCAACAGGCTCTGGCTAGGACAAACTAGGCTGGTCCTAGTCAGTTTATTAATCCCCAATGAATTACAGCCTCTTCCGGTAAGCTATTCCAACTGCCCACAACCCTACTGAAATAATAATTTTTCCTAACTTCAGATTAGCCTGAGACTTAAATAGCTTAAAACAGTGACCCCTTGTCCTGCTTCCATGCAAAAATTTAATCCATTGGCATCTTTCATTTTGATAAAATTAAACAACTGAATCATATTCTCTCTTACTCTCCTTTGCTCCAGGATGACAATAAATAAATCCACTACGGTAAACGCGTGCTACTTTTCCCCAGATTTTGGATTTTTTCTCAATTTTAAAACTATTCATATTTCCAAGCTGTGAAAATTTGTTTTACACATCTAGAGATAGCTTAATTTACTATTCAAACAGTGATCAGTTTATTTCCAAGAATTTTTACCCTTTATTCTTGTTTTTTATTTGGGCCAATGTTACCCTTGGATTTGGGTTACTTTGGCCCAAAATGGTTTCCCATATTTAAAATCATTGTAGAACTAACTAGAGCCAAAGAAAGATGTGCTCATAGGGAAAAATAGAAATTTCAAAGAAAAATATATATTACTAGAAGTGTTTGTCACACATGTTTGTTTTAAAGATTTTTTTTTTAAATGTGTGTGCATACCTAGTTATTGTTTCAGAAATTACCGACAGAGAACAGTCATCTTTTCATCTATTTTGGACATTGAATAATTTATTAAGATAACACCATTTGTAAAGTGAAGGATCCTAAATTTTGGGTCACTTCCAAAACTTTTTGGTGGGTTCCATGCTATCAATATTCGCTTCTTCTCTCGCATAAACATCTATCTTTGAAAAACTGAGTTCATTTCTTTCTACAGTAATAAAATTCCGTAAACTTTCCAACAAATTTAACATTTGTAAGAGGTAGATGCAACTGGGTAAACCTTTTTCTAAACCTCCTGCAACTTTTAATTCCTCTTCATCTTCCATAATGAAAGCCATGTAACTGAGTCTTGATGAATTGAGTCTGCAATCTCTCTCTTTCTTTATCCGTTGCCGAGAATTCTAGGTTTTTTTGTGTGTTTCCTGTTTAGAGATTTAGTTTTAGCTATTCTGTACTTTTCCAAATCTCTCTGGTGGATTTTTTCAAGTTTTTATGCTGGACCAAAGTAGGTCGTAATTTTTAGGTTAAGAGATATGTTGTCATTATCAAATTAAAAAAAAAGAAATGAGAAGTGCAACTATACTACCGCATAGGGTATTAAATAATGCTCATAAATAGGTACTTAAAAAATAATCTTAGCTGATACAGAACTGCTTCTATATGGAGAAGTGATGAAGGTATGTGTTAGCACAAGGAATGCAGAACCACTAGTGTTGCTTCTTGAGCAGAGCTATAGAGCTGCTTATTATACATAAGTGAGCACTTTGGGATACTCATTTGTGGAATCTGTCAAAATATGTTGAAAAAATTGCGACCTGAAGGTGTTGACAGAGGACGTAGTATCTTTTTCTCCATTTGGGCCAAAGTAGCCCACGTTATAGTAACATATGTTTTTCTTGACCCAAAATTAATAGGAATTGACTAATTAAAACCAGGATGCAGACAAAAAAAGCTCTTTTTTGTAGTGTAGTGTAATCATTTCAAAGGCAAAAAGTAATAGTAATAATATAGTAAATGGTTAATTTAGTTTGAATTTATCTGCAATTCTGCATAAATAGATAATTAATTTTTTTCCTGACATACCTGTGGTTTGAGAAAATGATAGTCATGGTAACATGTTATGATATAAATAATCTTGCATGAATTTACCTTACAAATACAAACCTAAATTGCTTAACATATCATTACAATTTATTCAAGTGACTTTCTGCTACCTCAACCCCTTCAGTAACTGTTCAATAATTTTATCATTAAAATTGAGGAATGAAATTTAAATGTTGACAGATATTTTTATTTCATATCTTTAAGTGCAAAGGATGATCTAACTCTGATTACAATGATTAACTTTGTTTTCAATTAGGTTGTATTTAAGCAATATTTCATGTAGTACAATAACTTGGTTAAGTGTTTGAGCGCTGCAGCAAAAACCAAAGGTTCAGTGGCGGGCTGCAACATAATTATAGTCATAAACCAAAATACTTTTTCAGAAGGGGAGGAGATACTGGACATATTAATGAACACATATTACAAATTAAAGAAAAAAAGAAATTTTTTCAAAAAATATATGATCTGTTCAATGGATGTTTTTGGTTTGCAACCACAGAACATGATGTTCACCTCAAGCTGTTGTTCAGAATCTGAACGATTTCGGGTAAAAAATGCATATGAATTTGTTGAAGTACATCTTTATTTCATAGATGGGAAAAAAGGGTACTCATTAGTAGGCAACATTAGTAATAGATATGGATTTTCTAAAAAACTATTTCTTGCTAATTTACAAGAAATCTAACTGTGCAAGTTACTTTAGACTTCGCGGGCCACTGAAATGAAGCCCATGAGCAACTAGTTGGGAAAACCCTGGTGTAAAACTTTAGAAATCAAAATACTGCAAAATTTAAAATCCAAGTTTTAATTGTTTTCAGCTGCATATTTTATATGAAAAATTAGAAAGTTAGTGTTGAATACAGTAATAAATTGACTATATATTTATTACTACTTGACTTATTTAGTTTTTCTATTTCTGGCTACTGTACCGTAGTTGAATAAATTTAACAATAAGGTTGATGTAATCTGTCAAGATTCAAGAAAAATTTTAAATCAATAATATTTAAATTTGTTATCTGATTGCTTTTTTCTTGTATTAAAATTACTCTGAATATAATATTAATAAGAAATAATTTAAATTAATGACCGAATTATAAAAGAATTTGGCGGAACCGAATATTTGATCTGTAGTTTAAATATTGAACCTGCAGTCTTCAAGTTAAAATATCATTTAATTCACAGTAGAAGAGCGACCAATCAACTTTCCATTGCCACTTTTAAAATTCATTTTGATTGCAAGATTTTTTTAAATAGTACAAACTAATTTTAATGTACAGTCGACTTCCGCTACAACGCGATCCGACTTACGTGAAATGGCTATAACACGATTTTTTCAACAGTAAAGAATTTTAGACCTAGAGCGAATTCCTCACCTACAAAGCGAAATTTTTCGGTGGATAATCGTGGTGTGTAAGTATTGGCTTTGTAATTGGCTACATTTTTTTTTTTTTTTTTGTGAACATAGACCTTTATCCATCTTGCATCACTGAAAGCGGAAGTTCCCGCACCGTTCTTGTCTAAACATCGCTTATACAAATAACTACTCCTTATTTTTCGTTTATTTTTTTCATTCTAAATGAGAAAGTTGATGAAATATAAGACATCTAAGAGTGCAGTTTCATATAAAGTTTGTAAAGATAGAAAGAAAAAAGAAAAAGGTTTTGACAGTTAAAGGAAAGCTAAAGCTTCTCGATGCTAAAACTTTTGAAAAGCTGAATCTCAACTAAAAAATGCGTCGAAGGTAGCACAACAATTAGGTATGAGTGAATCTTCCATATTCCATACATACAATTAAAAGTCAACAAAAGGGAACCCGTAAAAGTTTACTGAGTAATATTTTAGTGAAATGCAAAAAATTATGGAAATTGAAGCTGCTTTTTTATTGTTAATTAAAGAAACCGGGAAGAGGTGTGTTGCTGTACGTGATAAAAAATTTAGTGAAGCAATTGTTTAAAAATATATTAGATTAATGGTTTGATTACACAGCATAAATCATTATCATCTTCATTTTTTTAAGTTACAAATATCATTACTGGACAGTACAACAGTAGTGCATTAGCTTTTCTTACTGTATACTGTACGCATCATATACTGGTTACTTTTATGTCTTTCTTTCCAACTGATCATTGATTTTGTGCATTGTAGCAGTATTTAACGTTGAATAAAACATTTTTTTAGTATTAGTAAACATTCAGTTCTTTATGTAAGAAACAGTAATGTATAGGTACGAAATAGTTTTTTAACAGTTAAGGGGTTGTTTACAAGCGTCTAAAATAATTGGATAAGTTTATAAAAGTATTTACACATACCCTTTTCCACAACGCAAAATTTCAACTTAAGCGAAATGTCTTGGAACGTATCCCTCGCGTAAGTCGGGACTCGACTGTATATTGTTTTAATTTTATATCATTTAAAAGCTAAGAAAAACTTCAGGGAAAATTTTGCTCTCAAAAGGAAAAACACATTGAGCCAATCCAGGAGAGTATCTTTGTATTCCCTAATGGCAGAACTTGAAACTTTTTAAATTTGGCTAGTTGATTGACTGACTTAGCCCTGTTTCTGACCTGGGGTAGCCGGTCGGTGGATTTTCGAGATGCAGAAAATCACCAGCGCCCTTGTCATATGATTATGGGGCAAAAGAAGATCCTTTGGGTAATTCGTTTGGCTTAGAATTTCCTCGGCAAAATTAAAATTCCTAGTGCAAATATCATTTCAAAGAGGGTACAGATGTGATATACCCCCCCCCCCCCATTTGGCGACATCCGATTTTTTTGCACAAAATTGAAATATTTTTCTCGCCAATGAGGCAATTTTTTAAGCATGGCATCCCTGACGAAACTAACCTGTGTTTGGCAACCCGAAGGCAATCTTAGATCTGTTCAAACTTGTTTACTTGGGTTGTTTACTCGGTTTCAGGCAGGAGAGATACGTGTTGTTTTGTGCAATATACCTTACAGGAAAGCTTATTTTGTGTTAGTTTAAATTCAGTAGTTGTGTTTTGAAGTAAAAACATTAGAAAATGCCAGTTTCTTCAAACTTGAACGTTAATTAAAAGTTAACTCCAACGTTGTGTGTATCTGTAACGTGCCATTGTCATATGATGTTTTGTTTTAGACTGAGTGTAAGGATTTATACCATAAAAAGGTAAGTTCTTTGTTTTAGAATTAAAAAAAAAGAAACTCTCACTTCCGAAATTCTTTGTTTTTACAAATCCTTTCAGGGTTCTTGTAGTTTTAACTTTATTTTTACTGTATGTAAATTAATTTTACAAAAATAGTACGGTTATTTTGTTCTAAAAGTTAATTCTTATCGATGCCACGAATTATTTAGACATATTCTATTAACGTGCCTCCTTTACAGGGGCGTAGCTAAGGGGGGGGGGTTTGGGGACAAAACCCCCCCCGAAAAGTTAGTCTCAAAAAAAAAAAGAGAAAAAGAAGAGAGAAGTGAAAGAAAAAAAAAAGAAGAAAAGGAAAAAATTCCAAGCGATTATACATACATATATATATATATATATATAAAAGTAACCCCCCCCCCCCCCGAAAGTCGGGTCTAGCTACGCCACTGCTCCTTTAGGTACTGAATTTCTGAAAATAGGTTGACTCCAGCATTTTATAAAAATATAAAGGTGTTCTTTTATGTAAAATATAATAGGTATTTTGAAAGCATGTCTGGATAGCAAATAAATGTACGGTATTTTTGTGTTGTTTATGTTTAGGATGTTCTGTTGAGACATTTCTACTTTTCATACATCGAAATTTGAGTAACTAAGCGCTTTTTTGGGCTGAATTAGTTATTGAATTTGGGGATGTTTTCCGCTTTAAACATCACAATTTGAATCGCTTTGCTCTTTTTTAGTAGAGTAGGAGAAAAGTTTCTGTTCGATGAAATGCATGTTGGAAAATAGCTTTTATTTCTATTGGTACATATTTCATTGGTGAGCTGTTATAGTAATTTGTCAATTTAAGCATTTTAAATACTTTCTAGTAATTGTTCTTTGTGTACAAAAACTTTCTAGTTTCTGGTTTTTTTGAAGCGTATATTCGTGATGTTTTTTGTTGTGGTTTTATGTTGTTTTAATATATATTGTGTTCTGAAGTGCTTTGATCATGTTTTTTTATCTGATTTTTTCCTGTTGGTGCTAAAAAAGCATTGCTAAGAACAATGTATTACATATGTCGTCATACATCGTTTTCTTGGCGACGCTTTCTTGGCACATGAAAGACTGGATACTGTATCGGGGATTGCACTAGGTCTGCTAAAGGGTGAATAGCCTAAAACGCAGCACTTAATAGACAAAAAAAAAAAAAAAAAAACTTATTGTGTCCAGCATAGACAGCTCATGCTGAGGGAATGGGGGAGATAGCAAAGGGGGCATCTGTTCTCTCATTTTCAAAAGTAAAGGGGCTCTACCCCTCCTCTTTTCCAAGTTAAAAATTAATGATGAATCGAAAAAAAAAATACAATTGATCGATTCAAGTGTTTATAGGAAGAATTATATGTGATAAATAATAATAAGTGATTTTTAGGTCCCAAATTTTTAAAGTCATTAAATCAATAATAATGTTAAACTCCAATTTATAAAAAATGTCAACTGTAGGGGCACCATCCACCAAACTTGCCGCCACACTTTTTGGTACACCAGCCACCTGTGGTCTCCATTAGTAATTCAATTCCATAGCACGCAATAATTATTTTTCAGTTATAATAGTAGCTCAGCTTGCTACATATTCAAACCACTTTTGTTTTAATTTAAATTTCAGAGATGTATGTGCAAATTATAGATCAATGTTATTTTCAAAAAACACTAATTTAGACAATTCTTGTTAATAATGTCTGCAAATATTTCTTCGCTACCAAAAATTACAGCTGTGAACTAAATTTTTGAAAATTCCTAGAGGTCTCTGTATACGTGTTTGGAGAGTACTACTGATAGGTTTAGAGTATGTGGAACTGCTAACAGTAATTAGTGTTAGAACTTATGACTACTAAAATATTCAATAAACCTTTTTGAAAGATTCAATTGGAACATATCATCATACGAAAAAGATAGTCAACTCTCCATAACTCAAAATAAAAAGAGACCAGCTAAAACCCTCAAGTTATTGGTAGTTTGAGTTATGAAAAGTTACCACAAACTTCTCAAGAGTTTGGGACCCAACAAAAACTTCGAGATAAAGGAACATTAAAGTTATAAGGCTTTGACTTATTGATTGAGAGCCGGCTATATCTACCAGAAGATGAATACTATACCTTCTCATTTAGAAAAAAACTGTATTAAAGTATTTAATATTATAGATTATACAAATAAACTAATTAAGAATTTAAAATTTTTTAATGCACCATGCCCTTACAGAAAATATACAGCAAGTAACAAAATACATAATAGGTAATTAAAGGAAATTGCAAATAACATACCAGCAACAATTCGCTGAAATCATTATAGTACACAATTAATATACAATAGGTACTTTTAGTCCCAGAAAATAACATGCAGTTCAATTCCTTTTATACAGCATAATTTAATACTTGTAGGCTTGATACAAAACAGCAGTTACTAAAACAGCTGCTGCAATGACTAGCGGAACTGTGAAGCTGGGAACAGGCACAGAAGTTTTAAGGGTTTTAGAAAATGAATACATTATTCCATTTCGCTTGGGTCTTAGCTTCTTCTCTTTGGATAATGGACACTCAAGGGATAGAATCTCAGGAGCATAAGCTTTATGCAACTCAAGTGCTTGAGGTATAAGGTCTTCAAAAGGTAAATCATCAGGTATTTTGGATAAAAAGGAATGTACTGATGCCATATCACAATCAAGCGTCAACACCTCAGATTCTTGATGCAAAACAACAACAGATGTTAGATACATTGGCATCCAGGAATGTGACACTATAAAAAAGTCAAACAGACGAACCACATCATTGTAGTCATTAAGAACATGGCCGAACCATGTTATAAGCCAGCTTAAGCAATAAGCTACTCCTACTTCAGATTTTTGTAAGAAATGTGCCAATTTAGGGCTTTTTTTACCAATAAGCGGAAACATGCAACTAAGTAGCTCTATTGTGGGCTCCATTGTTTTTTCCATAAATACCCTTAAGTGGGTTCTGGATAGTTTTTCAATGACATAATATGCAGTTTCTTCACCTAAGACCAACAAAAATGTAACGCAGATATCGTGATATCCTTGGTAATAGTGCAGTTCAGGATGGCGACACAAAACTCGCATTATGAGAAGCACTAACTGGTCGAGCATGGCTAATCTTTGAACTTCTTTAATGCTTGGTGGAAAACGTTTTAAAGATCTATTTACATCCAAAACAACTTGCCTGTAATAAGGATGCTCCTCTATTTCTTCACGACTTGGTCTTGGTGATGTCTCAAATACATCAACTCCCACAAGCTTGGGCCAAACTTTGCGTCGAATTTCATCGGTTAGAAGACCTCCAGACGATATTGCGGCTTGACGAAGAGCAATTATGTCTTCGTCCGCAAGAGCAGATAAAATCTTTTTGCGTTTTTTCTTAAAGGAGGAATTGTGTTTCAATGATGTTTTGCCTTCACTTTCATTGTGTTCATCAAGCTTGTCACTAGCAACAACAGTACAAGAATCAGTCAGATTCTGGGAACTTTCCTCTACAATTTCAAATGCAGAATCTACGTTTGACTCGCTGTTTAATTCACTATTGAAAGAGATATTTTCTGAAGAATTATCATAAACTTCGCTAGAAAAAACACTATCTGTACAACAGTTTTTAAAGTCTCCTTTCAAACTTGAGCTGGATTTATTTCCTTTAATTATATTGCAATTCACTTCATCACTTGAGCATTCTGAACTACTATTTACAGTCGTTACTTCATCACAACTTTTGCTAAAAATTAAATCATCTGAAACGATTTTGACACTCATTTTTGAGGCAGGAGAAAAATTCAGTGCATTTTCATAAGGCATAAAATGATAACACTGCTGAAATATATTTGTCACGTGTAACAAATCAAATACACATCTTATCGCTCCAAGATCTGAAACACAACAAAAGTATCAGACTAATTAGAGTATCGTGCTGAAATTTCGGTTTGCAATCAAATTGCTCAGAAAAAAAACAAAGTTTGATTTTTTATAACAAGAACGCAATACTACTACTTCTTTGTAGATACAACAATAAAATAAACAAGACAGATACGGAGAGCAGAAGATCATTTAATATGAAAACTGGAAAACAGCGACCTCTACAAACACAAAAATAGTATTGCCACTTATCGCCGGCCGCTGTATGAAATTATGAAAATGAAAGTAAAAATAGATTTGGAACCGCAGGGTGGGTGGAGTATCAAATGATATATTTTTCAAACTAGCAATCTAGTTAACAGAACCTACATGGTGTAATTATGTATAAAAAAAAGAAATACACTAATGTACCAAGTTAATCACTCCCTGTGTGTACAGAGGAGTGTGTAGAGCTATCAAATAGCTCACGTTCGACGAGCACGACCGGTAGCGACCGATTAGTTAAACACGTGACAGCAATGACGTCAGTGGTTACTAAATCGTAACTCAGAAATTAGAAAAATCGAAACAGAAAAATTTTAAATTCGGAACTCCAGCGCTCGAATACGCTACCTTGCGGTGATTTACAAAACTGCAAATGAAAATAAAACATTGCCACGCCGCGTTCCGCGTGTGTCTGTTGACGTAATCACAGACAGTTTGTTCTGAGTATTTATTAACGCAATCGATGTGTCTTAGTTTGCTTTCAGCTACAGAAATTAATTCGTCCCTCAATAGTATTCTCGAGCTTCTCAAAATAATGTTAGTTTTCATTATTTCCTTAATAATTGGTGAAAGCGAAAATTCTGGATTAACAAACTTGGATAACGTTATACAAGGTAAAAATTTTTATTGTTTTGTATGAATTTGTAAGAATATGGGGTTTTTTTTAATCTTAAATTAATTAAACTTACCATGTTTACAGCAGCATTTAGTTGGAATGGACAGTATGCAAAATATTTTCTTGAATATATTATCGTAGAACAAAATGAATAACCGAGAAATAATTTACTTTATTCCTTTTATTCTCAGCTGAAAGGTTTCGCCAAATTTGTTTAGGGTTATAATTTTGGTATTGTGCGAGCTAAGTACCCTTGTCAAGATTCCGCATGTTAGTTAAGCCATTTTTATTTTTTATCATGACTGAAATAAAATGGTAAAAAGATTACAGAATTCGATAAGTAAAAAGAAATAATGGCAGATCAATTGAAAGAAAACTACCACCATATATCCGTGAGAATTTTGTTGATGATTTGCATAACATGACACAATTAAATCGTAACTCAGAAATTAGAAAAATCGAAACAGAAAATTTTTAAATGAACCGATTCGGGAATTCGAGAGAAATAACTCAGCTACAAATGGAAAAAAAATAAGCGCTAGCCAAGCAAGGCAAAAAAGTATCATCTTCTTTCGATAACAATTTGTAATGTCACATTGAATTTTCTAGCATTAATTGTTATTCTTGTCAGGCCACAATTATTATTTAGTTTTATCAAGAATTGATAAATATCGAATTCAACATCGTGGAAATAGCTGCTTAGAACTACAAACTACGTAGTTTGCATTAATCTTTGACGTTTATATAATGCTTCTTGAATTCTCATTTCTTTCTACGTGGGCCAGAATATCCACAAGACTTTGAAAATTAATTTAAAAAGAATAAAGCGAAAAAATTATATGTACGAACAAAAATCACAACACTTTTAGCATTTTCTTCGTTACCATGTGCGTTTGTTTTAGTTTTCAATTCCGCCATTAGACAGTGACTTTAGTGCCCCCTATAGTTCGTTGGAGTTGCGAATTAACCGATTCGGGAATTCGAAAGAAATAACTCAGCAACAAATGCAAAACAATAAGCGCTAGCCAAGCAAGGCAAAGAAGTATCATCTTCTTTTGGTAATAATTTGTAATGTCACATTAAATTTTCTAGCATTAATTGTTATTCTTGTCAGGCCACAATTATTATTTAGTTTTATCAAGAATTGATAAATATCGAACTCAACATCGTGAAAATGGCTGCTTAGAACTACGAACTACGTAGTTTGCATTAGTGTTTGACGTTTAGTAATGCTTCTTGAATTCTAATCTCCTTCAACGTGGGCCAAAATATCCTCAGGACTTAAAATATTGATATATAAAGGATAAAACAAAAAAAAATCATATATACGAACAAAAATCACAACACTTTTAGCATTTTCTTCGTTACCACGTGCGTTTGTTTTAGTTTTTTCGTCCGCCATTAGACAGTGACTGCAGTGCCTCCTATAGTTCGTTGGAGTTGCGAATTCATGTTCGCTCGCGTAATGGATATGTTCCGTGCAATTTTTTTTTTTTTTTTTTCAACTTTCAGTTCTACAGTTGGAAAAGAAATCAAACTGGATAAAAAATGTTGCCGTTTAAGAAATGCTTTATATGTTCCACAAGCATATTGTATTTGTTTTGAATAAAACGCATGATGTTTAAAGGAAAATTACGATTTGATAATCATCCGATGAGAATGAATCTGATGAGGTGAGGATCAAAGATTTTCAAATAATTTTCTCACAACGACAATTGAATAATACTTAGAGAATTTTGAATTTAAACTGCCTATTGTAATATCTGTTTGATTTGAACATGTTTGTTTCCCTACGTTGAATACATTTGCACAAGTAGTAAGTAAAAATATGTTTACTTATGAAGCAAAATGAGAGATTTTGTTAATAGTTTGGGTTATGTACAAGTTTAAATTCAAAAGTTGGAGATAATTTCTAGAATAGTTACAAATAATCACATTGATAAGATATATCCAGTTTTGAAATGGTAATACACATTGTGCAGAGATAAGTTCTTTTTACTTCAACTAAACACATTTTTACTGTATCTTACTTATTTTAGTTCATCTAGATCATAATAGGTCTCTTTGATTTCGTTTAAACAGGTGTGATTGCAGTATGTCTTCTTTGTTATTAAGGAAGTCAGTTGTTTTTTCATCAGTAAAATGTAAACTAATTTCCTGTAACCCTGAAATAATTGTAGCTTCAAAAAGGAAATTTTATTCAAATATACAAAATCATAAAACTAATTACACCTACATGTACTGTAATACGAACAATGAAAGAACATAGTATGACCAGGGCCAGGTCCGAATCTATCAGTTGTGAGGCCCCCTGCCAAAAATCAGCATGGCGGCTAACTGCCTACTAAATTTCTATGTCACTAAAGGCCTGGGGGCACTTTCAGTGGCATGCCCCCCCTCCCCACACACACTGCAGGATCTGCGAGTATGTAGATCCGGGTCTGAGCACAGAGGATAGGAAAGCAGGGGCAGGACTTATGACGCATATATATAGAGCAGTGGCCGAGATGGAGCTAGCTGGCTCTACGCTACCAGCAGGGCTGGACTAATAATACTCCGTCAGTCCGTGCCCCGGCACGGAGTAAAAATTTTTGAGGGACGCAAAATTGCCAAATCAAAATGAGAAAAATATTTGCAATGAGCGGCTGAAAAAACAAAAGTCTAAGTTCTCTGGAAAAAATATTTGCACCTTCTACAAATGAAGAAGGCACTGATATCCCACCAGGAGGGGCGCCCCGAGCTTAAATTTTTGGGAGGAGACATTCCAGTTTTTCAGAAAACGGGCAGCCAATTTTATTTTACTTTTGTAACAAAAGGAAATCCTTCGTGGCGTTAAAGATTTAAAAGAAAAAAAAATAACGAAAATGACAATTTTTTTTCTGTAAAATTTGAGAACAAAATGCAAAGTTAAATATATATATATTTAGTAATATATCAGAAAACATCTGTACTAATAAGAAAAAGGAACTAAGAGCCGCTGAGATGAACGTTTCACAAATCTTTCAATGGGGGGGGGGGGGAAGCTAACTGTAATAGTACTAACTTTCGCGAGCCGTAATTTTCACGAAAATGAAGATAACGGTGATTTCGCGGGAGCTGGAAATTTCGCAATTTTTTTTGTAAACAGTAGGGAAAGTTGAAAAATCCGACGTAAAAAGATTTTTCGCGAAGTTTAAAATTTTCGATTATGACGGGGTTGCGAAAATTAAAGCCTCTCGAAAATAGTGCTTTTACAGTATTCGGTGCAATTTGGAAACTCATATCAAGCTTTAGACTAAAAAATGTATAAATTTATAAATTAACAAGATAGCGTCTGGGGAGCTGATGTTTTTCTTACTTTCATTTTTTTTCTTACCATGAAACCAAAAACAGCCAAAAATGCTGAAAAATGTATGCGCTGCTGAAATATGGTTTAAACCAGGGCTGCGGAGTCGGAAGGAAAATGGCCGACTCCGACTCCTGGATTTTGAAACGCCCGACTCCGACTCCGACTCCGGATTTTTTTTTAATTTTTTAATTGTATTTTTTAAACTCCCTCTCTCCATTCAAGGGAAGGGGAAAACCTCTTAACAGAGATTGAAATATTAATTCCTTTTTATGAAAATTTAGCATTTTGTTTTTTATTGTAAACCCAAGACGTAATACAACGTTAGAAATTCAATTTAAAAATCAAACTTTCCAATAGTTACGAGTTAAAAAGTGAGATGACTTAAAAATCCCTTTTAAAAATTTTGAAAATGATTATCTGTAATTTGCCCCCCTTTAATGTTTAACAAATATATATTGAACAGATCGTGTGCTTTCAATTTTTGAAAGCTGTAACTTGAGAGAAAAAAAACTTTTTTTCTAAATCCAAGTTCTTGAGAGGGAGTGGTTTGTCCCTATTGACATCCATCTAGTAGATGACACCCAAAGTTAATTTCAGAGTTTATAAAAAATATAAATACTTTAATTCTGAAAATTTTCACGAATATATTTTAAATTATATTTCATCAATAAAATTTCAACGAAAATAGGGCACATATACGTCAGGAGCTAATTTTACACAAAATACGGTGGTATACAAATTTGTACGAATAGCTTTTACTATACCTATATTTCTTCTTCGCTAAATTTTTAATTTAAATTTTATTGGCTGCTTTAGAATTAACCTAAATATGAAGATTTTAAGATTAACTGCAATTCTTGAGTGTTGTAATCAAGAAATTTTTTACGCTTATTTTGTTACATACTTTTTAGTGAGAACCAAGCTTACAGAAATAGTCTTAATAAAGAAAAAAACATTAGATTATTTCATCGAATCTTTTGGATTCGTGCTTTCAGGCCAGAACGTCTTTGAATTTGCCGATCACACTTAAACGTTTCAACCTTAGCTACAGGCGTCGACTTACTAATTTGTTACGTTTCTTTTACTATTTTAAACTGAGATAGAACAAAACACTATATTTCTATTTTTATTTGAAAGTGATTACTTGAAAATGTTATTCAACAAAACCGTTTGCTGACAGTTGCTATAGGGGACGGCTACAGAAAGTTCGGTAAGCATTCAAACTAGCTGATTGCCATAATGGCAGTTATTTTCTCATTAGTATCTTTTTATACATGTAATCGAACCAACTGGTAATCAATTTTTATAAAATGCAAGGAGAGTCAGTGAAAAGAAAAGAAAAAAAGAAGCCCGGAGTCGGAGTCGGCATGTTTTCCAACGACTCCGACTCCGACTCCTTTATTCCAAAATCAGTCCGACTCCGACTCTTCGACTCCGACTCCGACTCCGACTCCACAGCCCTGGTTTAAACAGATAAAAATTCAAAACAGAGAGGGATAGAGAGCAGTGAGATTTAAACGATTGTTATGAAAAGTCGCACCAGTAGTTGTTAAATGGTTGAAGGCAAGGGCGCCCATATGCAAAATTTTAAGGGGGGGGGGGGAGACTCAGATATTTTCCCCATGGTTTAGCAGGATATTTTCCCCATGAAAACCGATTTCAGTACAGATTAGAGTTATTAAAGTTTGACATTGCTAATAAATTATTCATTAATGGCTGGAGAAGATATGCTTTTACATTTTTGCAAAGAAAAAACTACTAAAAGCAAGGAAGTTCCAATTTCAAAGGGAGAGCCCCCCCCCCCTCTCTTGCCTGCTATATGGGCGCCCTTGATTGAAGGGAGAAAACGAAGGTTAGAACAAGAATTCTGCAGGAGATTAATGTGGTACGATATTTAAAATGAAACATAGTAGAAAAAATGACCATAGTTATTACTCAAACGTCAAAAATAAAATAAAATAATAAATAAATAAAAACACCTCCGTCCAAAGCAATGAAATATTCTACTGGGGCTGTAAGCGTTTGAATTCAAACTTGTTAAAATGTAAGATAAGTGTGAAAATTAAAAATTTTAATATTTGCGTTTTTAGGGCTGTAATTTCGAAAGACTTCCTAGGGTTAGGGGAAACTCTAGAACCCTTAAACCTGATCCCTATAACATCATCGAAGATTGTCTACAGTTGTTTTCAAAACTTTAATTTTGAAAATTTCCGAGGAAGTCTCCTCGAATCTTACCCCTTCCCCTAACGTCATCAAAGATTGCTTACAACTTGCGTAGTTACTATTTCAATTTTGAAAAGTTTTCACGGAAGTTCTTCCGAACCTTCCCTTTCCACCATTAAAGATCAACTTTTGTTTAAACGATTTCAATTTCGAAGAATTCCGAGGGGAGGGGCACTTAACTCTCCTCATCCTAACATTCCGAAGGTCGTCTAAAACTGTGATTTTGGAAATTAAGACTTCTGATAGTTTACTATGGAGAATTCTTCAATCCCATTCCTTCTCTTAAGATGACTTACAATTACGTATTTTGGACGAAAAATGTATGGGGAATGATTCCAGACCCCATCCCGTTCAGTTACTTCAACAAGTGTTGCCCGCCGACCGAGTGGTATAATGGTTAGGCGTTGGCATCTTACGCCTGAAGACACAGGTTCAAACCTGGCTCCAATCGGTGGATTTTCAAGATGCATAAAATAGACAGCGCCCGGGTCGTATGATTTTGTGGTATGTGAAAGATCCTTCGATTATTCGCTCGGCTTGAAATACTCTCGGAAAAATTAAATTCCAAGCTCAGTTTTGCATTGTAAGAGCCCGGGTACCTCTATCTGATACGGAAATTGGGCGTCGATATTATCGTGGCACGGTGCCAGATGAATGCTACATCGGGAGATCGCACTAGGTCTACAAAAGTCAATGCCTCTAACACAGCCCCATTAGAAATAAATAAAAAAAGACAAAGATTGCTAACAACTGCTTTTTTTTTTGGAAGATTTTCTCCTCTAGACGTTTTGACAACCCCTTCTTCCCTTCCCTTTTTCAAGTTTTGTTTACAGAATTAAAATTTAGAATCGTTTAAAATTTTGTTTTGAGCCTTCAAGTTCGAAAAATTCCAAAGAGAAAATCCAAAGTGCCCTTAACATTCCTTCTCTTCCTTATATCATCAAAGATTGTCTAAAATAGCGTTTTCAGAGCTACTATTTAGAAAACTTTCCAAGGTGTAACCCCTGGACCTCCTATTTATGCGAAAAATTTACCCATGACGCAATGTTCACATTGCTCTTTTTTTTTTGAGCAGTCATGAATTGCTTATTGTGCATTTGACCGTTGAACGACATCCGTCCTTTGATTTTATTTTTCTATTATAATGCAAGTTCCAGCGTCCACGTGCCTCGGAATCGAATTACATAAAGCTTATTATTAGTCTGAGCTTCAACACTAATAACATAGCAACAAGTGTTGCCAATTATGTCAATAAATTATAAAAATATCGTCATTGTCATTAATATTTTTGAAAAATGAAGTTCTAGCCCTTTAACCGCTGTTCATGAACTAATGAACTATTTTTAATTCACTTTTTGCAGCATTTAGCACCACCGCAATCCGCTCTCACCCATCACTGTTTGTGTTGATTCTACTGGACACTTCTATTCGACGTTTACTAGACGAACCTTGTGGATGATCTAATTTACGTCTGTAAAGGATAACTAATAGACGTACAATGAGGAACCTGCATGCATTTTTTTATTTTTTTAAATGAAAATTTAGGCCATTTTATAACGATAGACACCAGTTTCAGTTCATTCGGACTGCTTGTTATTTTTTAATTAATTCTTAAAGTCTCCCGATTAGCCCCGCCTCCTTGGTTTCCCCATCTCCGCTGATGACGTCAAGATTCATTCCCGCTCCCCGCTCCTTCTGGCACGGGACGCACGTGCGTGTAGAACATCGCTAGCATTCACAAGATGGCTCCATGCACAAACCATTGAAGTTCAATGGCACAAACTGCCGAAATGCAAGTACTATATTGTACCTCATCTTTACTAATAATAAAGCTGAAAGTCTCTCTGTCCGGAGGATGTCTGGATGTCTGTAGGATATCTGTAGGATGTCTGTGACGCGCATAGCGCCTAGACCGTTCGGCCGATTTTCATGAAATTTGGCACAAAGTTAGTTCGTAGCATGGGGGTGTGCACCTCGAAGCGAATTTTCGAAAATTCGATGTGGTTCTTTTTCTATTCCAATTTTAAGAAAAAAATATCATAAGATGGACGAGTAAATTACGAAATTATCATAACGTGGAACCGTAACATGGGCAGAAGTCAATTGGCGAGATTCGAAATTATCATAACGTGGAATCGTAAGAAGGGTACAAGCCAACTGGCGAGAAAATTCACCATACATTATTTGTAAATATACAGGCGAACCAAAAGACCTTTTGATTTTTCTATTACGGGCAAAGCCGTGCGGGTATCACTAGTAGTAAATATTCAGCATCGTACACAACAAGTTAAATATTTTTAATGTACCAAGAGGAGAAGATAAAAATAGTGCAGTGCCATCAGCACTACTAAAAAAAGAGAGAGGGAGAAATACTAAAAGGTATTTTTCACTCTTCTGTTGCAAAAATTATTTTACAGAAACTAACAGAATTGTATATTAATTACATAAAATTGTTTGGCTTTTTATAAAAGCTATCCCTGATCACTCTTCCTTCCTTTTTTTTAATTCTTCGAATTAAACGAGTTTATTTTCTTTGAGCATAGAATGTTATTTTTCATATATTGATTTATTTTATTTTGCTCTGCTTCTGTTTTGAATGCAACTGCTGTTGCATTCAAAACAGTTATTGGAATCAAAAGTCTCGATTTGAAATTTTTAGTAATTTTTAAGATTTTAAAAAAATGAAGGGGCTTTTTGAATGACTTGCATCTCTAGTCTGCAAAATTCATGAAAAAGAATAATAATAAATAAATAAAGTACTTTAGGAGCAAACAATAAAAATGAGGAAGAAAAGTATTAAAAAAATAATAATAAATTCTCAAAAATTTTAAATTTAAAATCATATTTCCTTTTTACTTCAAAACATATTTTTAAAAAGTACAAAACTCGAAAATGGTTACAATAAAGATTAATATAGTTTTCATTTATTAATTTTGTATTACATTGCTCTGCTCTAACTTCTGCGTCCAAAACCCAGGTTGTACTGCGAAGACGTGACGTTAACCTCCGCCCCCCCCCCGCCCCCATATGAATAGAGAAATGAAGCTGGTTTGTTGTAACTTCAATGAACAATAGACGAACGTCTTTGTAATTTATTTGTTAATGAATGAAAAAATCTGAATTACGTAGCTAGTAAATATTAAAAAACTAGTAAATGAAACTTTATTAAGTGTTTGCTTTACAAAAACAATTTTCGAAAAGTGGAATACTGTTAAAAAACTGAATTATATTTCTCTGTAAAATGTCACCGCACAAGATAAAAAACAAGCAATCAAAAAGAAATTCAATACGCATTTAAATTAATCTGAAAACATGTCTAAGCACTTAAAAGCACAAAAATAATGAATAATTATTAACCTAACATATTACGTGTTATTTTTCAGATCAATAATATCAATTTTAACAGGCCAAAAGAAAGAAAATTTTTTTAATAGAATGGGGTTTTTTCCGAAATTTAGAAATATTTTCCTGAAAGAGCATGCTTAAAAACATAGGATTTGACATTTTTTTAAATTTTTTGACAAAGTTTAATATTCTTAAAAATTATTTTAATCGGTGCGCAGATTTAATTTCCTTTTCTACGCTTCTGGACATGACATCACAAGTGATGAAACGCCATTCACTGATGCCATTAGCGCAGAGCGCAATATTTAATTCGCTTCTAAATTATCAAAACCTGGAACCGTGCTAGACAGCAACCGTAAACTTTCAACGCGCCAGTGGAGTACGTGCCAAAGTTCATCACTTCTGACGTCATAAAGACCACGCCTTATTTGAAAAATTAAAAATAAAATTTTTTCCTGGCTCCGTATTATTTCTTTTTCATTCTTTTAACTTCAGTGACAAAAAGTAGTACTTTTGACTGATGGAAACAACCCCATTAGGGGAAAAAAGGGTGTAAATTTGACAAAGATAGAAAACGGTAAAGTTGATATCTGCTTAATGTTTAAAGTATTAAATTAAGAAGGTTTATTCCCCATATTCCATGCGGAAAAAGGTATCTGCCTAGCTTGGCACTAGCAATTTGTTTGATATCTTCTTAATTTATTTTTTGAGCGTCATTATTTTTCATGGCCAAAATGGCAAGTAGTGTTCATTTGCTCTGCCTCATCAAAGAACACAAATACTGTTTTATGAATGTCCGCTTCTCTTGCAAGCTGTGACAGTCACTCAGGCCTGATTAAGGCACAGGTCTACAAGGCCCTGGTCCTGGGGTCCATCTTCCTAAGGTGCCTCAAATTTTTTTTAAAAAACCTATGCACAGCATTAAACAATCGTGTATTTTTGGGAAAATGAAAAAAAAAAAAAAAATCATGTTTCAAGTAAATGTTAAATATATTTTGCGTTGCCTTAGAGGGGGGGGGGGGGGTTGCTTCCAAAGCATTGTACGCCTTGCCCTCACTTTTAGTTAGTCAGGCTCTGCAGTCACTGGCATTAGTCTAGTTTGTAAAATTCCTAAGTGGTATCTATAAATATAGAAATAAATCTTTCATTTTTGTTTTCTTTATTAATTTTCAAATTTTACTTTAAAGTGATTTTATTTTGAATTAGTTAATGATGTACAGCTCAAAATGAATTTTTCTTGTGACGGATTTTTCAAAATTAGGGGGGGGGGGGGGATTGCGTCTCAATAAACCGTACGCCCTTGACATATAGAGGTGTCAATAAATGCTCCGTATTTAATTTATTGTGTAAACAATTTTGATTTAATTTACTTGTGAATAAAATATTGATGTTCAATTCAAAGTCAGTTTTCTTGTTGTCGGAATTTCGGGGGTTGAGCGTGGGTGATTCAGCGAGGATATACACCTCTTTCTCCTCTGAAGATCAAAATAAGAGCACCTTTGTTTTCAATAAACAACGGCAAACCACGTTGCACTCCTATCTCCTTCGTTTTGACTACTTCGGACCGGTTCTCTTGTAACCCAGAAACTGAATCTCGACGTGGTGCATGCTCCTCCTCTTTTTGACGGTTCTCGCGCAGGTAGAGCCTCGCAAAATTCTCAGAAGTAAATTCTCAGAAGTTTTAAGATAATTCCATGTCTTTGATTGAAGCTCTTATTAAACACAACAGACGCAAAAGTAATCAAAATAGTGTGTGCAGGGGAGACTGCACAGCGCCCATCCTTAGCAAATGTTTGGCCCAATTCTGTCGGGGCCTGAGTTAAAAATATTCAATGGCAACAGCTTATTGATCAGCTAACTCTATTCCCCCCCCTTCTTTTTGCTCTTTTCAGTTCTTTTCTTTTTTCTCTTGTTTCCTAAGTTCATCTAAAAGCAAGAAAATGTGCAAAATGCTGCTCATCCGAACTCCCCCTCCCTCCACACACACACACACACCGAAAGCATTATGGAGCAACTGAAATTTTGTTTCCAGATCTAACATTTCGCGATATTTCCAGCTTAAAGCCCCCGAATACTCAACAACATCAAAAATCGCTTAAAATTGCGTTTCTTTAGCTTGAATTTCAAAAATTACAATTACATATTACAAAAAATGGCCCTACAATCGCATTTTTAAGGCTTGAATTTCAGAAAATATTGGGGAAATATTTCAGAAAATATATATAATTTTCAAAATTTTTCGAAGGAAGAGTTCCTTTCCTTCCCGTAAAATCTTCAAAATTTGTCTAAAATTCCTTTTTTGAAACTTTAATTTCGAGAATTTGCAGAAGATTGATTTTGACTTTTTTTTTTCTTTAAGAATCGATCTGGGACAGTCTCTGACCCTAAAGTCAATAAATATGGCCTATAATTGCATTTTTAAAGCTTCAATTTCTAGAGAGCTCCACCGAGACCACCCGTACCTTTTTTCCCTTAATATCAGCAAAGAAAGCGTAAAATGGCGTTTTTAAACTATAAATTTCAAATTTTTTCGGCGGAGAACCCCCGGACCCCCCTTTCAATCAGGTAATGTTTCCCCTCGTCAATATGCCTCCTCCTCCCCCCACCACCAAAAAAACTTCTTTACTGTGCTACTACCCACGAAATGTTTTTGTCCTACAGTTAAGTGAATTGAGAACCCTAAGTGCCAATAGTTAGTACAAAAATTAAATTCCATGAATTCAATTATTTGTCTGAGAATATTTTATGATTAAAAGGGCCTCGTAAAACTGCATCGCCGACATCTACTTTTGCTCTCGCGCCGCCACTGTTTTGAAAAATACAAGTCAGTTTTTTAAAAACTGAGTTGATTTTTGGGAGTTTTTAGTAGAAGACTATTCAAATCAATCAACGTTCATGCAGGTTCCTCATTATAGACGTTTAATAGAACATCTAGAAATGACGTTTATTAGTCGCAGAATAGATATCACCTTTAGATGTAGATGAGTATAGATGAGTTTTAGATGAGTTTCGACGAGAAATAGTCGTTTTATAGACGAGTGTGCTGTGTGGATACCTCCCCTCCCAAAAGAAGACAAAGAGACGCAAGTGGTGAAAACATACGCCGCGATTGAAGGAGCACCCGCCACGGCCCGACTCAAATCCAGGTGCCTTTTGATCACCCTTGCAAATACAAAAACATCAACATCGAAAAAACATCGAAACCAAAACATCGATGTTCCGAAAACATCGAAAGTAAAACATTGATGTTAAAATCATGGATGTTTTAACAAAAACATCGATGTTTCCAAAACATCGACATCGATGTCGCACCCCTAGTTCACATATAGTGCAATTTCTGCAAATCTTTAACAATTCTTGCTAATCTTCTGAAAGTTAGATCATCTTGAAGTAATTAATTCGTTTTCTAATGTTTAAAAATTCCTTCATAAAATACGATAATTTATTTATTTTTCTTTTTATGTTCAAGGTTAAGAAATAGTAATCGAATAGTATAGAAATATAAATGAAACAGGACATAATAGTTGTGTTTCAGTAAAAGAAAAGTAGATGGCGGTACCTACCTTGCCATGAAAATCGGGAACAATAATACTCATTGAACGATGTTTTCATACATCACAAACACAAGAATTTTTAATTCATGTCGTTTTCATCCCTTTTCTGTCCCAATGAAATATATTTTTACATTGTTACCGTGCGATAAAATTAATTCCTTGCTGTATTTTTTAAATGTATAATGCGGTGAGTATAATTCGAAATAGTTCCTCTGCAAGAGAAAAAGGAAAGCTTTTCGTTATTTTTTAAATTTCGATTTTGTTATTGGTTAAGTCTTTTGAAGGTTTTTGTCATTTTAAATTTCGTCAGGGGGAGGCAAAGGGTGTATACTCAATGCAACTTTAATCGAAAAATGGCAAAAACCCCTTCGTCTAAATAATGGGCCTAATGAGAAAGAAAAATTAAAATGCTGAATTAAAAAAAAAAAAATGACGGTAAAAATTTTAATGAAGCGGTGTGAATGAAATATTTTTCCAGTACCAGTATATAATGTCCCAACGCATGTAATATTAACTAAAAAAAATATTTTTTTTAAATTTCTTCATTTAAAATTAAAATAACTTTGGGCTGGGGAGGGGAAGGGGACTTATGAACGCGTGCACGAAGTTACACTTCCCAAGAAGGGGAGGGGGGATGGGAGGAGCAAGTTATAAAAAATCATGATTTTTGTTTTTTGAAGGTTTTTTGTCATTTTGAGTTTTGTCAGGGAGAGGCAAAGGGTGTATACTCAATGCAAAGTTAATCGGAAAACAACAAAAACCACGCCCACTTGTATATAAAAACATTAATTTTTAAAAGCCAGGGAGACGAGTCAATTCCCCCTCTAAACATTGGACCTATAGAGATGGAAAACTTAAAATGCAAAATTAACAATAAGTATTTGACAGTAAAAACGTTAATGAAATATTTCTCCAGTACCAGTATATATAATCTCTCGAATCAGGTAATATTATCTAAAAAATATTTTTTAAAATTTCTTCATTTAAAAAACGGAGGGGGAAGGGGATTTTTGAACGCGTGTACGAAGTTACACTGCTTAAACTCGAGAATCTTAGGAAAGAATTTTTAATTCGGAAGAATTTGTTGTGGAGATGAGATTATAAGTTTAACATACAGCGAAAGATCGAGAGACTGATTTAATATTGCTTTGTTTTGCAAATAGGTTCATTGACGCTACGCTCCAGTGAAAGCAGAACAAATACTTTTAGTGCTAAATTGTAAACAAGTGTTCACACCAGTGGTTAGTTCGTTTAAAATCCAGGTTCAATTCCTGACTGTGAGCTGCAATGGATTTTAGCATAAAACTGTATTTGAACAAATATTTTTAGAAAGAGCAATTGAATGGATTACCTGATTCACTGCATCCTAATTTAAGTAACGAGGCATATTAAATAATAATAATAATAAATAAATAAAAAATAAAATAAAATAAAAAAAAAATAAAAAAGGACGATTTTTTTTAAACTTTAAAAAAAGGTTTAAACTCTAGTCGATGCCCCCTCCCCAGGGAAAAATAAACGTGGTTTTGAGGGTTTCCGTCGTCTTGAAGAGCATAAACATAATTGAAGTTTCTGACAAATTATGCCAAGGAAAAAAATGTCTTGAAACGTAATGTGTTACCAACCAGATTTTTGATCTTATATTTCGTGATATAACATGACGCGCCTCCAAAATGCAAGCATGAAATAAAATCTATCCACAAATGTGTAAAATAGAGAACTAGAAAAAGAAAAAATGTACATCACTCCAGAATTGGATGCGCATATCTGAAATGCTTCATTTCATTTCCACTTCCGTTGCGATCTTCTTGGCTGAAAATGTATACGAAGTGAAATTTCAATCGTAAATTTTAGCAATCTATGATAACTGATGAGATAACATTGGAAATCAATAACTTCAGAGCTACGTTAGGCTAATGTCGAAAACGATTGGTTGTTCAGATAGGGAAAAAAAATGGCAATTTTAAAAACTGATGGAATATTTATAATACTGTATGGGAGGGAAAAATGACATTTGAAGCTTAATAACATTATGTAGATATGCATTAGGCCTTAGGCATTAGGAGGATCGAACAGCAATGTCGTCTTCTCCAAACTAATACATTTAAAATAAGTTTTTAGTTTCATTCGACGAATGAAGGACTTCGCAAAAACTAAGATTTTTTTATGAGGAGCGGGAGAAGGCACTATAAGGAATTTTTTTAACAATCATTTCTCTGAAATGAGAATCTTCACTTTTCTATATAAGGCAGGTGCGGGAATAAGGCCTACTTAAGGGCGATTTGAATGAAATAAAAACTTATGTATCCGAATCAACAAATTGTAATATTAATAGAACATACAGATCAATTACTTTGAGAAAGTATCAAAAAAAGACCACTTTTGCCGAAAACAAGTATAAAATAAAACATTTTTAAAAATCTTGTCATTAGGTTTTATTATACTATGGTAGGATAATAAGACCTAAAGCTTTAACACTCATAAATAATCAAAATAAGCTTAAAATGAAAGAACAAGGTTGGAGGAACCCTCTCTTGGCATTCCTCTGCTATTTATTCTAATTATGGTTAATGTGAAAAACTCACCGTCAGTATTCTTCTCCAAAACCACCGAACTACGAGGCGTGTTTTTAAAGTAAGTTCCGTTTTTATATAAAAAAGGAACGAGTACAGATAGAGCTAAGTAATTTAGTGCACAAAAATCTACCACCCTTACGCTATTTTTCGACATTGCTCCCGTGATTTTCCAAGCATTTGTCATAGCGTGGTACAGGTTTTTGTATATCTATTCGTACAAAGTTACCGCCCGTTTAGTCAACCATGAGGACTCTTACAGGGCTTTGGCTGGGGCGTTTTTGAACATCCTCTGGTCTGCCCTCACCTCGCTCGCAGCACCTTTCATTTGTTTCGGCATCTAAAGTCTTTCCAAGGTGGTCTGTGGCACAACAGCAATAATGAGCTCAGAGAACATGTTATCCCGTGGCTGACTACACAGGCGGCAATTTTCTATGAATAGGTATACAAAAACCTGTACCACGCTATGACAAATGGTTGGAAAATTACGGGAGCAATGTCAAAAAATAGCGTAAGGATGGTAGATTTTTGTGCAATAAATTTCTTTGCTCTATCTGTACTCGTTCTTTTTTTATATCAAAATGGAACTTACTTTAAAAATACGCCTCGTATTTTGGTTGGTTTGTAGAGCCTAGTATTTTTATCCATTTGGGATACAAAGCTGTTTGCGGCCCCAATAAAAAGAACTTCTAACATTTTGGACTGATGTGGTGTACTTTGCAAATTTTTTTCCCAGTTTCTTTTTAAATTCTAAATATCATACCTCCTGAATCTCTTGATTAAGTTTTCTTTTTCTTTTTTTTACATTCAAGCACCTAAAACAATTGGTGCACATATTCATTGAAATATTTTAAAACTCTCCCACTGTATTTCAACGTTTTTTCTTTTTAAAACATATTTTGGTGGCTCAAGACACCCCTCGTTTTGACGGAACACGATGACATTCACGCGAAATGAGGAGCGCCTTGCGGCGCCCCCTCACTTCAGGTATCATAGATACGCAGCCATAGACACACAAAATAGAGAATCATTGCAATGGTTCTCTATTTTGTTCTATGACACTAAAATATTCCTGTCTCTCAGTCTCCAAAGCATTTGTTTCCTATCATTTGAAAAAGATACAATTTCTGAGAATATAACTGCTTAAAGTCAAGCGAAAGGCACTTCTCTTTTGTCTAGTTCTCACCAAATTTGCTTGAGTTCTGCCCCTGCATGCAGTGACGTAACAAGAAATTTTTTTAAAGAGGTCACTTTGAATTTTTTTTTTTAAATTATTGATCGGATAGGAAAAAATGTCAAAAGGTGTCCGGTCAAAATTTTGAAACTTTTGGTTTTAAAAAGGCAGTTTTATCCTTAAAACGCGATTATAGGCCATGTTTATTGACGTTGGGGTAAAGGAGGGAGTTCAGAGACTTGTTTCCGATCGATTATTTTTTTAAATAGATTAAAATCAATTCCTTCTCCCTATGAAGTTTTCGAAATTGAAGTTTCAAAAACGCAGCTTTAGACAAACTTCGAAGATTTCATGGATAGGAAGATCTGGAGCATCTCCCATGAAAATTGTTCAAAATTATGATCAAAAAATTCAAGCAGAGTTTTACTTTCAGGAGCTATCCCACTTAAATTTTTTGTAAGTGTCGTTTGAAAAACCCATTGCTTGTGATATTAAAGAAAGGCGGCATGGGGGCGAATATTTTCTTAAACTCAGTTCTTAGAAACAATTTGTAAGGCCATATTTTGTAATATTAGGGCCAGTGATTTTTCGAAATTAGAGCTCCAAAAACACAATTCTGAGCGATTTTTGGTCTTGTTGAGTATTTGTGGGCTTCTCCATAAAACTTACAAATATTTGATGGAAAAGAATAACATCTTTGTTTATAACATATAAGAAAGCTGATTGGTACAAGTAAAACAAAAAACTCTTGAAAAGAATCATTGGATGAGTTCAGATCGAAATTTAATTTTGATGTAATTTACTTCGATAAATACATTTTCTCTTTATAATCAGTAAATTATATTCGTGTTCTTAGTTTGATCAATATGAATAACCAATTCAGTTTTAATTGTTTGTTTTTTATCTAGTTGAATAACATTTTACTGGATAAATATTTGGATTTTTAACATTTCCGTTTTTCGAAAAGTTTTCGGGGCATTAATGTTTTACAAATATCAAAAACAGATTCATTGCTTGTGTTTTAATTTGTATTATGCATAGCCCTTTGATTGTTCTGTTTATCAATATGTAAAATATTCAAGTATGTACTATTCACTGATGTAAACTAACTTGATTTTTCTGTGTGAATAAGGGGGGGGGGGGTGGCGTCAGGAAACTTTCGCCCCGGGCGCCATTAGCTCTTCGGACGGCCCACAGCGGTTCAAAACGACAAAAAAAAAAAAAAAAAAAAAAAAAAAAAAGCGGAAAAAATTCAATAACTTTGAATATTCTCAAAAAATGCTTTGGAAAATTGTTAAAACTGTAGCATGGTAATATTTATCTTCATGCTTGCTGATCGTATACACTGAGAAACTGCGATTTTACGTCCCTCGAATCTACGTTTTCCCCACATTTTACGTTTTTTATCATCAGGTCCCAGTTTTTCCGTACACTAATAATATTAATTTAACACGGATGGAAAGTTTGTTATTCATGAATTTCCCGCATTTTACGTTTTCCCTCGGTAGTTAAAAAAAAAAAAGAGAAAAAAATGTTTTAAAATCAAGAAAATTCCCTCTGTGCATTTTTAAACACAATCCACTCTGTTGAAAGTTAATCCATGAAAACAGAAACGCTTCGGCTCCGTCCGTATCTGATTCTATGGACTGAAGATGAACAAGAAGAAGAGGAAACACAACTTGTCTCTTCTTTCAATACTGCATTTAAGAGCTTAATAATAGTGAAAGACTATTTTCTTTATCATAAAGACGACCAGGAAAAAACTTTGCAAAATGTTCCAATCCTGGAAGATGCTGTATTTACTTTTGATTCAATGACTCATAATTACTGACTATTTTCAACCTAAACGCTCGGATTCGTTACTTAATGTGTTAGAATGATCTAAACTGGTGTGTACAAAAATTTTCTTTTCGTAAAATATCTTATTTTTACATTTTATAAGTGTCATCGTAGCAACCTTTATTACTATTTTTGTTTCCTTATCTGATTTTTGCTTTTTATACATTTCCTGTATTTAACGTTTTCCCATGTTTTATGTTTTTGGATTTGAATTGACGTTTTTCCACATTTTATGTATTTTATGTTTGATTCAAGCCTCTGAGAACGTGAAATCGGGGTTTCTCTGTAGTTCAAATCCATTTCTGTGTTTTTAGTGAAAAATATAAATTAAATCAGTCGTATACCACATGCAAGGTTTATTTATTGCAATTGATACCCTCGAACAATATTTTCTGGCAATGTTGACAAACTGAGAACAGCTTTATACTAGAATGATTTCGAAAAAGAAATCAGAAATTTCAAACGTTTAATGATTTTCTAATTTCATTGTTTTATGAACAGAATGGTTATTTAACTTTTTATATAGATTTCTGTATGAGTTTTAAAAATTTCTTTCTCATATGTATCTTCTTTAAAGCCACAGTTCCGGAAATTGTTATTTTCAGGTTACTACTGCATTGCATGTAGAATAATGCGCCGCATTAAGCCATAACAATGTAAATCTGTTTAAAAAAATCCTCTATATTTATAGATGAATGTTTCAAAAGCCCCTACTTTCGGAAACAGTAAACAAACGTTTTTAGGCTCTCCTGCAAAGTAGTGAAACTGTGACATACGTTAATCTGGAGCATGTCAAATTTGATGACCAATTTCTTTGATTAAAAAGCAATTTACCCCCGTCATACCGTTACGGATTATTTTCTAACTTACTATATTGGTATTCGTAAATAGCGTAGATCGATCAAAAACATCTGCCACGACTGCAGTCGCAGGTGGTCGCAGCTAAAATGTTCTTGTTTATTTACATGAAGGATTAAACTATTGATGTATGTAAATTTTAGCCCACCGGAAGCCGCCGATAAAAGTATATTCTACAACACTTTTCATTATATTTTTTAAAAAATAATGTTTTTTTTTAAATTTCAGGTAGTTTTTAATTTTGATGAATTTTTAATTTTTAACTACGATGTAATATGCATCCTATAAGTGTGTAAAACCAATCAGAAATGACTTTTATTAAATTGTAGTCCTCCTTATTGAACGAATGAATTAAAACTGAAGTATACGTCGTACGTCCGAAAAAAGTAAATACGCAATTGTTCAACAATCTCTGCTTTTTTTTGTAAAAACGAATTTTTTTTTCAAAAAACTCTTTTGGAGTAAGTTACTACAACTCAAGGGCTAAGTAATTACGGCGTGAAATATTTTTTATCTTAAAACTTAAAAATGGCTATTTTTTCCGCCCTTGAACCACTGTGCGGCCCTGGTAAGTTGCCGGAAAACCAACAAACAGCGGGCCCTCACTTTGGCTCTCGGCAGCCGTGAGTACACTCAAAAAATGCCTAGTGGGCACTCCTGATATTAAACCTATATCCAGAGCCTGAGTGCCTCCCAAGCCTCTATTAAACATAGGCTTGGCGCCGGTGTTACCGAATTTGACGGTCCTTCAAACTTGTATCTATTAAGGGAGTGTTGAGAGTAAAAAAATAAATAAAGAAATAAATAAAATAAATAAAGGAATTAAATCACAAATCGCAACCGCACCGCGACGCTCCGGCTCTTCGGGCGATTGCCCGACCGCCCGATTGTCCAGGCCGGCCCTGGCGGCTACAAACATTTTAAACTATATTTTTGTTGTTAAGGCCTTTTTAGCCGACAGGCTTTAATACCCACACCTACCTTCCTCTCAATTCTAATGGTTAGAGTAACTTAAATTTGTTAAAAATTCCCGAGAAAAAAAATTTCAAGTTTATCAGAGTAATTTGTTCGTTCTTTTTTCAAACATTTCAGTTGTATCACCTCTTTTACCGGGGTGGGTGCGATATGTTAAATTGAAAGATTATACATTTCGATTCTGAAGAGGAACCACTATGGTACGGCCCTAAAAAGTTGAGCTATTGCCTTGGCAATGCTTACCTCTTTTTGGGATAATGAGAACGGTAACTGACGCTTAGTTGAGTTGAGTTAATTTCATCGTAGTTTTGAAAAAAATTTTCCAACTCAAATCCGCGCCAATAACACATACAGTGGCTCCCAAAAGTGTTCGTACACCTTGAGATTTTGTAGTAAAACCAAAATAACGCAAAACTGAATTCGAATATGAAGTCCAATTTTTTTTCGCACCATTCCTATGCCATTATGAATAAAACCCAGTAGATTTTTTCAAAATATTGCCAGATTTTATTTTTGAAATTTGTCAAAAAACGAAGAGACAGAGAAAAAATACGCCACACCAGTCATCGTACACTGAAATATTTTCAAATACATTCATGATTAAGATTATCATATGTCGTTTTTTTTTTTATTATTTTTGCATTGTATTGACCCGTAAAAGTCATTTGGCTTTAATTTTTTGCTTATTTATTCCATAATATTCTACTTATTATTTTTAAATGGCTGGTATGCGTAGAAAACAACAAACACGATTCGAAATTTGTTTTTTTCCCTCATAGTAGCCACAAATTGGCTTGAAATGTCTCTAAATTAGTTAATTTATACCATTCCATAGTGAAGTGCTTGATAAAATGCTTTTAAGACAAGAATCGGATCGAAAACAAGGTAAGAAAAGGTCAACTGGCAAAGTTAACAAAGCGTGATCGGAGGTTTACAGTTAAAGAAATTATGAAAAATACGCATTTGAGTGCTGAAAAAGTTTCTGCATAGTTGAATGAAACATTTTACGTTTAATTTTCACCTAAAATTGTTCGCCAAGTTCTCTGATTAGTTGTATTAAAGGGGACCTCTTCCTGCAGAAATTTTCTTGTTCATGCGAAAAACACTAAGCTTACGCTTTCCGTCGTAAAATAAATGATAAATAAACTCAAAACGTTTTGGAACAACGTCTTACTTATAGAGGAAAATAAATTCAATATTTTGGGTTAAATTGTTGTATAATTGTCAATAGAAGAAAGAATGAGGAATTTAGTCTTAGGAACTTAGCTGGATCAGTTAATCAGGACGGTGAGGTGTTCTTGGGTGAGGGTGCATAATTGTAGCAGGACTTGGAAATTTTGAATTTTTTGATGAAATAATGAATTATGCTGTTTATTTAAATATTTTAAAAAACAATTTTAAACTATTAGCCCAAAATTTGGTAATCGGAAACAACTTTGTTTTTTATCAAGATAACGATAAGAAGTACAAGTTTGCGTTTGGAGCCTCAAAAATTGTCCTTAAACTTAGAAATATCTCCTCAGTCGCCATATTTAAACTTAATGGAACATATTTGGAAACATCTGGTGGCTAGATTACGAAAATACACCATTGAAACGAATAGCGAACTAGAAACAGTAAGACTCGAAGTGCGACTGAATACTTATTCAGAAATTGCAGAAAAAAAGAAAGAAAAAACAATGAAATCTATTCCCAGACGTTTAAAAGCTGTTGTTGATACTCCATGATACTCTACTAAATAATAATTTTGTAAAAAGTTAGATTATTTACTAATTTTTTGAAATTTTTTCAAAGTGTACGAAGACTTTTGTGAGATAAAATTACCGGCACTTTTAGGTTTTTGATTTTTAAAAAAATAAGTTTTAATGGTTTTTTAAAAAAATTCGTGTAATTTTGTTAAAAATAGATCATATATCTTATAATTAAATACCTATTCTGAAATATTAATTCTAACCAATGCATAAGGGCCTATTTCATTGAAAGTCGTAGGTGTACGAACACTTTTGGGAGCCACTGTATCGTTTTCACTGAGTTCAATAAAAACAGTTAAACGTTGTCAAGGTCATAGCTCAACTTATCAGAGCTACACTGTAGAGCACAGATGCTGTGCGAGAATTCAGTTAGTAACATTTAATTCTTCTTTTGTTGTGTTATGCTTTTTGGATAAGGAAATCCATTTTTAACCGGAGTACATTTTCCTGGAGACACAGATAAAGTTTTATATTCCAAAATTTGGTATGACGCGTGAGGTAGTAGATTCTAATTGGAATGATAATCCCATAACTAAGAAGTTATCTGAGGAAGCATAATCAATGAAGTGCAGGAGACGAAATTTATTTCCTTTAATTGAACACGGAAAAGGGAAAATGCTATTAAACTATACAGTGTTTAAAATAAAATAATCGAGGGGCACGGCAGTGCCCCAGCCAAGTCGAGCGCGAAGCAAACACTGCCGTTCCATCTTTACTGGAACCATTTCGTCGCATTTTCAGGCCCCTATTTGAGAACCTTCTGATGAGACCAGAACGCAGAAATTTTCGTCATCCAGTAAGCTATAATCACACACTACAAATCCGAATTTTCAAGTCTGTAGGTCATTTAGTTCTGAAGTTAAGTGAAAGCAAAGTTTCGCATTTATGACACTCACTCACTCATGATCATCAAAATAGAACTAGTACTTCCCATAAACTCAGAGAAGTGAAATTTGGTACAAAGTTAAGGTTTGATGACTACATAAAGGGAAAACTATAAAAACTAGGCTAACCGCCTTTACAAAAAAATTTCAACTTGGTGGGCCGCTTCATTTGATGTCAAAAATCGAAAGTCTGAAGTATCTAATGAAGAACCCTCAGCTGGTCTCAGCTGTATAGATATGGTAATGCCCCCTTCTACTCTTGGTACATCAAAAAATCGACTGTCATTGCGAAAGTCCAGCGTAGTGGGACACATCTTCTAATTTAATCTAGCCTAACTTTAGTCTACTCGAACATTACACAAATTAAATGTTTCTACAAAAAGAAGTGAAATCCCACCAAAAACATTTTGTAAAAAACTAGCCAAGGCTCGATGGAGCTGTTTGTTTATCTCTAAAAAGTAATGAAATCTAAACAAAGTCATGACAAGTCGAAGGTTCCTTACTGCGATTTCTTTATTGTTATAGTTAATGTTGTGTGACTTAGCCGTTAAAGAGTATACACAAGGGTACAAAAACAGGTGCTCCATGACACGATTGCACCAATCTGTCGCCAGAACCGCTACCCATTGACGATGGAAAATTGCCACTTGGAAAACGTGTAAACAAAATTGACTTGTACCCACTAACGTATAAAGAATGTTTAACGGCCAAGTCACACAACATTAACTATAACAATAAAGAAATCGCAGTAAGGAACCTTCGACTTGTCATGACTTTGTTTAGATTTCATTACTTTTTAGAGATAAACAAACAGCTCCATCGAGACTTGGCTAGTTTTTTACAAAATGTTTTTGGTGGGATTTTAAACTTTCAAATTCTAAATCTTATACGTAAAACACTGCGAGAATATTGGGCAGGTCTCTTTTCTTCATTTCCATCACTTTAGAACCAGATATTCTTTTAATCCTTTCGGAGGTAATTTTTCAAATGTGATTTGTTACAACTTGGAAAAGAACTCTAAACACGTATGCCCTATGTTAAACAATGTATAATACAGAACAAATTAAAATGCAATTTGATTGTGTCGTGAAGGAATAACACAAGTTTGTTCTGTATTGTAAGAATCATACACTTATGAGATTGAAACATTAATAAATATTATTGCAACAACTGAGTAAGAGGAAAGGAAGGGTGATCGGTTTCATTTAAACAAGGTTAAAAGGGCGTAATCTCCCTATAGGGCGTTAGAGTTGATGGATACAGCTTCAATGGTCAGAGCTAGAAAACGCATCACATTGAATGCTCCAAATTACTTACTAATGAATATTAGGTTGTCATGGCAATTTCTGTGACGTCAGCACTGCTAAAAACATAAATAATTAGAAACGAGTTTAATATTGTCATTAAACCGCATGGAAAATAATGGATTATTGTTGTGTCAGTTGGTTTAATTTTAACATTTAGCTTTAAAATGAAGCATATTAAATGATTATCTAGCAGAGCAATTTTCATTCTTTGCGAAGTAAGGTTGAGATTAACTATGAAACTTATTCGCATATTTAAAATATTGGAACCAATCGAGAGAAAAAATGTTCCTGCGCATGATGGAACTTGTTGGGAAATTCCAGTGACATAGAACTGGAATTTAACGTTAAAAAAAAATAAATAAAAATAAAATTCAAAGTTTTCACGTAATTGTTAGCAAATTTATTCTTTTAGACAATCCAAGAAAGCTCATTTACTTGAAATTTTAATATGTTGCCTGTTTGTATTATTTAACTAATTGTAATTAATTCTAGTAATTAAGCAGGACTTATAAAACAATTTTTCCTTTTTGCTCTGTTTTTGAGACTACCAAAACTTAGTTATGACTATCTTTATTATTTTTTTTGTTTTCCCATGTGATCTACAAAAATTTAAACACTTTTAAACTTATATGTGATCGGGCTTCCGAGGTTCATCTTAATTATAAAATGCGGTCCTCAGGGTCTTTTTTTTTAATTTTAAATTTAATATTAGTGTTTGTCCAACGACTCGATTCAAGTCAGTTTTCTCAACTGCAGAAATAGACGATTAAAACGTTTTTGCGTCTGCTGCCCAGAGTAGTAAACTTAACACTTGTTCTACATCGATGAAGCACATTACTTACATGTATTAGTTTGCAACATTTTGCTTTAATCACTTTCACTTCATCATTTATTATAAACTATTTATTAATATATGTTCAAGGTCTCATATTCTACTGACATACAGTGAAACCTGTGTATAACGATACTGTCTATAACAATAAACCCGCCTATAACGATATTTTCCTTGGTCCCAGCAAATTGCCAGCATGGATAATCAACCTGTCTGTTACGATAACCTGTCTATAATAATATTTTTTTAGGTCCCCCCCCCCCGTTGTAGACAGGTTTTACTGTGGTAGTATATTTGACTTTGTTATTTAATAAAAAAAGATAGCGAATGCAATATTAAATCCGGGAGTTGCAACGAAAATATGTTATCTCCTTGCAAGAGCAAATCTACTCTTCAAATCTTAGTCTAAAATCCCTGCATTGCTTTAGTGTATTTTCTTTCGGCAACATGAGGGAGGAGTGGAGTGGGTAAGACGAGTAAACTGAGAAAATGGAACCAGAGGCGGAAAATCGTGTTTGGCAAATGGATATCTATTGTATTGGAAGTTGAAATAGAATTTTCAGCAACAACAGCAATCTATTATGTTTCAAAATGTCGTCGGAGAAATTCCAGGAAAAAAATCGGTGATATCTGTTACTGTTAATTGTTTTATAATAAATGCTATTTATTGTAGAGGAATGTGGGGCAAAGTGAAAAGGTGAAATAATTACTCTGCTTTTAGCGCCACCTATCTGGTAATATTTCAACTATACCACCGAATATTAAAGCATATGATAATACAGCCAATTCTTAAAACTTTATACTCATACTGTAATATTTTATTGCAAATCAAAAATTATTTTTGCTATTGTAAAACGATAAAGTTTTAGTTGTTTACATTAAAAAAAAGAGACCTTTTAATACTCTGAAATATTTATTTACTTAATATTGAGCTTATTTGTATTTTAAATATTTTCTACGATCAATCAAGTTCTACGATCAATCAAGTACATGCGGGGCAAAGTGGATGGGGCAAAGTGAAATAGTTTATTTTGCTTACTCGCTCATTTACTAACTAAATCACTTACGTATTCATTAATTAATTCATTCATTTACATTTCTGCATTTTCCCTGATATATTCATTCATTTACCTATTTTCTTATTCATTCACTCTTTTACTTGTTCATTTATTTTTGTTCATATATTAATGAAGTAACTAATTAAATTATCAGTTTATTGTCACAGTACCTTTTCGATTACTCATTAAACCTATTATTTAGTGATTCATTTGACCAAAAATATTTTCTATAATTGAATAAAAAATATTTCGTTAAAAAGTTATTTCAGTTTTCACTTTGCTTGTGGGAAAAAAAAGGTGAAAATTTTCCACTTTTTTTTTGAAAGTGGAAATTTACTGCCAAAATTAAAAAAAAAAAAAAAAAAACTGTTTCAATGTAAGTTTTTTTTAAATAGAAAATTCTTTCTTTATGTACTGTAATTTTCAAACTAAATTTCCAATTTGTTGATTTTCAAAAACCTCAGTCATCTTAACCATTTCACTTTGCCTCACATTAGCCTACCTGAAATTTTCACCTACTGTCCAACCACGGATTGTATGGAATTTTCAAACTTCCAGATGAGACGAATCTATCTGAATGAGGGGAAAAAGTGAAATTTTTATGCGCTTATTCCGCTCATTTGAATGAGACTCTGCTTCTGCAAAAGCTGACATCGCTAAAAATAATAAATTTTTCCATTTCCAGCTGTAAAGCGGGTGTTTGTCTTTCCATACAATCCGTGGTCAGACAGTAGAAGCATTAAATTTGAGACATTTACACTGAAATAGCAAGAAAAACAATGTTCAGAGCACAAAGTTGCAGGCTCGTGTTTCGGGGATTCAAGGAACCCCTTTGTGATTCAGAAAGGCTCGAGTTGTTTAAGGAGTTTTGTCGGGTTTACATCCTTTCCTGTAACCAATGATCATTTCCAACACTTAATGAACAATTTGAGCTATCCTAGCCCTAAACTAGTTTTATTAATCGGCTTTTATTTGATAGCACCCCATTATCAGTGATCATAATACTGAAAAGCGAAATTTTGTATGTATGGATGTATGAATGTATGGATGTTTGTTACCCTTTCACGCAAAAACTACTGAATGGATTTTAATGAAACTTTACAAATTATAGCTTATGCATTGGAATAACACAAAGGGTAGTTCTCATCCCGTTATGGGGAAAAGAGCTGCCATAGAGGGGGGGGGGGGGGTGCAAAACATAATTTTTAAATAAATTCTCTAATGTAAGGGTGAAAAAAAATCCTTGCACATGTTAACATTACATGTCTATCGAAAGCACTGATTTTTCTGCTGAAGATGGTATCAGTTCGAAGTTTCTAAGTATAATAAAAAACGAGTTATAAGCTTTTTAGTTCTATGTTCGAAGGCTTTCATCAGTTTATAATTCAGCATTCATTTTATTATCTCAACTCCCTGTCGATAGCTAGAATTGTATACTTCAATTTTGCTTTTCGTCTGATTATTCAAGGCTTATCTCAAATCAACTCTTAAATTAACGTTTTTCTTACATGATAGGCAAATAATAAATGGATTGGCTGATTATTTTCCATTATATGGGAGCTTTAATGTAATTTAATGACTTTTTTAGTTCTTTGCGCTGATTGGACGCTAACTTATTATCCAATTGACCAGGAATCTCGCCATACTTTTTGCCGAAAGATTTCAATGGCTGAGGACCTTGGCAATTTTTTCAACTGTCACTGTTTTTGATGCTAAAGACTAAGTAATATTTTTTCTCGGGCTCACGATGTAATCAAATATCGCCATTAAAAGAATCTTTAAAAGTTTTGTTAATATGTAAAATAATCCGCCGAACTAAATTAGACAAATCTTTAAGCAGCACAAAAGCTCCCATTAGTTAATTTTTTTGCTCAATTTTAAACAGTTGCTAAACTTTACTACTTATTTTGGAAAAATTTCGGATGAAAATTTTTAGCGTCGTTATATGGTAAAAAACGACGCTGAAGTATCCCAGCGTTTGGCGACAATATCTCTTGAACGAAAATTAGTGACAGGCTGTTTTTCAAAGTAGGGCGGGGGGTGGATAAGGGGTATTGTCCCGGGTATTCCAAAATGATTACTGCAAATTTGGTAATATTTTAAAGCGCACCAAGAAGCCACAATAATTGAAGTTTCCCAAAATAACAATCGCAAGTACATTGGGATTACGGAGGCAGCTACATTTTTTAAAACAGTTTGTACTTCAATAGCTATTTAGAGAAGGTTTTAAACGCTATTTTCAAGAAAAAAAAAAATTAACAGATAATTCTTTTAAAACATGTGAAAAAAAATTGCATGTTTCGGAAATTCTTCAAATTTGTATGTTTAAATGTCGTGCATTCGCTTCTAAATGAAAAAAAATATTTTGCTCTTTATACTTATTATTTTAGTTTTACGGGTAAAGATGGAGTTCGATTTTTGATCACGTCAAAGCAGTGTTTTTTTTTTTTTTTTTTTTTTTTTTTTTTTTTTTTTTTTTTGTGTTCTGCGAGTCAGAAAAGAAAAAAGAGGGGAAGTAGTCATTGTTTCTCATATTTATTACTGTCGCAGGGAACACCGGGTAATTTTGCTTCATTTTTTCTGTGCTACTGAAGTTCTTTTGAGGGTTTGTACCTAAGAGGGGTAGGCTCATGAGGAAAGAATTGATCATTTAATTATCCATAAGATATGCCGCGTTAATGATCACCAAGCAACGCCGGGTAATAAGCTAGTATTACATATTTGTTTTTGAGATGAAGCATTGTATAAGATATTACAGCAATATTCCTTAGCTTCCAAAACAGGGACGACCTGGTTTTGGAGTGTCATCATTGTCCCTATTTGACAATGCCAATGACAATTTGTCTGTGACATATGCTTTTAAACAAGAACTAAAATTAAATTAAAAATTTAACTCCTCCCTATGATCCTGATAGCCGATTTCATATTAAGATGAAATTCACTGTCAGAGAATATATAAAATTCAAATGCACTTAGATTTCCTCTAGAAACGAAGAGGAAACACGGGAAAGAAAATAATCACAACTATAAAAGTTTTGGCAAACCTACTCCAGCAGCATCGTAATGCTAGATTAGGACCTGCCAGGTTTGGTTAGCACCAACTATCAGTGTTGGGCATCAACTAAAAAAATCAACTAAATTTGTAATTGATTGATTAGTTGACTAAAGTAATCTGACTCCCATTTAGTTCAGACTAATATTTTAAAAATTTAATTCAATTGCAGACGAAGATTAACGTTAGTTTAAACTAACTCGTTAGTTGATCAAAAAAACTAATTTAGTTCAGATTGATTTAGTTCAGATTAAATTAATCAAATTGAATTTAGTCAGACTAAAAGTAATCAGATTAAAAGTAATCAAATTGATTTGATTACTTTTTTATTCAGATTACATTCGTAAAATATAAATATCACATGAACAGAGGCACATTTGTATTTCTACGCGTATATATATATATTTATGCAAGCATACACGAGTTAATGCGTGTACATTCGACTACGTGCGTATACGTATATAAACGTATATACGTATATTTGACATACGTATATTTGTATATATACACGTTTATATATGTATACGGTATATACGTATATAAACGTGTTATCCCGCGTATGTTCGTGTACGGAGGTATATTTGAAATTTTAAGTAAATATACATATTTATGTGTGCATACACCAGTAAATGCGTGTATATACGAGTATGTACGTGTATATAAGAGTATGTACGTGTACACAAGAATATGCGTCTAGATAAGTGTTACCCCGAGTATACTCGTGTAAAATGGTACATTTGTATTTCTACGTCATATTCCAGCGTGCGTATACGAGAAAGTACGTGTATATACAAGTATGTTCGTGCACACACGAGAATATGCTTATAGATATGTGTTACCCCGAATATACTCGTGTAAAGAGGTACATTTCTATTTAAACGTGTATATACATATTTATGCAGGCATATACGAGAAAATACGTGTATATACGAGTAAGTACGTGCACACACGACAATAGGCTTATAGATACGTGTTTAACCCGAGTATACTCGTGTAAGATGGCACATTTGTATTTCTACGTGTATGTGCATATTTATGCGTTTATAAGCGAGTAAATACGTGTATATACGAGTATGTACGTGTACACACGATTATGCGTATAGATACGTGTTACCCCGAGTATACTCGTGTACAGAGGTAAATTTGCTTTTAATTGTGTATATACATATTTATGCGTACACACAAGCTAAGATACGTGTATATACGTGTACACATGAGAATATTGCGTATAGATACGTGTTACTCCGAGTATACTCGTGTAAAGAGATACATTTGTATTTCTACGTTTATATACATATTTAAGCGTGCATATACGAGAAGGTACGTGTATATACAAGTATGTTCGAGTACACACGAGAATATGCATATAGATACGTGTTAACCCGAGTATACTCGTGCACAGAGGTGAATTCGTATTTAATCTAGTACATGCACTTTTATGCGTGCATATACGAGAAAAGACAAGTATATACGAGTAAGTTCATGTACGCACGAGAATATGCGTATAGATACGTGTTTAACCCAAGTATACTCGTGTACAGAGGTAAATTTGTACCTGTACGTTAAAATACATATTTATGCGTGCATACACGAGTTATACGTGTATATACGAGTAAGTACGTGTATATACGAGTATTTTTGTGCATATACGTGTATATACGTGTTGACTCGACGATATTCGTGTATACAGGAATTTTGTATTTCTACGTGTATAAACCTACAAGTACGTGTGAACACAAGTAAATATGTGTATATACGATACATATTTGTAAACACGAGTTTATACGTATAAATACGTGTTATCCCGAGTATATTCGTGCACGGAGATATGTTTAATTTCTAAGTGTATGTACAAATTTATTTGCGCATACACGAGTAAATACATGCATACACGAGTACATTCGTGTACACAAAGGAATATATGTATGGATACGTGTTAATCCGAGTATACTCGTGAACAGAGGTAAATTTGTATTTAAACGTATATATACATATTTATGCATGCACATACGAGAAAATACGTGTATATTCGAGTAAGTTCGTGTACAAGCAAGAATAGATGTCTAGGGTTTTTTTTTAGCCCGAGTATACTCGTGTACAATGGTACATTTGTATTTCTATGTGTATATGCGTATTTGTGCGTTTATACATAAATAAATACGTGTATAAACGAGTATGTACGTGAACACACGAGAGAATATGTGTATAGATACTTGTTACCCCGAATATACTCGTGTACAGAGAAATTTGCTTTGTATATACATATTTATGCGTGCATATAAGAGAATACGAGTATGTACGTACGAGTATATGCGTATAGATAAATGTTACACCGAGTATACTCGTGTGTAGAGGTTGTTGTATTTACACGAGAATGTGCGTATAGATAAATGTTACACCGAGTATACTCGTGTGTAGAGGTACATTTGTATTTAAGATTGCATATACATTTTTATGCGTGCATACATGAGAAAATACAAGTATATACGAGTATGTACGTGCACACACAAGAATATGCGTATAGATACGTGTTTAACCCGAGTATACTCGAGTAGAGAGGTACATTTGTATTTTTGGTTAAAATACATATTTATGCGTGCATACACGAGTTAGTACGTGTATATACGAGTAAGTACGTGTATATACGAGTAAGTACGTGTATATACGAGTGTGTACGTGTATATACGGAGCTGTACGTGTTAACCTGAGTATATTCGTGTCTACAGGAATTTTGTATCTCTACGTACAAACAGAAGTAAATACGTGTATATACGAGTTTGTAAGTGTAAACACGAAATTTTACGTATAAATACGTATTTCCCGAGTCTATTAGTGCACGGATTTATATTCAAACTTCTAAGTGTACACAATGTTTATCAGTACAGCGTTTACAGACTTTCAGGGCAGATAGAGTACACCTAGACGAAGGGAAACACATAGCAATGTATGGTCGGAAACTTTCCTGGCGCGGTAGTGACAACACCAATCACCAAAAAGACAAAACAAGAATAAGAGAAGAGAACATGTTCAGAATCTTTAGTACAGCAAAAAAACTAAGGAAAAAGAAAATTAAGGGGCCAACGATCATCATCAAAGAAGGTGTTCGAAATTACGACCCCGCCTGTAATATCGAAATTTAGCAAAAATACCGGGCGGGTCCCGGATTTCCTGGTGGAACAAAAACCACGTGTGCGCATGCACCGTCATCTGATGCTTCGGTTTACGTAGCAACATCTGTTGTATGCACCAGACAAATCTTACCAGTATTTTTGCTGTATTAAAAATAATAAACATGTTTTCTCCTCTTAATCGTGCCCTGTCTTACGCTTTGTGTCGTCACTATCGCGTCTAAGTGCACTGTATCTGCCCTGAAAGTATGTAAACGCTGTACTGATACATCCTGTATACTTATTTATGTGTGCAAACACGAGTAAATACTTGTATGTACGAGTATGTTCGTGTACATACTAGAATTTGTGTATGGATACGTGTTAACCCGACTAAACTCGCGTACAAAGGTAAATTTGTATTTAAACGTTTATATACATATTTATGCATGCATATACGACAAAATACGTGTACAAACCAGTAAGTGCGATTCCACACGAGAAAAGACGTATAGATACGTGTTTAATCTGAGTATACTCGTGTACAATGGTACATTTGTATTTCTACGCGTATATGCATATTTATGCATTTTTGCACGAGTAAATACGTGTATATACGAGTGTGTACTTGTACACACGAGAATATGCGTATAGATACGTGTTACCCCAAGTGTACTCGTGTACAGAGGTAAATTAGCTTTTAAACGTGTATATATATATATATTCATGCGTGCATATAAGAAAAAATACTTGTATTTTTGAGTATGTACGTGTACAGACGAGAATATGCGTGTAGATACTTGTTTAACCCGAGTATACTCGTGTACAGACGTACATTTGTATTTGTAAGTTAAAATACATATTTATGATGCATACACGAGTTAATGCGTGTATATACGAGTAAGTACGTGTATATACGAGTATGTGCGTAAACGTGTTAATCGGAGTATATACGTTTACACACTAATTTTGTATTTGCCACGTGTATGTACATCAAAGTACGTGCAAACATAAGTAAATACGTTTATATACGAGTATATAAGTGTAACTTGTTATCCCGAGTATATTGGTGTACAGATGTATATTTTTATGTCCAAGTGTATGTCAATTGCAGATACAAAGAGGGGTCATGAAGGTCAGGACCCGCTCCCCCCCCCCCACACCGCGGGGAAAATTTTGAACGTTTGCTTGAAAAATACAAAAAAAGTATCGAAACCATGAAAAAATGTAATCATCTTTTTGAATTATATTTTTTTTGGGGGGGGGGCATTACAGTAGAACCTCGATAATTCGAATTAATTGGAATCCGACCCATTCCGGAATATCGAAAATCCGGAGAATGAAAAAAACAAAACAAAATAAAACATACTCACTGAAAATCACCTTAAAAGGAAACACATAAAATTACAAATAAACAGTAAACATGTCTACAAAGTCTGTAATCTTCTCCTGTGACAGTTCAATTTTTTCCCTATCGAGTAAAACAAATTGATTCAAAAGTTGCATTGCGAAGAAAAGGGAACTCAATCAACGACATAACACAGTCTTGCCCGTGAGAGGGTTAAATAAATAATTATTATGGAATTTTGACGATCGCTATTTAAATGTAAAGGGAAATCGGTCAAATCGATCGAGCCGGATTATCCGGTGATCCAGACTAACGGGGTCCGTGGCGCCGGACTTCAAATTTGAAAGGTTTGTTTTTGAAAAATTTTCGTGTTTTTAATAGGTTTTTGAAGGTGGGGAGCCCCCCCCAGAATATGAGGGACTTTCTTATTTAAGGAGGGGTATCCCCTTACGTAAGTTACTCAGAAACAGACCATGCATCAGCCATCTGGATTTAAAAAATTCAAGCATTTTATTCCAATAAAACCAGAAGCAGTGTGGTCTACGGGGGGGGGGGGGGGCGTGGTCAGTATAGCGGGTGGCGTAAAATTTTTAGGGCTTGTTTTTGAAAAATTTTAGCGTTTACAATGTTTTGGGGGGAGAATCCCCCACCCCTATAACTTGAGGGCAGTTTCTATTAAAGGGAGGTATCTCCTTACTTAAGTTACTCTGAAACAGAACAGGCATTGGCCATCTGGATAAAAAAAATTCAAACATTTTATTCTAATAAGATCAGAAGCAGTGTGACCTCCGGGGGGGGGGGGGTAGTGGGCGGGGTGCGCAAACTTCGAATTTTTAAGGTTTGTTTTTTAAAAATTTTCGTGTTTTAATGAGTTTTTTGGGGGTGGGGGGAACCCCCCGTAATTTGCGGGGGTTTCTATTTAAAAGGGTGTATCCCCTTACGCAAGTTACTCTGAAAGAGAACATGCATAAGCCGTCTGGATAAAAAAAATTCAAGCACTTTATTCCAATAAGATCAGAAGCAGTGTGGTCTATGGGGGGGGGGGCGTGGTCAGTGGAGAGGTTGGTTCAAACTTAAAATTTTTAGCGCTTGTTTTTGAAAAAAAATTGTACTTATGTTTTTTGGGGGGAGCCCCCTTCCCCCGTAATTTGAGGGGGGTTTATCTAAGGGGGGTATCCCCTTAAATAAGTTACTTTGAAACAGAACAAGCATCGGCCATCTGGATAAAAAAATTCAAGCATTTTATTCGAATAAGATCAGAAGCGGTGTGGCCTACGGGGGGGGGGGGGGTTAGTGGGGCGGATGGCGCAGACTTCAAAATTTTAGGGTTTGTTTTTGGAAAATTTTCGCGTTTTTAACCACCCCCCATAATTTGAGTGGAGTGAATTTCTTTTTGAGAGGGGCATCCCCTCATATAAGTAACTGCAATAGGGAATAGGCATCGGCTATCTGGATATGAAAAAAATCAAGCCTTTATTCCAGTACTAGTGGTACCCGCACGGCTTTGCCCGTAATAGAAAATTAAAAGGTCTTTTGGTCCGCCTGTATATTTACAAATAATGTATGGTGAATTTTATCGCCAATTGGCTTATACCCATGTTATGGTTCCACGTTATGGTAATCTCGTCCCTCTTATGATAATTTTGTTCCTAAAATCGGAATAGAAAAAGAACCACATCGAATTTTCGAAAAATCGCTTCGAGGTGCACACCCCCATGATACAAACTAACTTTGCCAAATTTCATGAAAATCGGCCGAACAGTCTAAGCGCTATGCGCGTCACAGAGATTCAGACATCCAGACATCCTCCAGACAAAGAGACTTTCAGCTTTATTATTAGTAAAGATTATGTAAAAAAAGGGCTTAAAATTTTAATAGAAAATTAATAAAATCGAATTTTCGAAAAATCGCTTCGAGGTGCACACCCCCATGCTTCAAACTAATTGTGTGTCAAATTTCATGAAAATCGGCTGAACGGTCTAGGCGCTATGCGCGTCACAGAGATCCAGACATCCATACAGAGAGACTTTCAGGTTTGTTGTTTAAAAAGAAAGGAAAAGGAGAAAGATAAAGAAGTAAAGAAAAGAAAGATAAAGAAAGATAATTTTCAGAACAAATTCTTTCCCATTTTATTAAATTTCTGTGAAAAATGGGCTTAAAATTGGAATAGAAAAAGAACAAAATCGAATTTTCGAAAAATCGCTGCGAGGTGCACACCACTATGCAACAAACTAACTTTGTGCCAAATTTCATGAAAATCGGCCGAACGGTCTAGGCGCTATGCGCGTCACAGAGATCCAGACATCCTACAAACATCCAGACATCCTCCGGACAGAGAGAATTTCAGTTTTATTATTAGTAAAGATTATGTGTAAAGGATTTAAAATTTTAATAGAAAATTCATAAAATCGAATTTTCGAAAAATCGCTTCGAGGTGCACACCCCCATGCTGCAAACTAACTTTGTGCCAAATTTCACGAAAATCGGCCGAACGGTCTAGGCGCTATGCGCGTCACAGAGATCCAGACATCCTCCCGACAGAGAGACTTTCAGCTTTATTATTAGTAAAGATAAAGAAGATAAAGATAAGGAAGACCAAAAGCAGTATTGTGTACCAAATGGGGGGGGGGTAGTGTGGGTCATGTCGCAAACTGCGTCAGTCCAAAGGGGTGTTTTTAAAAATTATTGATTTTTTAAGGTCTTAAATCGGTAAGGGGGGCAGCCCCCCAACCCCCAATGTCCCCCCCGTAACACATTAGGAGCTTCTTAATATTCATTGGGGGGGGGGAGAAGAGAAAGGAACCCCTTAAAGAATCCAAACGCAATCTGTAGTTTTAACAGTGTAGATTTATTTCAATCTGATTAGATTTAGTATAAATTTTAATCTGACGAAATTTAATCTGATTACTTTAGTTGACTAAATCAATCTGATTAAATTAGTTTGACTAAATTCAATCTGATTACTTTAATCTGAACTAAATCAATCTGAACTAAATTAGTTTTTTTAGTCAACTAACGAGTTAGTTTAAACTAACGTTAATCTTCGTCTGCAATTGAATTAAATTTTTAAAATATTAGTCTGAACTAAATGGGAGTCAGATTACTTTAGTCGATAGAGGATTTAGTTGATTAATGCCCAACACTGCCAACTATAATAAAATTTGTTAATCGTAAAAGCAGAATCAAGAGGGAAAATTTGAAAATCCTTTTAAAAGCCTTTCTTAATATTTTAAAAGTTATTGCAAGTACTTTATTTATCAACAAATAAAAGTTGGCAACAGATAAAAGTTTTAAATCATTGAGATTTTCAGTCTCAATCAAGTCACATTCCGAACAAAACAAGAAGTATCGAAATCGGTTCATCTGTTGAAGAGTTATGGTGCTGCAGGCACATGCACAAATACGTCAAACTCATTGTAACATCATTCCTTGTTGCGTCGAGGGTTGAAAAATGGTGTCACTTTTGACAGGAATTCGACAGTTAATCGCGAAGCAGATCAAAATTCACTTCAAACCTAGAAGAACATGCTTTTCCTTCCAAAAATTTATGTTTGAAGGTGACTTCATTACGTCCAATACGATAAAAAGTAAAAATCGGGGAAAAAATTGAAAAATCTTTGAAATTTTCTTACGGAAGTATAAGTTGTCAATCATGTCAGCAACTCGATTCCATTTGGTGTATAGACAATAAGAAATGACGTATATGTATTGTACTGATAGTGACATCACAAATCACTGAGAAGCTGGATGTTCCCATTTAAACCGCCTTCCCCTTATGTACCAATTTGTCCTAGCACTTGCTAAACTTACGAATATGCCAGGGAAAAATTTAAGTCGACCGGAGTTTTAAGTTTAAAGATTAACTTTGAGCAGAAAGCAGACTTATTGTAAAAGAATGAGTTTTCATTCTTTTGCAATAACTAGACGAAAAACTCAGTTATAAACCGAAATTCTGTCTTTGTACGAAAGGCGCAAGCTTCAAAAATTCAAATTCCATGAAAAATCAGAATTCAATAGCAGATTAAAGGGGAAAAAAAACTGTTTTATACGGAAGAACACATTGGCTCCAGTAAACATCCGCATAGGTTTACGTATTATACAATAATGTAGTTTTCTACAGTCATAACGTTTTTTTAAATAACATTTTTATAACTTCAGGCTCTACAAATGCTTCTTTTTAGGAGTTTAATATCAACATCGTTTGTTGATTTAACGGAGTTTCAAACAAGAAACTTCGAGTGGTTATACTTCTTTTTTAGGCATTAAAAAGACTCTTAAAAAGAAAATATACAGGGTGAGTTCGATCGAATCTGCCATACGAAAGGGGGTGATAGAAGAGCCCAAATGGAGTATAGAACCACCCATTATCGTGTTCAATCCTTAACCGTAACCGAGTTATGGTGGATATAAAGAAAATGAGTAAAAAAACAAAATTCTGAGAAAACGACCGATTTCTGAGATTCCTGTAAGACTTACAAGAAAAATAAGTACACATTTCGAAAGAACAGGTTAAATCCTGCAAAATTACACCTTTCCCGTCAAGATAGCAGCATTTTACAGCGAACTACAAGCTTTGAAACGTTTGACACACTCAGAATTGAAATGGCGCCAAAGTTTTCAACCGACATTTTCAAAAACAACCGTATGAGCTACAATCGGTCAAATCTACCAAAAACTGGCCCATTTTACTAGCTTTCAGATGATACAACAAAAAATCATTTTGATCTTCAAGTTCAGCAGAAATTCGGGCTTTTGTTTAAAGCAGTGTAAAAATTTGCATTCGTTGAAAAAGGAAAACCAGCGAAGAGTCGCTCCTGTTGTGTTTTAAATTTTTCTTGCTGCTTTCTTTGTTTAACAAAATGATAGTTTTATATGAAAATAATAATTTTAGCATTTTTATTAAGTGAAAAAACACAACAAGAGATAACAATAAGTAGAAATTACTCTCCCTTGCTTTTCACAATGGAAAAAACAATATTATAAAAGTTACCCTAACATCAATGAGCACATTTAATCAATCTCCAAAATCTACAAAAGCTGCTGACATTGGTCGTCGCCACACCTGATACACGTTCTTGCCCTTCTGCGATCGGAAACAACCGTTGCTCTTTGTGAAATTTCATTTCTTAGTTTCACTACTGCTTCATTAAGCTGGTCGCTCAATTCTTGCAAACTGGCTACTTCTGCTTTGTAAACTTCTTGTTTTAAGAATTCCCAAACAAAGAAGTCCACTGGCGTCAGGTCTGGGGATCTAGGTGGCCAAGAAATGGAACCCGTACGACGAATCCATTTGGGATACTCTTCAGTTTGAAATTCCCGAACGGCATTTGAGGAATGTGCTGGGTCTCAATCGTGTTGGAAAATGACTTTCTCTCTCTCTCTGGAACAAGAATAGTATCACGTAGGCCAGGTAAATGATGTTCAATGAACTCTAATATGGGCATGATAATTTTGCATAACTGGCATCAGTCTGCTGAACAAAATCCATTTTTTACCCCAAGTTCCAAACTCGATTTAGTTTAAATGTTTGACTGGTCGTAACCAGCGATTATTTGATGGGTCTGCATATGTTTTAAGCAGTGGTATTCCCATAGGGTATACTTCATATACGCCGTATACTCTCAAACTTTTTTAGACACATAGCGTATACCCTCAAGCTTCTTAAATTTTCATACTATGACATACTATATGATCACATACACTTATTGTGCGTAATGGATTAGTGGGAGTATACCCTCAGAAAAAATGATGGGAACATTATTGGTTTCAAGGTCTTTTAATGCAGGAAGCACATATTTAGAGTTCATGGAACATCATTTGCCTGGCTTACTGGATGCTATTCCTGATTCGGAGAGAGTGGAAATCATTTTTCAACACGTGGTAACTCTGCTCATTTTCAAATGCCGTTCGGAAGTTTCAAACTGAATAGTATCTCCAATGTATTGGTCTTACGGGTCCCATTCCTTAGCCACCTATATCGCCAGACCTGACATCAGTGGACTCCTTAAGGGCTCTAATAAGAAGTATACAAAACAGAAGTAACCAGTTTGCAGGAACTGCGCAACCGGTTTGATGGAGCCGTAGTAAAACGATGAAATTTCATTAGGAGCAACGGTTGTTTCAGTTCTCAAAAAGGCGAAAACTTGCATCAGGTGCGGCGGCGAGCAATTTCAGCATCTATTGTAAATTTTGAAGATTGATCAAACGTACTCATTGATGTTAGTGTAACTTTTTTATTAATGATTTCTCCTTTGTTGAAAGCATGGGAAAGTGATGCTTTTTTATTTCTACTTATTGTTATCTCTTGGGTTTTTTCACTTAATAAAATGTAAAAATTATTATTTCGATACAAAAATATCATTTTCTTGAACAAAGAAACCAACATGCTAACGTGAAACTGAAAGTTTAAAACAGAAAAAGGGGACTCTTTGCTGGTTTTCCTTTTTCAACGAATGTAGATTTTTACACTGTTTCAAACAAAAGCCTAAATTTCTGCTGAACTTAAAGCCTAATATGATTTGTTGTTGTATGATCGGAAAGCTTGTAAAATGGGCCAGTTTTTGGTAGATTTGACCGATTGTAGCTCAAACAGTTGTTTTTGAAAATGTCGATTGAAAACTTTGGCGCCATTTCAATTCTGAGTGTGTCCAACGTTTCAAAGCTTGTAGCTCGCTGTAAAATGCGGCTATTTCAATGGAAAAGGTGTCATTTTGTAGGATTTAATCTGCTCTTTCCAATTATGTACTTATTTCCCTTGTAAGTCCTACAAGAATTTCAGAAATTGGTCGTTTTCTCAGAATTTTGTTTTTTTACTCATTTTCCTTATATCTACCATAACTCGGTTACGGTTAAGGATTGGACACGATAATGGGTGGTTCTATATCCCACTTGGGCTCTTCTATCACCCCATTTCATATGGCAGATTCGATCGAACTCACCCTGTATATTGGAATGAAAACAAATTTTTCTTGGCTCCAAGTTTGGACGAATTAAAAAAGTTTGCAAAGAATTTCTAGGTTAAATTAGAAAGTTGTATTTTAATTTTAGAGAAAAAACAAAGCAAGAGCATGATGCAATTTATACCCTAATTATGTGAAGAAAATTTCTTTTGTCTTTACATATTTATGTTTGAAGCAAGTTTTTAATCATGTTTCTTAATGTTACATATCGGTTACGCATTAATGGAAGTCAAAGGTACGATAAGATGTAGTTTCTAACGACTTTTATTCAGTAAATTAAAAAAAAAAGTATTTTGAAATCATTTGCCATTGGCTAATTACTTTGTGTGCAGTGTACATAAGAGATTGAGTTTGCATAACGTTCATACTAAAATAAAATGTATATAGTATTTTGCTTGTACACACTGAATATGACATGGTATTCCGACGAAGTTTGCACCAAAACTTGTTGTTTCATTGTATTTCATACAAAGTTCCAACACTCTTTATTCATAACCCTTACTTTTCTTCTTCTCAAAACGAAGTTAAAGCAATGTTTTTTTTTTCTTTTTCTTTTGTTTCAATACGAACTATTTATAGATGGAAGATACTTTCATATCAGGCAGTGTGAGAAGCAAAGGGATGTAGGTGCCAAAATTAAAAATTTGGAGATCACCAGTACAAATAGTAGAACCTCTCCTCTGTTTTTGGGAAAGGGATAATACTAGTAACCCTGGTAGATGCTGCTGTACAACATGATTTAGAAAAACTTTTCAATGAAGGCCACCAGACCAGAACTTAAAATGCGTTTTATTCAAAACTTGAAAATGTCCACTTACATCCCTTTGCTTCTCACTGCCTCATATAATGCCTGCCAAACGTAATTCAGCAAGTATACACTAAATCTACAGGTGTATGTAAGCCAGGGAAAAAAGTAGGTAGAAGAAAGAAGTTTCCATCAGCAAGTTATGTCATTTTACAGAACATTAGCAACAGCAATTTGTTCTTTTTAACAGAAAATTGTTGATTTCTGTTGAATAAACAAATTTTGTTATGAAGTATGCCTTGAAACTTTTTGGTGGGCCATACTTTGCATAAAGTTCCAACGCACTTTATTCAAAACCCATATTTTTTTTTGTTCCCTTAAAACCATTTTTTTTTCCTACATACAATGCATTAATAGCTGCAAAGTACTTTCTCATAATGACTTTGCTTCAGTAACTATGGTAACTGGCTCTACAGGTGCATGTATGCCTGGAAAAAAAAGAGGTAGAAATAAAAAAGTCTCCATCAGCAAGTTATCTCTTTTTACCGAACAAAATCGATTCGGTAATGCCTGAAGAGAGATTTTTCCGGAAAAACTGCAAAGTCAAACGCTAAGCACTTCAATTGCCTTTTTTCACCCTATTAGGGTAAAGGGCGCGAAGAGAAAAGGGCTTTTAGAATAGAATTGGATAAAGGTACATTCTAAGCATAAAAGCTTAAAAATCTTGTTTCATGAATACATTTTGACCTTAATTCTTTGATATAGTGAAATCCTATGTAAAACTAACGATAGATAATTTAAGCGTAGGGAAAAACTAATATGTTTCAGTGTTTCAAACGGAAATTTGTTCTTTCAAAATATTTTAATGGTTCAGATGTTAGTATTTTTTGACGGAAGTAATTTTTTTGAAAGAAAAATTAAAATTTATCACGAGAAATAAAATTATTCTAGGATGAGCCGTACGTTTTGCGATAAATTACTTTCTGTAAAAGCACCTATTTTCGCGATAATGAAGATATCGGTGATTTAAAAAGTTAAAAAGTTTGCAAATTTTATGTGAACAACCGAAAGTTGAAAAATTCCGCGGTATAAAAAAAATTCCCAGATTTAAATTTTTGCGATTACGAAAGAAAAACGAAAAATGCGAAAATTATAGCCTCGCGAAAATAAATACGAAAATAAATACTTTTATAGAACTTATTTCTTTATGAATGCATTGTTATCATGGAAGCTTAGCATTCGAAGAACAAGTTATCGTGTTTTGCCTTTTTAAGCTATCGTTCTGCCTTTGATACCACAGTGATCATTATGATAAAAAGATGATAATCATTAGGATAATATTCATGTTGTAATAACCACCTTGTTGCAGTGAAATGATAAACTGAGACTTTCCCTTTAGCACAGCTATATGTTACGCGTTACCTTGACTGCATTATGGCCTAACTCTAACTCCAAAAGCAAAAGTTCCCCAATTAACTCAGTTTGGCATAATTTTTTTTACGTTCACTTCACATTCCTCGTATCAGAACTCAGTGTGATGAGCAGGCCTAAATACCAGCTGTTTCTTCCGCAGTTGACGCACATGCACACACGTCAACAGTAAGTAGTCAAAACTTACATATCGCATCCGGGCAAGGAAAGTGATACAACTCAGAAAAACAGCAGTAAAGAAAATCAAGACGGTATTACGCAATAGTAGTAGCTTTAAGTGATTTACCTTCAAATATTACAATAGCTCAAAAACATTATAATGTGATGCTTACTGGTTAGTTTTTGCTGGCGAAATGAAAAAGGCATATTTAAAATTCAAAAAATTTTCTTCTTAATTATGAAATTTTGATGACGTGTCACTATTGATTACATCGTTTTTACGTCACCACGCACCAGTTATGTAAGCTAACTTTGTGCGAGTTTTGTGGAAAGAAAAAGAGTATTACATTTAGATTTTAAATTAATAGTTAGTAGTTTTTACCAATATTTTGAATTATGTCACTTTCTTTGCCGTAATGCAATAAGTCAAACATTGCAAAATTGCATGTCTTGCTGTAATATTAATTCGTAAGAGTGTATTTTGTTCCTTTTTAATTTATCTTCATCCTCTTTACCAATAAATAAGCCAAAAGTAAGTCTGTGCACATTTCGCGTGTGTACAAGTCCATTAGAAGCATTTCCTAGAATTAAAAGCAAATGCGTTTTAAAATAAATAAGCCTTCAGGAAACGTATCATACTGGAAAGTTCTAAGAATTTGCATGTAATCTTTTTTCAGAAAATAAGGACGACTCCTACTCACTGGTGCAATCACTCCACACAATGGTGACATCAAAGTGATTTCTTAAATTTCAGTCACGCACACTGTGAGTGTAGGATTAAGATTTCAGCATTTGTGATTAAAAAGAAAACTAATGCTACTAATTAACACTTAAGATACCTTAGAAACACTGTATGCCTTTGGTATTTTTCATTTACAAATGCTACACTTGGAACAATGAGGTCGTTTCCGAAATTTTAAAAGTATTTTTTTTTTCTGAAAAAGCATGCATAGGATTTGACCATTTTTGAAATAATTTGACAAAGTTTAATATTTTCTGAAAATTATTTTAATTGGTGCGAAGATTCAATTTCATTTTTTAACGCTTCTACGCATGCCATCACAAGTGATGAAATGCCAGTTACTGATGCCATTAGAGCAGAGCGCAATATTTAATTCGCATTTTTACTCACATGTACTGGCAACGATATGGTTTAAGAAGCGCAGAGCACAGTATTTAATTCGCTTTTAAATAATCATAAGCTGGAAACGCGGTAGACAACAGGTGTAAGCATTCAGAGCGCCAGTGGAGTCCCCGCAAAGTTCATCACTTGTGACGTCATAAAGGCCACGCCTTGTTTGAAAAATCGGACATTTTAGAAAATTAACTAAAAATTAAACGTTTTGAAACTAAACGATTTTCTCGCTCCATGTTATTTCTTTTTTGCTCATTCTATCAAACATTGACTAAAAGTAGTGCTTTTAATTGATGGAAACAACTCCATTGCAATTTTAGAAATTGTTTTTAACTTTAATTTATTGCCGCCATGTTTGTTCAATATTACATAGAAACTCTTTGATTGATTGTACCAGTCATTATTTTGACTTTATAATGAACTTTTAAACAAAAAAGGTCCTTAAATATGACTGAAAGTTCTGTAAGGTGAAAAATGATTAGCCAAATAAATTAAACTATTAAAAAGTAACATAATCCGCTAAATGAAAAAAAAAAAAAAAAAAATAGCCACAAGTTAATGGCATGAAAAATTCCAAATAATCCGAGAATTTAAAGTGCAAAACAAATCGTCAAATAAAAGTATCAAGTCGTTAAAAGTAATAAAAGCTCCATTAATATGTAAAACTAGAGTATGAGAAAAAAAGAATGGCAGCGGCGTAAACGATATTTTTCTGTTTTCTCAAACTTACGAAATAAAAAAAGGGTCTCCATTCATTTACGATTGTTTTTGACAAAAACTCAATTAAAAAAAAAATATTTTTTGCCTTAAGCTGTTATGCATTAAACAATAAAAAACTAATTTAAATGGAACAAGTGTGAAAAGAAATATTTATCTGATAAGCTATAAAAGTCATAATAACATTGAAGCATCCTTATTTTGTTGATGCAGGGCAAACATATTTTATTATCATTTGCATCAACATTCTAGTTGTAAGTAAAATTAATTCATTGCACAATTTCTCCACTTTTGATACAAAAGGGCCATGAGAGAAATGCGCACTGAATTAGTGGTATCTCACTATTCCCTTATTGCAAAATACACTCCTGTTTGTGAAAATTGCAACACCACGAAGGACTTACGCGAGTGAGCTGAAAATTGCGGCAAATGTAAAGCCAGGTATGATATGCAAATGATTAGAATTGCAGACCGGTAGCGCATGCGTATGCTGAGCAGCGCCCCCTGAACGGCGGATTGAACCGAATATAAAGAGACGGCTGTAGCGAGGCATGTATGATTATCGGTGGTTATATGCTAGAGTAAACGTTAACTGAATCTTTACTATGAATCTTCGACGAAAAAAAGCGAAATTTGAGCCAATTTCGGAGTTTGAACGGGGCAGAATCTTCGGCCTTCTTGAAGCTGGATTGTCTTATCGTGCAGTAGCCGCTCGTGTGCAGCGTAACAGCAGCACAATCATGCGTGTTTGGAAGTAGTGGACGGACGAGGGTATGACAGCTCGGAAATCCGAAAGTGGACCCCGAAATGTGACGTCAGTTCGCGATGACAGACACCTGGTGCGTATGGCGCTGACAGACCGCACAGCTTTTTCTAGACAATTTGCAGCACAGTAGTCCACATCTACAGGGGCTTCATTGTGTGCTTCATCAATTCGGAGACGTCTGCTGCAGTGTGTGCTGCGCGCAAGGATTCCTTTATACAGGATTCCTCTCCCGCAAAACCATCGCCGCCTGCGGCCACAATGGGCCAATGTGCATAGGAGCTGGCGTGCTGATTGGCAGCAGGTCGTCTTTTCTGACGAATCCCGCTTCAATTTGTGGCACCATGATGGCCGAATTCGTATCAAGCGTTATGCCGGTGAACGGCACATTCCGGAGTGCATTATCAAACGCCACAGTGGACGAACACCCGGAGTTATGGTCTGGGGGGCCATAGCATATCATGGACGATCACAATTGCTACGAATTGTGGGCAATTTGAACAGTACCCGATACATAAATGAAGTTTTACAGCCCCAAGCTATTCCTTTCTTGCAAGGATTGCCAGGGGCTGTATTCCAGCAGGATAATGCCCGTCCACATGTCGCCAGGACTCTGAAATCCTACCTTGATTCGCAGCAGCTACAGTTTCTTCCTGCATATTCCCCGGATATGCCACCGATTGAACATGTGTGGGATTTCGTTGGGCGGGCGTCTCGCTCGTGATCCTCGTCCTGTTGCTTCGGGAGACGAACTTTGGTTGTGCATACAAACAATATGGAATACTCTTCCGCAGGCAGATATTCAAACTTTGTTTCACTCCATGCCGAGTCGTGTAGCAGCTCTTATTGCGGCGCGTGGTGACCACGAAAAATACTAATTTCTATTTCTTTTTATTGTTTGTTTGGTTTGAAAATGTAATCATTTATTTGTACCATTACCACTCAACTGTGCATTAAATTTCATTCAACTATGATGCTTCATGGTGTTGCAATTTCCACAAACAGGAGTGTATAAACTCAATAGCTGTCATTCTAAGACAAAGAGAATTCACAACATATAATTCTACTGCTAAAATGAACGTTAGTTAATACTGCCGTGGCCAGGCAGTAACAGCAAATTTTTCACTTTTCTGTATTTTTGTCGTCTAATGTACGTTAGCTCTATTGTACAAACTGTCTTATTTGGTTTTCGCTGGAAAAAAAAACCGTCTTATTCCAACATTTTCCTACTGATAGTATTGAATCCAACTTTTATTTCTTCAAATATCTCGGAAACTCATTTCTGCAGATACTGCCGTTTACCTGCCCACGGCAGGATAGGCTGCTGTAAGATTAATAACGCCTGTCTGTACAGTTTATCTAACAGTTTAGAAACAGCGCTATAAACAATGGGGCTTATTTTACTTGATTGGTTCAAACTATTATGTTATAGTCAATTTCCTATCACGATACTTGAATGCAACCTTTTTTTCTATAATATTGTTCACAATGTGTCAACGTGACGTTTAAAATGTTTTACCAGGCTGGAAATATCCAATCAGAAAATATATTGCTGTTGTTTCACTGTTCTCCCTGTCTCACTATACCCACTTCTCCCTGTGGATTGTTTAATAAAAGTTTCTTCCGAAAAATACTTATACTTCAGACATCTATTCAAAACGCTTGAAAAAACAATCATTCATCCATACTTACGTCAATATAATTGCCTTCTAGACTTCTGTTCTGGCATGAATACTTCATCAACAATTTTTTTCACGAAAATCAAATTACAATTTGAATTTTCCCTTTTTTAATTCAGACAGAAATATATAAGGGAGAAAAAACACGACTTCTATAAATTAAGATCTTTATAATGGTGAGTCATTTCTTTTGAAGTTAATTATAAGCTTTATCAATTGTTAACATTAATTTGAAACTTTTGTTTTTGACGAATCGTACGAATTAGCGATAATTACTTGATTAATTTGTTCTTTAAAGTTTAAAAGCTTTTTATCAACGTACAGATAAATCACGCATTGAAACTTGATATTATGTTTCAGTTGGATAATATCTTTTTATTAAAAATGGCTTCTCTCAAAAAACGTCCTTCCAGATGAATTATTGAACTTTAGTTTTTTTCACCAGCTTTTAATTTAACGCCGTATTTATAAGTGAAAGGATAATGAATATTTTTAATTACATGCTCGAAAAGTTTTTCATTCTTATTGCTTTTCACTTCACTTCCATGCGCACGAAATTTAAAACTAACAGACAGGGTTCAAGCATTGTTTTTGTTAGTTAAAATAAAGGAAAGGTTTAAACAGGGAAAAATATTAACTTATTACAGCCATTCTTAAATAAAGAAAAGTTTCTCGTTCGCTTCGTAAAAAATTCTTTCTTTGTTTTACCACTAAGAATAATTAAAAAATGATATTGTGAGAAACTTTCGAACTCGTTTGAAAGTTTCTTTTGGTTGTTCTCACAGAAATAGAACACATTATTTTGGGCACTTTTGAATTTTGTATATCAATTTTAATAATAGCCGCAAATTAATCTTACTTTTCTTTCTGAATTTTGTTGTGTTTTATGAAGTATCACTGGTTGGTACACACGTAATGTATTAATGAACTATAAATATTTTGACCACTCTGGTGTCATAAAGTGGACAAATAAATCTCTAAAAAACGTTGGAACAGCTTTCGTATAATCTTCATGTTGGCGACATTTGTTTTTTTTTTTTGCAACTTTTTTCGGTGATAACACGCTAATTGGGGTCGTCTTGTGTTTTGCTTTGCCTTTACAGTTTACCTGGTTGTCGTAAAATTTAAACGCGTTACCAGGGCTTAGAGTCACAAAATGTCGCCTAGCAGAAATGTTACCAATCCGGGGATTATACTAAAGCTGTTCCGAAACGTTCTTATCTAGTAGTTCCCAACCTTTTTAGTTCTGCAGCCCACCAGTTTTGTAGAAAACACCATTGAGGCCCACCAACTACTATATATTACTTGCACAGTCAAAATTTACCTTCTGGAGGGGGGGGGGGAAGCATCTGCTCATAACTGTTTTTAAGTGTAAATAATAAACGGTATTAGGATTGAAAGTGAGTTAAAAAGAAGGGTTCTAGACGTTAATCCCCCTGGTCCGGATCTTTAAATTCTGGGCCCTCTGCAATAAATTCTGTAGCGCCTCTTCCCAGGGGCCAGTAGAGTACATGTGCAACGTTAATATGTTTTAGTGCCAGTTTTTTAAATTTTTGTTTCAATTTGTTGAACAGTTGGCCCCTTAAAGACGTAGGCCGTTCCGCACTGCGGGGTCTGTGGATAAGCAGAGCCGGGCTTGTCTTCTCTCCTCATGCTGCTCCACTGATATAGATATACTGTACAAAAATTTTTTTAAAATAATTTTTAAGAAGGAAAATAACTTTATTGCATTCACGTATCTGGCATAGCTGTAAGAAAACTCAAAAACAAGTCACTAAAGTTAAAGTTCCACGGGATTTTTGACGCTGTTTTTCCTCTACGAGGGAGTTGATATCTGGATTGAAACTGGATAGTTTTAGTCTCAAATAATTTCCAACATTCAATGCATTTCTATATTATTTTTTTAAAAAAACTGCAATGAAAAGTCTAATTAAAATAGGTAGGTTGTTGAAAAGCCCCTTAAGTGTCTAAATTCAATGGTTAGTCATGCTAGTTCAACAGAGGACGAGCATTTTTAACTTGAAGCTTGACGCTAATGCTAGTTTTTTTTTGGAAGGGGGAGGGGGATTTTCATTGAGGGCATTTCTGATTCATTAGATTTCTTCTTTTTCATTAGAATTATAGGGGAAAATTCCTAAGAAATATGAAAAATCTTAATCTTAAAGTTCTTTATTGACTGTGAGCCAGGGAGAGCTTTTGAGTGACAGTACATCTAAAAAGTGAATTTTCGCAAAAGACTGAAATTGAGACCCTAAGATTTATTTTGGTTCAGTTTCTCGACTAATGTCCACGGCCCAGTAACGCACTATTCGCGGCCCACTTGTGGGCTGCGGCCCAATGGGTTGGGAACCGCTGTCATAAAGGAAAGTTACAATGACAGAACAAGCATAGGGGAAGACCATTTATATTGGATCACTGCTTAAATTGGACTGGGGGCTTAAAATCTAGCGTAGAGATCTGTGCTACACTCAGCCGGTGGAAATAAAAAGATTTGTGTCTAAAAACTATTAGGATGAAGTTTCGTCGCATTTCTATCAGCATAGCTTGAGTTACGATGTGATTTGTGTTAAAAACGTATTCGATCTTATTTTGAGAACTTGTATCCAGTAGAATAATACTAGAATTTGTGAACTGAGAAAATTGCTTTTATATTCTTATAAACAGTATTTAATAGGGATTACAGCTATGTATTTACATGCGCGATTGGGAAACTTGTTGACTAGGAATAAATAAAAGAAAAAAAAAATGGCGTGTTTTCCTTTATTGAACCGAAAAAAGTTTCCTATATCGGACCAGTGGTCCAATTTAAGAATATGTAATTAAGCAAGCCTTTTTACTTATCACGTTATAAAATAAATGATTAGTGTAACTTAATAACGTAGTTAGGATTATTTTGAACATATTTTAACACTAATTGAGGAAATTCAAATTGACTTTTATTTTTTATTTTTAAGCACACTTTTTAGAAGCTGCCACCCGTAAAACTAGGTGTTTATCTAATAAGATTCAATTTCAGTTTTGTTGAATATATTTTTTCATTTGACTGAAATTTGTGCTCGTTCACGTTACTTGTTGACTGGTTATTTTATTAATTATAAGGACCGGTATTCCAGTTTAAAAACATGAAATTCAAACAAACTTTTTAATTTTTTTATGGAAAATAAATTAGTGGTGACATTTAAATGCGCATTTAAGATTACTTAAAATATAAATTATAAGACTTATTAAAGCATTCACTCTGGTTTTTATTAAGTAAATTGCTTAGAAGCTTGAACCTCATGAAATAGATTTTTTTTTTCTTTTTAACCAGAAGCTTCAATTTCAGTTTTGTTTGATAAAATTCCTCATTTTATTTAAAAACATTTGACTGAAATGTTTGCTTGTTAACCTTTTTTTAAGCTAAGTTCTTTATTAATTACAAGCTACGTTAATTTCGATCATTATTGGTTTTTTAAGATGTCTAAAAAGGGAAATGTAGTTCATAGGCGGGAAAAATAATGGAAAGAGCCTTAGCTGTTTGTAGGAATGATGATATGGGGCTATGCTATAAACTTGGCTACGATAACGGTGTAACAGTGCTTCCTCTTCCAGCACACACTAAGCATCGTTTACAGCCCTTTCACGTGGCCTTTTTCAAGCCTCTGTCTACATATTTCAATCGAACCTGTGATACGTGTATGCGAGAACATCCAATGAAGTCCATTACCCAATATAAAATAAGGGAATTGTTAGATGACTCTAATGAACAAACTGCAAGTGTGGCCAATATTTTGTGAATGGATTCTCTAGAACAGGAGTTTTACCTACTAGTGCAAGTGTGTTAAATGACAGCAACTTTGCAGCAACCGAGTCAGAAGTTAGTAGTCCAGATGAGACTACCAAAGTAAGCATGCTACATGTTCGGTTTCAGCCGATCAAGATGCACAAGAAAAATGTACGGATAAAATAAACACAAGCTCCGAGGAATCAGTGGTTAATTCTTATCAAGTTATGATCGTCAGTTCTATTAATGATTTTGTTAAGGTGGCCCACATATTACCTTTGCATAAAAAATGGAAGGCAGAAGAATGAAACCTACTGCGGCAAACGTTCTAACGTCATTGCTACAGAGAAAGGACACAGAACAAAAAAGGCCTCAAAAGAAGGAGCAAAAAATCGCACAAAAGAACTGGAATTGCAATATTTGCAATAACGATGAAGTGCAAAACATGATTTAGTGCATGAAGTGCCATCAGTGGGTTCATCAACAATGCGCCAAGTTAGCTAGAAGCAAAGGGAATTCTATTGCAAATCCTGTAAAAAGACTGTTCAGTTCAAATGCAAGTTATTGTATAATTTACTGATACGGTCCAATTTAGGAAGCGCATGGTCCAATATATGCGCATATATTCCTAAATTGGACTTTTGCAACTTTGTCAAAAAAAATTTAAAAAAAAATATCGTCGTATTTATAGAAATTGTAAGTACCTATGGCGGTTCCTAAATAAATTTTGCTACAGATGCCCTATTTTTTTTATTTTTGTTTTACTTCACATTTAGCGACACGGGCCTCTTATTCTTAGAGGGTCTAATTTAGGCGGTCTTCCCCTAATATGAAATAATGCTTCTAAAACTTTTTCTGTCTGCTATATCAATAAAAAATAAAAATATATTTTTACGTTACACAGAGTTCATTTAACAATTTAAATTAACTATTAAAAATAAAGAATAAAACTTCCCTTTTTTGTGAACGTAGAATGCAAGATGTCTAATTAAGGGCGGAAGTTATACTACTTTGACATTTATAAATGGGTCATGTAATTGCTAATATCAATTTGGAAATAAATATCAGAGTGGAGGACAATATGAAACGTAGAAAATGTACAGACAGAACTAAAAAATAAATGAATAAGGGAATTTTTTTTCTTCAAGTGGCAGTGCAGAATATTTTAAACCCCTTCATACATTACTTTTGCAAAAACCATTGAGACTTGATTATGGGGCATTCCAAGGTATTTTTGACATTATGTAGAGTCCGTAACGTGACCTTTTTTTGCCATAACTTTTTAACTTACCGTTTGATTTGCAAATTATTTTAATTTGAGCTGGTATGTTGGTTGGTAAAGATCAAAATAAAATAATATGCTAATCAAACAGTAAATTAAAAAGTTATGGCAAAAAAGGTCACGTTACGGACTCTACATAAATGTCAAAAATACCTTGGAATGCCCCTTATACACAATCGAATGGAGAGTCAATATAAAAAACCGTATGATTAACAGGTGGCACTTATTAAAACTGATTTTAAAAAAACGAAGTATCGGACATGATTGGTACTAATTTCTTGAGACTGACCATTCCGAGTAATTTCCTTCCATGATAAAAGTTGACCTGTTGAGAAGAAAAAAAAGTAATATTTTTTTCCAGCAGTTAAGTAGGTTTTAATAAATGCATTTATAAAAGTAATTAGACTTCCTGGTGTCAGAAGGTTCGCCCCTTAGTATCTTCAAGCTAAAAATGTTTATTTCAACTGTCATTTCATCTTCCAATTATTTTTCAAAATAAATTAAAAAAAACGAGCTGATGTGTGCATCACATGACTTCCTTTTACACCAATTTAATGCTATTTCCCTATTATTGCAATTTTAATGGGATTCTCTCTCTAACTCTTTAAATATCACTAGCAATGGCCACATTGAAAGCAGATTTAAAAAAAAAAAAAAAAATCGCCAAATTTTTCGCCAAGTTGGCGACAAAACTTGGCAACCAAAAGACTGGCGATATATCGCCAAGTGACCGCCAAATTATAACACCACTTGAGTTTGCATCGAAATTAACAATGATTTCCCCCCAAAAAGGTGCAAAAGACCCCTTTAGAAACACCCGAATGCAACCAAAATAGGAGGTGCACAACTAGACCCCACTACGAGTCTATGTACCAAATTTCAACTTTCTAGGACATACCATTTTTGAGTTATGCGAGATACATACGCACATACGCACATACGCACATACATACAGACGTCACGAGAAAAGTCGTTGTAATTACCTCGGTGATGGTCAAAATGGATATTTCGCGTGTCTATACATTCTTAGGCACTTTTCCGCATGTGGTCGAATCGAAAAAAAAACTCAACATTCATTTGGGGGTGAGCAAAATGGAAATTAAGGGCGATTTTTGAGTGAAAATTTTTTCGCGAATACAATACTTCCTTTTTTGTAAAAGGAAGTAAAAATTGTTTGAATTTGGTAATCTTGAATTCAAAATTTTTTTTTTCGCAATCACGAATTTCGATATTACCCTAATCGTTGGGTTTCTTGTTTCATCGCAACCATAATTTGAACTAAAGATTTCGAAATTTAAATGAATGAGAGGGGCTACATGTTTTTCTGGATACTGTTTTCGCGTGAAAATTATTGTATAATGTCGAGAAGGTCGTTTATATATAAATAATTTGATTTCGAGGCGCGTGCATTAAAAGCATTAAAAAGCAAAAAGCAAGGGACGCAGACGGACGCAGGCGTCATTCAACGGTTAAGTGAAAACAACAAGCAATCATTACTTAAAATACACCACCAGCTCAGTTATTTCATCCGAGGACTGCAGTTTCGTGTTTTTTAGCACTCATCAGCCCGGAATAGGAATCACAGAGCCAAACAAACTGGTAGCTAATTAAGAATTAGAACACCAGATGAGTGACCGCAGCAATGGTGCGGTTCAACTCAAAGATTGGTGGTAAAGCATGGTATTTTATAGTAAGTTATCGCCCTTGAGGGCGGTAACTTACTATAAAAAAGCAATCATTAGTTGCCAAAAAAAAAAAAAAAAATCATTCCTACATGAATATATCAAGAACTTGGAAAAAAATATCCCTCTCATTATTCAAGGCTTGTAATTTTAACAGCGAAGAAAATTCTTTTGCTTTAAACACAGTGCAACACATGGCAAAATGCTTTTCAACTTACAAAAAAAAAAAAAAAAAAAAAGAGAAAAAGAGAAGAAAAAAACATGAAAACTGAATCTCTAAGAACGAAAAGAAAAAAATATACATCCGTCTTAATCTGTTCTTAGGAACAGCTTCTTTAAACGACGAACGTAGTTAAATATAAATGACAGTAGCAATAAGAAAGCCAGACTTGATTTTCATGCTTAGTGACACTATTAAACACTTTTTTCTTGCATTGAGTCATTCCACGTCAATTGACCTGATTTTTCAAAGCATTCCCACCCGAGCATGTTCGATTTGGATGAAACTTTATAAACAGGCGCACATGCCATTGAAATTAATCTATGCAAAATTTCAGCGACTAGGATCTAAATCCCAAAGATCTATTACACAGGTCAACGTGATTTTTGTTTCTGGTTTCTGAGTATTAAATTGTGGTTTGTTTTATGTTTCTAATAAAGGGAAAAGTAGTTATTTTGATCAAAATTTGTTTTTGTAGAAACTAGAGGAATTTTTAAGTAACTTTTTAAGAGAGAGAGAGAGAGCTTCATTTCTTAAAAGTAACGATTTTAGGCCCCGTGATATATTTTAAAGTAAAGTACTGGAAGGTTCACGCAAAACGTGTGTTCTGTCGTCGTAGTTGAACCATGTGACCAGATCGGTGCTTTAGGTTTTCCTAACCAAATGATCAGAAAGTACCGTATTTAGCAACATTTGTATCTCGGCTCAAATCCATCTCAATTTTGGCACCAATGTCGAGAATACTTTAAGGATTATCAAACTAATCAGTACATTATTAAAGGAAAAGATGATGGAATTCAAAGACGAAACAAATTTTATTTTCGTCAAGATAAATTACAACAGGGTAGTTCTGTACACAAAAGATCAGTGCAGTGGAAAATCTTTATCTTTTGTGGAAAGAAAAAATTAGGCAATACATTAAGTTTTAAAAGTTTTCGTTCAAAAGATCGGACCGCTAATCGGTCGAAGTTGGCTCACTGATCGGCTCGATTACAGTAACGTGGTGGCTTGGCGACTTTGGCTATAACCAATAGAATTACGTGATCATTTGTTTACATTTTAAAGCTACTGTTAATGTAATTTATTGTATTTTTTGTTTATTTGGCGAAACATTTCAAATTGCAAAGAACTGTTTTTCGTTTTTAAAGAGATTTTAGTCATTTTAGTTGAAGAATGTGTTTATTTTACATCGGGAGGGGGGGGGGAAGGAATGAGTGATTTTCGCTTATTCAGACAATTGTTTTTACCTTTAGCATTTTTTTAAACGATATCTTTTCGATTGTTTAATTCTTTTTCATATGGGGGATGTTGCAGCGGGATTTCCCGTTTGTTCTTGGTGGGTAGTTAGATTTTTACACTTAATAACTGAGGAAGCTTTTTATCATTTGAGTATGGCTGAAGAAACAAACCATCAAGTACGGGAGAAAAAATAGTTAATAAAACAACTGCTCAGTGGGCATTAGGTAAATCAAGATGTAATAAATATACGCATTCTGATACCAAGCAGCTTAAAACATTTTCTTTTAACTTTTTTTTCCAACAAAGCTGTTCAAACAATTGATAGTTTATTGAATTTTTTTAACTTTTCAATTTACAAAAATTGAACAGAACAACATCTGTCGGTACATATATAAATCCTTAATTAAATTTGATACACGAAAAATCTCAAATTTAGCAACCACTAAAAATAACTTATACTGATCCACTTTTTTTGAAAAAAATTAATACCGTACGTGTTTAACAATTTTTTTTATCTTTAATTATTTGTGGTTAAAACGTAATAAAAAACTGCAAAGCAAGGGAAAAATAAACATTTTTACTGAAACCTTACAGCAGAAGTCTAAAAATATATCAAGGAATCCATAAAATGGTTAAGTATTTTTATTTTACTTAATTAATGTTTTTTTCTATCTTGCTGAAATTGCTTAGTGTTTGCATCTCAAGTTTCAGCGTAAGAAAAGCTATTTCTGCTGAAAAGAGTCTTAAACTTTGTTAATTTAAGAATTGCCTTTTGTAAAAAAAAGTCTCGCTTACGTAGGCGAGAAATTCCAATTTCTTATGTTAATCGGTTAGTCAAAGTCGTATTCAAACTATAGGTCGCGACCCTATGACTCGAGTTTTGATATGTAACTTTCGCGATATGTGAACTAGGATGAATAAATACTTACGAAACTAGAGCAGTTAGAGAATTATCAGGTGTGCTTATTATTATATATTACTGTGCTTTTGAAATAATATTTCAAAAGATGTTATTAAGTTCGTCCAGAATTGACGGATACCACTTTCAGGACCACTGTAATGATTAGCATGCTTGAAAAGTATGCTGTATCAAGTTTTTTTCTCGGATGACTAATCACTATCCCTTCAGCAATTCTTTGTGTTTTGAAACGAGTATCAAAGTTTTCTCAACTAAGGACTTAGCATTGGACTAGTCAATTGGCATTTATCATCCCTGATGCAAAAGCAACAATAAAAAGATGCGAGCGCTGCAAGGCACACCTGCCAGCGTAAGCAGAAGTTAACTTGAAATTAGTTTTCCCTCACACAGCGATTTTATTCTTACTAGCCATCAGTGCGGCTAGGTTAGCCGCCTTTGGCGGTCGCGTCGACCTCGCAACCTATGCCAAATCGTGAAGTTCACCAGCTGCGGATTAGTGTGCACTGTTTTGGGGGGTGTACTTCGGGGGCTTCGCCCCTCTTTTTTCCTCTTACGGCGGGAACTCTGCCCTCGCCACTATCAGCGGCTCATCCAACCTGCCTTTCTGTGGATTGGTGCACACCGCCTTCAGCGGTGTACTTCAGTTACTTCTCCCCTTCTTGCCAAATGCATCATGTCCAAATAGTTACGAGTCTATCGATACCTGGTTCAAGCCTCAATTCTCTTGATTTCGGAAGAAATTAGAGTGACATACATAGATGCATAGATATACTCAGTTTTTAATAATATAAGGTTAGGTCACTTCTACTTTCTTTAGCACGATATCCTATTATTTTGTGATTTTCCTTTTTACCAATTCATAATTTCTTTTAAATGTCTTAAAAATTTTGATGAAACAAAACAGTACGTTTACAGTTTCTCAAATGTATTCCCCAAGCACAGCAATTATTTTGCACTAACTGAGGATATTATGAAACTGACCGTTGCTTGAACATCTTTTTTTTTGTTACGGTTGACCTCTGGTCATCTTGCAAGGACTTGTTGCACACATGTGAAATTGCGCCTTGACAAAAGTGGACCAACTTGGCATTTGGTGGGCGATCATAATGTTGTAACTTCTTAGTGTAGGTGTGCCTTGGTTTTCAACAAAGTTCTAAAACAGTTTGACAAGAGCTACACTCCTGTTTGTGAAAATTGCAACACCATGAAGGAAGCATCATAGTTGAATGAAATTTAATACACAGTTGAGTGGTAATGGTACAAATAAATGATTACATTTTCAAACCAAACAAACAATAAAAAGAGATAGAAATTAATATTTTGTGTGGCCACCACGCGCCGCAATAAGAGCTGCTACACGACTCGGCATGGAGTGAAACAAAGTTTGAATATCTGCCTGCGGAAGAGCATTCCATATTGTTTGTATGCGCAACCAAAGTTCGTCTGTCTAACCACCGTACGAGGATCACGAGCGAGACGCCGCCCAACGGGAATCCGACAAATGTTCAATCGGTGACATATCCGGGGAATATGCAGGCCAAGGAAGAAGCTGTACCTACTGCGAATCAAGTTAGGATTTGACAGTCCTGGCGACATGTGAACGGGCATTATCCTGCTGGAATACAGCCCCTGGCAATCCTTGCAGGAAAGGAATAGTTTGAGGCTGTAAAACTTCGTTTATGTATCGGGTACTGTTCAAATCGCCCACAATGCGTAGCAATTGTGATCGTCCATGATATGCTATGGTACCCCAGACCATAACTCCGGGTTTTCGTCCACTGTGGCATTCGGTAAATCACTCCAGAATGTGCCGTTCACCGGCATAGCGCCTGACACGAATTCGGCCATCATAGTGCCACAAACTGAAGCGGAATTTGTCAGAAAAGACGACCTGTTGCCAATCAGCACGCCAACTCCTATGCATATTGGCCCATTGTAGCCGCAGGCAATGGTTTTGCGTGATTGTAATCCTGTATAAAGGAATCCTTGCGCGCAGCCCACGCTGCAGGAGACGTCTCCGACATGATGAAGCACACAATGAAACACTTGTAGCTGTTGACCACTGTGCTGCCCATTGTCTAGAAGAAGCTGTGCGGTCCGTCAGCGCCATACGCACCAGGTGTCTGTCATCGCGAGCTGACGTCACATTTCGGGGTCCACTCCCGGATTTTCGAGCTGTCCGACCCACGTCCGTCCACTGCTTCCAAACACGCATGATTGTGTTGCTGTTACGCTGCACTCGAGCAGCTACTGCACGATAAGACAATCCAGCTTCACGAAAGCCGACGATTCTGCCTCGTTCAAACTCCGAAATTTGCTCAAATTTCGCTTTCTTTCGTCGAAGAGGCATAGTAAAGATTCAGTTAACGTTTACTCTAGCATATAACCACTGATAATCATACACGCCTCGCTACAGCCGGTTATTTGTATTAGGTTCGATCCGCCGTTCAGAGGTGTAGTCCACCGGTAGCTCAGCATACGCATGCGCTACCGTTCTGCAATTCTAATCATTTGCATATCATGCCCTACTTTACATTTCCTGCAATTTTCAGCTCACTCGTGTAAGTCCTTCGTGGTGTTGCAATTTTCACAAATAGGAGTGTATATTGATGACTGAATTTCAGATAAAGGTCATCTTACGCAGTGCGTAGCGATAACGTGCTGCAAGCGCAGGTGAAAAATCTACTCAATTCCATTTTCCTACACAAAGTAAAAAAAAAAAAAAACGAATGTCGTATCGGAAAAAATCACATTGAAGTGCACAAAACACAACACTCTGTTTGCTTTTCTATTGTTGCCAAAATTCATGGAAATTAGTCGAATTATTTTCATGCATCCCCATTGCCTTAAAACTTCAAGTTAAGAAGAGAATCGAGTTTGTACGGGGGAATGGCAATGAATGGGACATGGGGTTGAATTGGTCACTACTATTTTTTGCAAATGTACTTTGAAAACATATTTATTCTTGTTGTTTTTGGTATAACTGATAGCAGTAGTGATTGAAATGATCTGTTGAAATTACTGTTCTTCTGAGATGAATCATTTTTCCCTGAGAGCAATTATCAAGAATCTGCTTGAAAAGTAAGTTTTCAATTTATTTAAAAAACATTTATTTTAAATTTTTTCTCGTTTTTAATTATTTAAAAACAGGCAATTCCCTAATATAATTTCATTTTAGCAATGTAAGCTTCAATTCTTTTAATTTTGCCAATTTGCCTTTTAAGCATTATTTTTACTTCATGATAAAATAAATGCAACAGATCAGATGCTAAAGATTACAGCGCATTTTTTATTTCAGCAAAAAAAATTTTTTTTTTTCAATTTACCAAAAATTAGGAATCAGTAAGGATTTTAAATCAGTATATCTTTACTGTCATTTAAAGAAAATTAAATATGATGATCGTTAGCAGTAATGAATGTTGAATGCTATTTGAAAAGTACCAAAGAAAAAATTACCCTCCATTCATTAGATATACATTTTAAATTCAAAGAATCCGTTTCCTTAGGCAATAACCATTAGAGATATTTTAACCGTTGAGCTTAAAGTTTAAACTATTGGAAACTACTTAATTGCCGCTTAAGTCTAGCATATGCTAAATTCCTGGCTCTGAGAGCATTTAATGAGGTTCATTGAAAGGAATAAGGTTCAGGGACTGAGATAATATTGAATGTTAAAGTCTAGTATGTCAGTGGAAAGCATAGGAAAATACCTGTTTCGTTCGTCAGTATTTCTGCAATCGCTTTAATAATTTCTAGTTTAGACATTCAAAAACGGGAAAAATCATGCAGTTTATTGTGAAAGGTACTTTGAAATTTTAATTGCAATTTAAATTTCATTCTTCAAAACGGGAACTTCCTGGTACTTTTTTTTGAGGGAAGGTAGTTTTTAAATATGTTTCAGGAGATAAATTTAAAAAAAAATGCTTTTATTTAAAATATCAAAGGAAAAAAAATCATTGTGTTTGCTGTATGGTAAAACAATGCAGAAAATATTTTTTGTATTAACGACAAGTGTGCAACTTTACCAGCAGCTCAACTTTGTGCCACAACATGTTTACAGATTGCAGGACCACATAGTTGTTGTTGTTGAAGTGTATATTTTTTCGGGCTGCAATCTTGGTGAAGAAAAGCCTATTTCTGATTTTAAAATTTAATAAACTAAACAAACATTCATATATATATATATATATATATATATATATATATATATATATATATATATATATATATATATATATATATATATATATATATATATATATATATATATATATATATATATATATATATATATATATATATATATATATATATATATATATATATATATATATATATTAGGGTGGTCCTTATTTTTGAAGTTGTAGATATTTTACACGACGCCCACTCAATTTGTTCAATTATGCAAATAAATGATCCATGCAAAATTTTAAGTCAATCCATGAATATTAACACGTGCCCCTAGGGCCCCCTTTTTTGAGTTTCGGAGAAAAAATTGCGGATTTTCTCATTTTTATGTAAAAATATTCCTAGGTTTCATATTTAAAGTAATTTTGAATCTTAATAGATGTTTTTACTTCCAGACCAACCATTCTATCACTTTCATTCTGTAAAATTTTCCATATTACATAGGGTACATGTACACCAATGGCCTTGGGACAGGCGTACCGCCATTCGCGCTCGTTTCAAACCAAGCGGCAGGGGAAGATTTCTTTCCACCAAGATGGCCACAAGGGATTCTAAAGGCCATTAATGAATGGCCTAAGCCATTAATGAATGATTTTTGACACCAACAAATTGCCTCCTCCAGGCTTTGGGGGGTGTTGATTTAGAAACTTTTCTGTGTATGTAATAGATGTGGCAGATAGGGTCACTAGGTTTCCATGCTATAAGTATAAGTAATAACAATTATATTTTAATTCACTGTTCTTTAGTTACATACTTAAATGTTTATGCAGTCTTATAATTTAAATTTTGAAAAATCCTCGATTACCCTACCATAAAAATAAACTGTATTTTCCATATCTAAAATATAAATTCAAAAAAATTCCAGATTGGAATAATGTAAAAATCTAGACTTTAAAGTGTCTTCTATTTCTGTACATAATCCTTTATTATCATCAAATTCCTCTTGCAATTCACAAGATTTAGAACCGAAATGGGTATCTATCCTAACCTGTTAAACCTTTTTTCTATATCTGGTCTACCACAACGCAAAAAAGCTTGACAACTATTGATATCTGCTCGCATTTCATCAATGTTAGACAAGTGCCATATTAGAGACAAAGATGCTGCTCATTTATTAACAGCCTATGTAGATGCAGTAAATTTAAATCCAAATAACCTTATGATCAATCGTACATCCCTTAAGAGAGCAAGAGAAGATCTTCGAGAGGTAAAATCAGATTTCATGAATTTAAATGTAGATTTTTTTTTTTGTTATTCCCTGGGATATAAAGCTACATCCAGATGTAACTGAGAAAAAAAAAACGCCGATAGGCTTACCATGATAGCTTCAGGTCCCAATGTTGAACAGCTACTCAGAATTTCTGAGACATTTCTTCAGTGGTATATGATATCTTAGATGATTGCTCTTTATTGCTATCTGTTCAAGCTGTAGCGTTTTATACAGCGGCTTACAATACCGGCCGTATAAATTGTGCATGTAATTTTTTAGAGCAAAAGCTGAACGGTGATATATTGCATTTGTATTGCTATTATCATGCACTTGAAATCGTATATGCAGAGTGTCTTTAAAGAAGTTCTTGCCTTTCTTAGTTCTAGACTCGATATCTATTATTTAAGCGCTTCAAAATTCAAAAAGTACACATACCACTTAAATTCTAAAAGAAGAATTTGATAACATATTATTGTTTGTAGAAAGCGGAATTAAGAAATATCACAGAGAATTCTCATAACGTGTAATAACATTTCTTGGTGAAGTAATCCCTCCTACAGGGATATGTTTTCGGCAACTTGGATGTTATCTGTGAGCCAGATGGGTGGCAAAAGGAATGTATTATTTGAATATTTATATATTTAGAAAACAATTTAAATTGACCTTACATGAAGAGAATGCCCGTAAATGCTGTTTTACAGTTAAATGTTGTATGAAGATATAGTTTCTCGCAGCAACCCTTTCTATGCCTTTTAAAATCAATATAAAGTCTAGTGTCCTAAAAAACCTGCAACGGACAAAAAGATGACAAACATGCAGCAGAAAGCAGTGATTGAAAAATTCATAAATTACTTATGGTACTTAGGGGAATGAACTAGTAGCTTTGTCCGTATTAGATGAAGGAATTAACTTTGAAGATAGGAAAAGACTACTTCAAAAAAATTCTTGCTGAATAGGAAGACGTATCTGATGATTGTATAAAAAATTTCAGATAACAGTAGATGATTTGGAATATTTTCTTAGTAAAGATCTTCCTCTTTATACAGACTCAATTACAAGTCAATAAAACTGTTTGATAAGTTACAAACACCAAAAGATGTTTTCCTATTTGATCCTGATTCGTGGGCAAAAATGAAGGAAGCTATTTAAAGGGGAAGAGATATCGTTAAAATTCTGAAAGTTGTGAATGATACAACTGAAAGATTAGCACAATTAATCGAAGAATTTCACAATCAATTTAACAAATATGAGTCACAAAAGCAATTTAGTATTTTACAGACAGTCCGAGCAAAAAAAATGCACACGATTGAGATACATTGAGAAAAGCGTACGATTAATGTATAGTTTCTAAAGCACTATTTCATTCTTATTCAATGTATAATCTTTGGACGATATGAAGTAATTAAAAAGAATTATTTTAGTACTACCTCGCTGTAAAAATATTTTGAAAACATAGGAGAAACGATGTACGGGGTCTGAAGTAAAAACTCGAAGATTTGTGGGAAAAATCATCAAAAGTGTTACAGTTCAACGTGCCTAGGGGCACGTGTTATTATTGACCGATCGAGTTCGAATTTTGCACCGATTACTTTTTATTATAGTGTCACAAAACTAGGGGGGCGTCACTTGTTGAATTCCGAAAATTTTTTTTTCCCATATAAATAAGGACCACCCTTATATATATATATATATATATATATATATATATATATAATATATTAAAGAGATTACGAATTTTTTCTTCTAACAATCACAGTTTGAAGAGACTACTTTTAAATAGCAATAACGAAATTAAATATGAGACCACCATAAACTCTTTAAAAAACTATGCAGTATAATACTCTGCGTTACGTAATATATGTTAATATATCAAATTATACCACATTATAAACCATTCTAAAGAGAAAAATGTAAATGATTAATTACATTTATTCTTTCGAAAAACTATAAATACGTTTGTATTAATAAGCACTTCTGAGTAAGAATTTAGAAAATGTAACGAAGTAACTTTAAAAAATCTTAGAGACAGTAGATTTTACTTTGATTTTTTAGTTTAATTTGCCTTTTATACTACAGCAATTTTCTTCCTACAAATTCTCTGGCTAATTCAATTTCTTGGCTCTCCAATCCCGGCGAAAGAAATTTCATTAGCTTGCTCTTATAAAACTTTTAACTTACTTTTAGGATTTTTGAGTTTAAACCAATGTTCCTGCAAGAACAAACGCAGCGTACAATTTAAGTTTAAAAAAATATTCTACTTTTTGACCAGCACATGCTAAAATTCGTTTTGCTGTTGTATGTGCTATATTTTAAATTTACATGCAGGTTTGATGTTCTGAAAATAAAGTACTTTTTACTAGTAAAACATTCGATATTTTTATTCTTCGTTGCCACCAATTTTTATGTCTTTCATGTTCCATTAAAATACACAAGTAGCTTTTAATTAAACCTTTTTTTTAAAGGGAGCTAGAAAACGGGTTATCTTAAGTGTTTACTATCAATATCAGCTCTATTTTTTATTTACAAAAATGTTTTTTTAATAGTTAGATTCTACTTTTTGACAGCACGTACTAAAATTAGTTATGCGGTTTTATGTGTTTCATTTTAAATTTACATGCATGTTTCAAGTACCTATAAAACATTTAAAATTTTTGTTAGTTGTTGTCACCAATTTTAATGCCTTTTAATTTCCATTAAAAAATCGAATAACTTTTAACAAAACCCTTTTTTAAGGGAGCTAGAAAACGGATTAATAAAAGTTTTTACTTTCAATACAAGTTGAATTCTCGTATTCACAAAAGTTTTTTTTTTTTTTACAATTAGATTCTACTTTTTAACAACAAGTACTAAAATTTGTTATGCTGTTTATGTGACCATAAAAAAATCGAGGAAGGAGGAGGCTTCTTTTATTTTAAGACTGTTACACTGGTCGAGCCACTCTGTTTGTAAAATAGCTGAAAACCATATTTCATTTTATGATAGATCGATTTTATATCGTATCATTATTTTTGATTTTAGATTTTAACTTTCTGTTTGGCAACACCAGCACTAATGCAGTTCAGTGTGCATTCTCGTAAATAAACGTTTGTTCATTTTATCTTGTGTTTACGAGTATTCTTTCAGTGAAGTAATTTTCAGATAGAGCACCTATCCTATGGCACGCAGTAGTGCGTTCTTATTCAACAAGCTATTATACATTTACTGAATTTATATGATTTAAAAAAAGTGTTCACCTCTTATTTAGTGCAGAAAAGTAATCATAACAAAAATTTTAATGATCCCTAATCTTCACAAATAAGATGAGTTTTTTTCATGGATCAAAGCAGATATACAAAATATTTATTGAAAAGCCTTATTTTTTCCAAAGTTTGAAGCGACACACACACACACACACACACACACACACACACACACACACACACACACACACACATATATATATATATATACAGTTTTGAAATGGAATCTTTTTTTGTTTCTCAACTTCTCGGTAGGAATCATGTAGCTGAAAACTAGAAAACTTAAATAATGCATATTTGAATTAAATACATTTCTTTGAATTTCTTTTGACAAAGCTTCAAAATTTTAAATATTTTCCTACGGTAACAGCAAAGAGATGTCCTAAACATAAAGCGAAATAATTTTGGATCAAAAGCATTTTGTTATGTTGTCTCTCGAAAGATGTTCATCTGGGCAGAAGAGATGGATCTATTTTTGGGATGACTGTATTTACTTTTCCTGGAGATGATACACTAAGAACAGGAGAGAAAAAGGTAATGCACTGCAATATTTTCTTCATCGGCGAGACATATTGAATAGTAAAAGATATTTCTATGTTGCTAACGCTAAAAATAGTGAATTTTTAAAGTTTATTCCTCTGTAAAATGATGAAATATGTTTGATGTATTTAAGTATCTGGTTTCATTTAGTTGATATTAGTAGACGCAATAACACGTTTTTAATATTATCACAAATTTTATTCCTAGTAATAAGAACAGAATTATTAATGCGGCGGAAATTGAAAAAAATAGTCGAATGTTGAAATATATTAAATTAATTTGCTGTTGGTTAGATCATAAACGAACTAAAATATGAAAAAAAGTTTTTAAATAAAATGTCCTTCCTTATTCCTATTCATTGAGTTGTTAAAAAAACTGCTTTCCGTTTTAAATTTATTTCCTCCTAACAAAGAAAGGCAATTCGTAAAGTTTTTAAAAACAAGTGACCACTTAAAATGATTAGTAATAAGTGTAATAAAACAAGTGAATAAAGTTAATATTTTGTAAAAACTTTAAGAAGAAGTTTATGTTTAATTAAAAATTTGTGCATAAAATCATGGAAAAAAATTAGTTTATTGAATTTAGAAATGCATATTCTGTCTGGAGCAGTCTGTCTGTTCTTCTGAGTGAATATTTATAGGACGTTCGTTGAGAGGGGGGGGGGGACTTTTTTTAGATTTAGGCGGAAAAAACTCAGGCTCAATGTTTAAGATCATCTCATTCAAGCGCGCTTGATTCATTGCCATTTGGTTTTTGGAAAAAAAGTCGGATACTTTTCGAACAGACCTTGCATGTAAAACTTTGGGGTGCCCTAGACCTAGGGGGGGGGGGGAAGGGGTCATGGCGCAGACTGCGCCATTGAAATTTTTAGGAGGTAGGAAGGCTGTTTTGAGGGGTATTTTTTCTTTCTTTGGGGGGGGCGGGGGGTCTCTTTCTCTCTCTCTCTCTCTGTGGGGGGGGGGGGGGTTCGCTATATTAAACGGGTGCACCCTTTTTCTTAGCTGGTGGGCACTCCTGTATAACTCCAATACTACTCACATGAATTAAGAAAATTGATGTAAGTAGCAATTAGAGTGAGGTTCTAGAACACTGCACGCTGGCCGTGTGTGGAGATCAGGCGATGTTTTTAATAAGGAACGTAGCGACTGTGCCTCTTACGACGAACACAACCCCACAGAACCTTAGATACCAAAGCGCCGCATTGTTCCAGAATGCTGCATTGCTGAAGGGTTCAAAAAACCCCCACTATCTGCAACTAATTGCGTTCTTGGGGTGAACACTGCAAAACCTCAGGACACTACAGCGCTGCAGTGTTTAAGAAACTTCCGCCAACTTCCGCTCTCTGCTACTAACTGCCGTACTTCTGATGAACACAGCAGAACCTCAGACACCGCAGTATTCTAGACTCCCTCTGTATCTGTTACCAACTGCGTTCTTACGATGTTCACCACAGCACCTCAAGCATCACAACGCCGCAATGTTCTAGAATATTCCCACTATCTGCTACTAACTGCGTTCTTTATATGGACACCTCAGTGCAGCACCTCAGACACCACAGCGCTGCAGTATTATAAAATTTTTCTTTCTCGGCTACTAAATGCATACACAAACCGCCGCACGCCGATGAACACCCGCAGCACTTAAGACACCACAGCACTGAAGCGTTTCTAGAACTCCACACTATCTGCAACTGCGAAGAACACCGCAGCAGATCAGACAGTGCCGCAGTGTTCTTGACTCCCACCATTCTATGTCTCTATCTACGTTCTTACGATGGACACCGCAATACCTCAGACACAGCAGCGCCGTAACATTCCAGAACCCCCTTCTATCTACCACTGATGTAAATGACTTAAGAGATCGTTCATAACAAGTTTTTCATGTTACAAAGACTAAAAAAAAAGGCCCAAAAATCGATATTAGAGCAGATTTATGTTCTAACTTTAGCATTTATTTTTAAAGCCGGTGCCAAAAGAAGAGCGCCACATTTTGGTTCCTCTTTGGTCGTTCACACTTATTTTTTTTTTGAGATATTGTAATTTAGCTCTGACATTATTATTGAACAAATAGTTAAAATTTTTTTAGGTCGAATAATTAAATCAAGTAGAGTGTTTATCTAGTAGTCAGGCAATTAATTAAAGCTTGATATAAAAAGGACTCAAGTTAGTCAATGCACTTTTATCTACAGAAGGAGCCCTTGTGCTACATAGTTCAAGCATACATAAGCTGCTTGCGTGTATTTCTTTATTTGTATAAATAAATAAAAGAAGGCAGCGTATAAAGTTCCATCATATTCACAGCCGGAAATTCAATTTTTTTTGAAAAGTGTCCCTTTTGAAACCAGTACTGAAAGGAACAAAACAAAAGAGAGAAAGCAATGGATAAAATCTGGTCGCAATACAAAATTTATTTGCTTTAAAGCAATGCATTATTCATATTTAAAAATTTTTTGCAAAGCACTTCATGAATAGGAGAGAAAAATGTTTTTGTCGTTTACGAAACCTAAAGGAAAGGATTTCTTACGATTCATTTTCTTTTGATTTGTAAATTATCTCATCCAGGTTATCATTTTTTATTCAAAATTCATGCGCAAGTTTATTTTTAAATAGTTTAAAAAAACATTATTTATGAAATAGGAATGATTATGAAAATGATGCCCCAACTCGAAAAAAGGGCATATGAAAAATCTGATGCATTACACAAATGCATTGTATTCTTTTTTTTTTTTTTTTTTTAAAGTTTTAAGATGTTTTTCTTCTCATACTGTGCTTTTGAAGATAAAAAATATTTTATTATAAGTTTTAAGGACTCTGTGTCCGACACCTTTTTATATTTTGTAAAAAAAGTATTGAATTTGGCATGTGCCGTTAAACCTTTAAGAATATTCTTCTTAAGAAAAGGGAATGATTAGTTCCTATCAGGATTGATCTCCTCACCATGTTTGGTCTTATTCTATATATTAATTTGTAAGTAAGGAGGTCTGTAACAAGGTGTTCAAGAAGTGTAGTTTTGAAGTATTGGAGCTAGGAGTAAGTACACGCCATCTTCCTTCACTTTACTGAGTGTGGATGGTGCATCAGATGCTGATCGAATCGCAAACATACATTGCTCAGCATCCCCCGTAGTTGGTCTTGCGAGTTTTAACGGTCGCTAATCACAAACCTCCTTGTGACGTCCTTAGTGGGTTCCACCCGGTTAGAGCCGCTACAGGCCGACGCATCAGCTTAAGTTTAGCCATTTTGGATCGGATTTTTCATTGTTGCGGAGCTAGGGTTACCAGAGCAAAGTTTCGGGTTTTGCCAAATTGGCCAAAAATAATACTTTATTTAATAAACAATTCATGTGCTGCTAATAATTGCTCGCAGTGTGAAATCACCTACGAAGAGAAATGTCCTACGGGTTTGCTAGTGTAAAAGTGGCAACGATTGTTCACTTTTTCCAGAGAGCGCTGTCGGCGAGCCTCTCCCGACAATCGCAGCAGATCAATATAAATGATGCTAAGTTTCTCATTTTTTTAGAGGCAGCTATTAAAGCAAAAAAAGAAAAAAAACTACTGGAAATTGATTGTAATAAGGGGCCAATATAGTGGACGATGTACGGCTTTCGTCCACAGGATGTTTGCGCAGTATTTTGATGGAAAAATTAATTTTATTTTTCATCAACAACTTGCCGAATTCGTCTGCTATTAATATTGCGCTGTGCGATGTTTTATTTTTTACGAGTTGGAATGTTTCTATTCTCGTAAATAATTGACGAAATGAGAACATTGTAGAATTAATTACGTAAATACTTCTTTTTTAATTAGTTGTAAATTTCGTGACATGTTTCGAGAACTAATTAAAGCGAAATTTTTTTTTGCTTTCACGACCTTTAACAGATAAAAATAAATGTTAATGTTCTATTTAACTTAACTTCAAGCTGATATTGATTATAATAATTTTATTCATGTATTTACTCACTGCTTAGACATAATTGTTATCATAGTTTTTTTTTATTACTATTGCATTTTTTTCTACAACCAAATCGAAAAAAAAATCGGGAAACCTTTTTCATTTAAAAAATACATGTACAATAAGAGTAAATTGTAATTTTCGAAAAACTTGATTGATTTCAACAGAAAACCCCACAACTATCTCAAAAAAAGCGTTCCAAGGTATAATTTTTTGATTTGAATAAGGTTTTCGCGATTTTTTTTCCCATTTGGTTGTCGAAAAAAAATGCAATAATAAAGAAATAATGATAACAATTCTGTTTAAGCAGTGAGTAAATACATTAATAGAATTATTATAACCAATATCAGCTTGAAGTTAAGTAAATAGAGCATTAACATTTATTTTTATACGTTAAAGGTCGTGAAAGTAAAACAAATTATTTCGCTTTAATTAGTTCTCGAAACATGTCACGAAATTTAGAACTAATTAAAAAAGAAGTATTTACGTAATTAATTCTACAATGTTCTCATTTCGTCAATTATTTACAGGAATAGAAACATTCCAACTCGTAAAAAATAAAACATCACACAGCGCAATATTAATAGCAGACGAATTCGGCAAGTTGGTTATGAAAAATAAAATTAATTTTCCATCAAAATACTGTGCAAACATCCTGTGGACGAAAGCCGTACATCATCCACTATATTGGCCCCTTATTACAAACCAATTTCCAGTAGTTTTTTTTCTTTTTTTTTTTTTGCTTTAATAGCTGCCTCTAAAAAAAATGAGAAACTTAGCATTCTCAACGAGAGTCCCTCTTTATGGGTGGGTCAATAATATTTCATTCCCTGATGCGAAAAAGACGGTCTCAATGCTTAGAACAGTAAACGATGTAACTGAAAGAGCGGTAAAAATGATGCATTACTTTCATGGTTTGCTAATAGCTGATGAGAAACAAAAATAATTTGTGCTTCGTTGCGTTCAGCAGCACCAGAAGATCTATCCTGACTGCAAAAAGCAGACATTGAAACGAAAATATGTGCAGTAATGTTTTTTGTAGTGCAATACTGTTGTAAATATTTGCTACATTGATTATTTACATTGATCTGCTGCGATTGTCGGGAAAGGCTCGCCGACAGCGCTCTCTGGAAAAGTGAACAATCGTTGGCCACTTCTAAATAGGAAAGATTTATCTCTTCCCTTCTACCTCCCTGCTTGCCAGAAAAGACAACCACTCAAACACGCACTCTGATCCAAAATGGCCGAACTTAAGCTAATGCGTCGGCTCGAATATATAGAGGAATGACGCCCTGCTAGTTCAATCAAACTCACGTTTGCGATACCGTGAATTGTAACTAAACTTGCACGATGATTAGCGAGAGATATTAAATCTCTACATAGCATAAAATGAAGTCTCCGAAAAAGCGGCTTTGTGTTTGAACTCGCAAAAACTCGAGAACTACCCGGCCGATTTCAATGAAATTTTCACAATTTGTTCTTTTAAGTCCTGAAAAAGTTTGCACACTGGTTCAAGAAAAAAAATTCGATGAACAGTTTTTTTTTTTTTTGCAATTTAGGCCCAAATTTTCACATAAATTCCCGAATATAGGGGTGAAAAATTACTTGCATATATTAATATTATATATCTTTGGAAAGAGTAGAATTTTACGCGTTAGAATTTATTTCAATGCACTAACCTACTTACGGCGAGTGTTATTTACTTTTTTAGCTCGAATTTGTTTAGACTTAGCTGAAATTTCGGCACTACTTTCTTCATTAAATCTATCAATAAAAAGTGAAGGAAATTTTTAACTCCAGATCTATCTCGACCTAAGGTCGAAAAACTACGCTTCTATCTTGAAAGGAAAAAAAGTTATAAGCCTTTTAAAACCAAATTCAAAAAATCTCATATCAATTCAAATTGTTTTAACTATTTTCTTTCGCATTTTAATTTCCTTAAACTTATTTTATTTTGTGTTTCCATGGTTACGCTTTTTAAATCCAACTTTCTGGATTTAATTTCTTAAAAGTATTTTAATATCTGTCGTTATTGTTTTGAAGGAAAATTTTTGCATGATGTTTTTTTATTTATTTAAGCCTGATTGTTGAATATACGGCACTTGACACAAATTTTTATTTTCAAGGCGGACCAGGAAAAGCCGGGCAATGCAGCTAGTAAGTAAATAAATAAATAAAAATGAATAAACATGGCATTTCTTTCTGCTTGTACTGAGATGACGACGCAGGTTAAGCCGACTCAGTTGCCTCATTAGCACAGTTGGGAAGCAAGTCAGTCTCAGAATCAGAACCTCGAAGCGGTGGGTTTGATTCGATTCCCGTCCTTTGCCCTGGTTGTAACTTCCTTCTCTGCGCTGTAAATTTTGCTTCGAATTCTTTCATTATTCCCATGTCCACTAGGGTATTCCAAGATATAATGGCGAAAAAAAAATTGTGAAATCAAGTACGCATATCCTCCATATTTTTTTTCCATTTCCCCTCAGAAACATGAGAAAATTTTTTTTATTGCAATAAAATAACGGGAACCCGTGCCGGCTTGAGTTCGTAGTAGGACATGAAATCCTGTATGGTTACTGCAGTGGAAAGATTGCTAATAGTATATTTCCTTACTACTCGCGACATCAATTTATTTAAAGCAAATATTTACAACAATATTACTTGCCGACGTGATTTACGTGCCGACTTGAGTTCGTAGTAGGACATGAAATCCTGTATGGTGACTGCAGTGGAAAGATTGCTAATTGTATATTTCCTTACTACTCGCGACATCAATTTATTTAAAGCAAATATTTACAACAATATTACTTGCCGACGTGATTACGTGCCGACTTGAGTTCGTAGTAGGACATGAAATCCTGTATGGTGACTGCAGTGGAAAGATTGCTAATTGTATATTTCCTTACTACTCGCGACATCAATTTATTTAAAGCAAATATTTACAACAATATTACTTGCCGACGTGATGACGTGCCGACTTGAGTTCGTAGTAGGACATGAAATCCTGTATGGTGACTGCAGTGGAAAGATCGCTAATTGTATAATTCCTTACTACACGCGATATCAATTTATTTAAAGCAAATATTTACAACAGTATTACACTACAAAAAACATTACTGCACATATTTTCGTTTCAATGTCTGCTTTTTGCAGTCAGGATAGATCTTCTGGTGCTACTGAACGCAACGAAGCACAAATTATTTTTGTTTCTCATCAGCTATTAGCAAACCATGAAAGTAATGCATCATTTTTACCGCTCTTTCAGTTACATCGTTTACTGTTCTAAGCATTGAGACCGTCTTTTTCGCATCAGGGAATGAAATATTATTGACCCACCCATAAAGAGGGACTCTCGTTGAGAAAGCTATCGTCAATTTTGAATCTAGTAAACAATGACTGGATTTTGGTTGATATGAAATCATCAATTGTTTTCCCTGCAAAATAATAAAATAACTGTTAACAAATGCACGATATAAAGGAACAATTAGTTAAACAACTAGATGAAATCAATGGACAAAACTTCGCATACAATGAACCACAATGATCGTCCTTCGATGTAATGTATCATTTCTCATGGGTGGAGAAGTCTTCTCAACGTAAATTTGTCATCATTTTTGATTTTATTTCTTCTTCTACCTCATCATCAAAAAGAGTTAAGACTGCTATTTCGGGCCGTGGTAGCCTGATCGGTAGGGCATTGGACTCGGGGCCGGAGGGGCTCGGGTTCGATCCCCGCTGGTCGAAGACCCACCGTCGTCATTAAAGGGGACTGGGCGATGTTAAATATGCTCGTGGTCTCAATGTCCTCCAAGTGAAACGATACCTCTGGGGGTGCTAGTACCAGGTAGCTATTAGCTCTTGGACTAGTTCTAAATTCTCATTAACTGTTCGATCCGGTGATGGTGCTGCCATCTATCGGTATATAAAATAATGGAGGCAAGGCACATAGTATGCAGTCCTCGACATAAATACAGTTGTAGTCAGTTGTGACTCTTGAATAGAATAGAATAGACTGCTATTTCGTCATACAAATACCATGAATGCTGGATGAATTTTCGTAGAGCAGCTTTTGAGATAATTGGGTTCACATTTTCGTACGCTTTCAAAGACTTCAAAAAGAACAAATCTTTGTTGGGTGCTTTGACTGTCAAAATGCATTGAAGCCATGTTTTCACGCGTATTGTCATTACATACAATCAGACATCTAACAATGTTTCATTTCCCTTCGTATCTAATTTTAGTTGTGAACTAAATAGTAATAGTTTTAGAGAGTAAATCGCTCGAGTCATCCATCGTGCTTGGTGCATGGCTCTCGATGGTCTTATTTTAAATTTGTTTTCTGTATCTTCACCTAAAAATACGATTAACAGTTCTATTAACTCTCGATAGTCATCCCTGACCGTAACAATAGTAAGTTCAACACTGTAAAAGCCAAGTAAATTTTCAAGTTCAGGTACAGTTTGGAACAACTCCGCAGCTCCTCTATAGCACTGTATTTTAGTGAGATGGATGTTTTTCCAAGACTCTCTGAGATTTTTGAAAAGTGGAGTATCAGGGCTTGCTGTGACTTGCTTCATTTTCACTTTAATATTGCCTTTAGCACCAGTTTATATATATGATGGCGGCAAGCAAACGAAAACCTTTCTCTATCAAATTTTTGCTTAAGAAGGGCGCAAGGCCATTAAAACGACCTGTATTGGAAGCTGTAGTATCACAACATAGAATTTGGAACTTTGTCTTCGAGATTCCAATCTAAAACTGCCTTCCAAACAGCCTGTACCTGTTCTTTTCCTGTAGAATTATCTAGTTTAGACACAGCAGTGAGTTGTTCCTTACATCCATATGAAATAACTTTAGGTAAGCGATCTTCTTTTGATTTTTGAGCATTCAAAACAGGCAATAATTTCTCATCCCAATGTAAGGTCGCTACATCTGGTACCTCGTATTGAAAATATATTTTTATTCTTTCCGCGTGCTCCTTCCGCTTTTCGGTTCGAATTCTTTGAATTATTGAAGATTTACTTATCGGAAATTCATCAATGTTACACCCGAGTGCGTCAATAGTAGCTTCAAGAATAAACACAGAATCTCGTATACTTAACTGACACTTGTCCAACGCAGCAACTAATTTTGGAGTTATAAAATCGCTCTTCATTACATATTTACTTGTTCCAGGTTCTGATTTACTTGTTCCAGGTTCTGATATACTTGTTCCAGGTTCTGGTATACTTGTTCCCGGTTCTGGTATACTTGTTCCAGGTTCTGATATGCTTGTTCCAGGTTCTGATATATTTGCTCGAGGTACTGATTTTTATGTCTCAGGGAAATCTTCTGAATGTATATTTTCACAAGGACTCGAAGAGGAATCTTCTTGTTCAGGTCCATTCAATTCCGAGAGAAATCGTAGCGGAATCGTATTTCATGCGCCTATTTTCTTCTTTGACAGCTCGAAGAGCAGGGCCGATCCTAGGGTGTCGGCCGCCCGTGTGCAAAGACCTAATGTGTCGCTCCTCAAGAGTAATTTGCATATTTTGACTAATCTTTAACGTCTATATAAATATTTCTTTAAATTTCTATGCCAAGTTCGAATTTAAAAAGGGGGAGGGGGGAAACAGAAGAAGGATCTTATTAAAAGGAAGAAATTTTCATAGTAAGAAACTCCTTAGGTACAATTTATATCTTTGAAGAAAGTAATAGATACCAAAATTTACCAGTCGTAAAAACGCATTTTATAATCTTTCTTCGGTGACATCAGAGAAGGGACGGAGGAAGGGGAAGCATGGGGGGGGGGGAGGCGTCAGGGGTTCAGGGGAGGAGGATTCCTCCAAGAAAATTATCGAAATTGGCGCATGAAAAATATTTTTAGTTAATCTTTAGTTGTGTTTGGTTGCAATGACAAAAGAGTCAAGTATATTCAAGGTGCATGGAAAAATTTTCGAAATTGACGTCAAATATCGCAATTTTAGGAACTTTTTCGAGACTTTAGGTGAAAGTAATGTTGCAGTTCTTTCCTAAAGTTCTTTTAAAATTGAAATCAATTTGAAGCTATTTTTTAAGACCGTAGCTTAGGAAGGATCGGCGTTCTTCCCAAAAAATCTCCGAAACTGAAATTTTATACCCGCAATTTTGGGTTACCTTTGTTGACGTTGCAAGAGGGAGGGAGATTCAATCGTCTCCCATCGAAAGATTTCGAAATATAAGTTTAAAACGCAAATTTAGGCCGTCTTTGGTGACGGTAGGGATCTGGCGGCTATCCTCCGACAATTTCCAGGCACTATTTTTTCAAAAACCCGTTTTTGACTAGATTTGAAAACAATAGGGGAATCGTGAAAATATTCCGAACCAAAATATTTTTCGGAACTGAAATCCATTATAGACTATTTTTGGGGAGGAAGGATTTTGGGGCACTTAAGCGGATATATCTAAAATCGCAATTTTATATTATCTTTGGTGACGTTAACAAAACTGGGTAGCTTCTACGGATCTTTCGGACATTTTTCAACATTAATATCTGAAAAATATAACTATAGACTTTTGTCCACCTCACCTCGACGATTGATGGATATGCCCTAGCGCCGTGAAAAGTTACATAGGCCTAGCAGTTCTCCTCCGGAATTCTTTAGAAATATAAGTCCCAAAATCGTATTTTAAGCATTGTTTGATAACGATGGGACTAAGAGCGTGCGGGGTTCTGGATGCCCTCACGAACTGTGTTTTTGAAACTGAAGTCAATTTCAGGCTACTTTAGGCAGGAAGCTGTGGCTTCACGGAACCGTCTAAAAACGAAATTTTCAGGTATAGTGATTGCGTTGGAGAAAAGGGGGATCCGGGGTCTTTCCCCAAAAGTTCTTGAAACTTATGTTTGAAAAACGCAATTTTAGTTTGTTTTTCAATACGTTAAGTGAGAGGGGGTGGAATTAGGGGCTTATCTAAAGACGCTAATTGAAACTGTCTTTGGTAGTAATGTTTGCGAATGGATTTCAGGGTCCTCCACTGCAAAAATTTCGAAAAATGCCAAAGCAATTTTATATGACGTTTCATGATAGGATAGGCTGTCGCCTGAAAACACGTTTTGGATTTTGGCGTCAACATTTTTAGGCTATGTTTGATTAAGTTAAAGTGGAAGAGGTGAATCAGAATTAATTGGGTCCTTAAAATCGATGGTTCAACCAGCGAAATTTTACAAAATTAAAGTCCTAGAAACGCAATTTTAAGCCTTCTTTAGTTTCGTCAAGGAGGTCATGGCATCCTTTTGGATCTTCGTTTTGGAGCTACATTTAAATTTGCTTCCCGGGGCAAGGGCCCTGTCCTCCTACCTGATCTGAAACCGGGCAGTTCATTCAACATTTTAATCGGAAAAATTGTCGTAAAGGGAGAAAAGTACAACATTTTAGTTCGTCATTCATATATGTTATTCTCAAGGGAGTCCTAATTGTCCACTTTTTCTCCGCGCATCCACGATTGTAAACCACAGAGTTTGTTACATAGTTTGTTGTTTTAAATGCTTGCGAGAGTATCTAATCAGTATAGCTTTTTTTTAATAAATAAAATATGTCTTCATTGTTAAGGTCTATAAAAGCTTGGGGGGTAAACATTAGTGGCCACCCTCGGAACTCCTTTTAGACGGCACCATTTCATGCTTCAGAAGGGGGCCTTTCCCCTCCCCTGTATCCATGCCTGATTACCGCTTCTGTCACAAACTTTGCAACCAAATGAAGCATGTATGTTAAGAGTAGATATTAATGGACAATGAACCAACACAATGTTCCCTAAAATTCTATTTTTCTTAAACTATGCTCTGCTGTCGGGAAATCGACACATACTTTGACAATTGAACATTTAAAAATCAGCATACTTATTGTACTTATTATAAGTTTTCTTGTGAGAAATTCTTGAGGAATTTTCCTTGGTTATAAGAATTATGTGATGCGACCTGCGGTCGCCCCTTGCTTTGACCGCCCTTGTGCGGCGCACGCTCTGCACACCTGCTAGGATCGGCCCTGTCGAATCGAGCCCTTTCCTCTTTGTCGGTCAGTTTTTTGTCCACTCCACCTAAGTAAGGCCGGGCTCTCTTCGGAGTTGCAAGGAAATCCTACCTTACTCTATTTTGATTAATTGAAGTGCGACAGCACGTGCATCGAATAAATTGTATAAATTACTCACAAATTTTTGTTGGCGCTGCCTGAATACTTCTTGCAGTTTCTTTGCATTTTTTTCGTAAGTCTCTTCAAATTTGATACAGGTGTTAAAGTTTATTCACACAATTTGGCAACGATTTAGTGGGAATGCGTGCCTTTTCCCAAAAGATAGTACATTCCCGAATAGCAAGATTTGCACTTTCACTTATGGTTATATTTACTTCTCGAATGTTATAAACAAAGCAGACAGAACTTGTCCGTTAAAAGGAAGTTTTGCACCCGTAATTTGATGTTTTACGACTCCATTAAAAATATCTCTTTTTTTCGAACTACGCAATTCCACGGCCTTGTTTCGTTCACTATGGAAGAACTATACTGCCGTGCTAAGCACAGATGTGGTATCTGCACATTTTATCAAAATTGAGTTATTGTCACCAGGTGATCGTTAGTAATTTAATTTACCTAAATGTCAAGTTTTTTGGCGATTTGTGAACGCGAAATATTAAAAAAAGCTTTAAGAAAAAAGTCGTAACTGCACAGTTTGTGTAGTTTGCTAAAGCAATTTGAACGTAAGTGACAAATACTAAGCCTTTAAAGTGGCATCTGCGCAGTTACCACTTTTTTCCTTAGTATTTTTTGTAGATACGACATTTATACCTTAGTAAAGCAGCATATTTAATAATGTAGCAGTTTATTTTAACACAGAATATTAAAATTAGTTTACCGTTGAATAGTTAATACAGGTTGATAATAAAAACTAATACAACTTTGCATAATTGTTAAAGTAAATATTCAGCTTTTTCTATTTAAATGTTTATTTAAAATGCAATTCTAAAAATGAAATGCATGTAAAATATTCATATTTAATTCTTTCAGGCAAACAAACCGCATTTCATTCTACGGCCAATAATATTTTTATTTAAGTATCGTCTGCTGTCAAAATTATCTTCATGCTCGGTAAAAATGAATCTAGAAAATAAAACATTATAAAAAACACATTCTTTGAATATAAAAAACAGAAAATTGTTATGGATTAATGTTTTAACTGTCGGGAGTTTTGAAAATGGTATCTTTTAGAAGGTAGATTTTGTTAGATTTGTATTAACAAAATAAAGCGAAACAGCTAAGTCTAAAGAAAGCAGATGTTTTCAGTATTATTTAATGATACATTGAGCACGTTTTCTAAGCCACTTTTGTCGTATAAATGCCCCTAAAAATGCCTAGTAATTGTCACTTACGGTGAAAATAGCTTAGTATATGAAAAGGTTTTGAACAGAAAATTTGTCGTAACTACATTTATTAATTTTAAATTAAGATTTTTACAAAAATACTCTCTCACGGTTTTTAGATAAGTTATTTACGAAACAACTACCGCAAGTTGAGCATTTAATTAAGTCATAAATCAAAGAAACGAGTTGTAAAACTTTAATCGTCAATTTCTCATTTTGAGCTCTACTGCAGATACCACATCTGTGCTTAGCACGGCAATATACTGCTCTCGCTGATCGGAGTGTATTCGTACTAACCTCAAAATGACTATCTTCTCTCTGAGGTACTAACATGTTTGACGCTTTTCACTTTGCTACGGATAAGCATCCAACATCTGTTTTTCTGTTTTGAGTTGTTTTCTGTGCACCATTTACAGCTGTTTTGAGCTTCGCAAAGTACCGTGTTGCTAGCGTTCGCTTGCTTAGGAATACACGTGCTATTTACACGTATAGGCGCAAATCGGCACGGGTTACCGTGCTTCAAATTGCATGAAACTTTTTTGCAACGATTTTTATATAAAAGGAACAAAATAACAGGGTATGCGTTAAAAAAAAAGACTTTCTTTTCTTTTAGGACACCATAATGTTCACATAGAGCAATACATCGGTTGGTTGACACCGGATGGTTGATTTAATGACGTCGCGATGAGTGTCCAGAGGATGTTTTCACTAATCGGTAGCTCTATGGTTACGTTCACATACAGCGACCGGTCTGTAACGGTCGGTTGATCACATGACAACTATTGACGTCAGTAGTTATTAACCGTTCACCAACGGATGCTTCATTGAACGCTTTTGGTTGATCGCCGGTTACTTGCGCCGACGAATAACGTGCAGGTAAAAAACACCTCTCATTGATCAAAAATATCACGTGGTTCAAGTTCATTCAACCAGCTTTAACTGCGATCAAACGATGGATCTACCGGTGAAACTTTAGAACGACATTTGAACGCAACGGTTAGTCACCCGTCGACTGGCATTGGTATGCGAACACAACCTATTAGAACGCGGCGGTTAGTCACCGGTTAACCGCGGTCGACCGGTTGCTCTATGCGAACACAAGGTATGTGTCTGTATTGTACTGTTTTTCATATTGGACGTGAATTCATAAACGAGTCCTGCGTGACCAAGTGCACAAACTCGAAATGTATGTTGTCAATAAATGACATCTACTCTGGTGGAGTCAACAAGACGTTTTTGATCTTCGTCAAATGAGGAATGCTGAATTTCGACTATCTGAGGCAACGGTAGTTGATCTGCGCGAATTAGTAACGGGCCAGTTTCATAAAGAAAATAAATTCTGCTGAAATCCAAGTAAGTAGAGTTCTTCTTTCGATCTGTTAGTGATTGACTAAAAAAAAATATCGATAAAAGTATTTATATATTTTCTCTCGTGCTAACATTAGTTATAGGTTAGCAAATATCGTGATACATACTGCAATACGTTTGACTAAATTTTGTATTTGATTTTGTAAAAATTAAATGCTTGTTACAAATGGCTCACCGACAAGGAAAGTGACACAACTCAAAATTAGGAAAGAACGTACTAACTATTGTTATAAAATCTAAATGTGATGCTCAAAACTCGCACATAGTTAGTTTACATAACTGGTACGTAGTGGCGAAAAAACGATACAATCAGCAATATCACATCATTAAAATTTCATAATTTCAGAGAAAATTTTTTGAACTTTAAGTACGCATTATTCATTTAGGCAACAAAAACTAATCAGTCAACATCACATTACAATGTTTTCGAGCTTATTGTAATAGTTGAAACTGCCTCGCTTAAAACTACTATTGAGCAAAACCTTGCTCTCTAATGCTGTTGTTTTTCTGAGTTGAGTCACTTTCCTTGCCGGATTGTGATATGAAGAAAGTTAGTTTAGAAATTGTAAACATAACAATGATTTTTGATTTAGGGTGATTGTCAAAATATGGGAGAATTTTTTTCTTTTAACATGAGAAATAATTTGGCAGGTTTCCTTGAATTTTTAGATAAGTTTGACTTATTATATTTCTTCATTTTAACCGAAAAATTACTGACTTTTATATTAAAAATTCTTTAAAACAAATAACAGAATAAAAGTTTGAAATGCCATTAGCATGGATGTCCCCAGCAGCTATGTCTTGTATAACGTCTACATTTTTGAAGTATTATAATCATATTTACAACCAAAAAAGTGTCATTCTTTGTTTAAATGAATTTAAAAAGATTATTTTACCAAATATTTCATTAAAAAAATAAAATTATAATGTGTAGTAAAAAAACTCAGGTTGTCTCCCATAATTCCTTTATAAAGCAAATACATGCTTTAACAGCTATGTTATTAATCCATGTTTCATTTTTATTAATAACAAACAGTTTTTTTTTTTCTTCGAGGAAACCGGTAGCCATTTAAGATTAGTGTGCAAATAGAAGCATTTGTGGTTGTTTGGGAACAGAAGTTAAACATTATAATGAGTACAGTGGCTCCCAAAAGTGTTCGTACACTTGGAAATTTTTTTAGTAAAACCAAAATAACACGAAACGGAATTCGAATATGAAGTCCAATATTTTTTCCCATCATTCCTATGTCATTCTAAATAAAACCCAGTAGTTTTTTCAAAATACTGACGAATCTTCTTTTTGAAATGGTTCAAAAAGCGAAGAGACAGAGAAATATCACGCCGCAAAAGTCATCGTACACTCAAATATTTTCGAATAAATTCTTGATTAAAATTATCATATGTGGTGGTTTTTTTCTTCTTATTTTTGCATTGTGTTGACCCTTAAAAGTGATTTGGCTTTAATTTTTTTTTGTTTATTTATTCCCTATTATTTGGCTTATTACTTTAAAATGGCTGGTACTCGTAAAAAACAGCAAACGCCGTCTGAAATTTGAACCTTTTCCTCACAGTAGTTTGAAATTGGTTTCAAATGTCTCTAAATTAGTTAATTTAGTCCATTTTATAGTAAAGTGCTTGATAAAATGCTTTAAAAAAATAATCGGATTAAAAAGTAGGTAAGAGAAGGTCAACCGGCAAAGTTGAGAAAGCGTGATCGGAGATTTACAGTTAAAAAATATATGGAAAATACACATTAGAGTACTGTGAAAGTTTCTGCAGAATTTAGTGAAAAATTTTGCATTTAATTTTCACCTAAAATTGTTCCCTAACTTCTCTGATTATTTGGATTAAATGGGACCTCTTCCCGCAGAAATTTTCTTGTTCGTGCGAAAAACAGAAAGCTTACGCTTTTCGTCTCAAAATCAATGATAAATAAGTTCCAAATGTTTTAGAATAACGTCTTACTTTCAGATGAAAATAAATTCAACATTTTTGGTTAATTGTTGTATAGATGTCAATAGAAGAAAACATGAGGAACACAATCTTAAGAACTTAGTTGGATCAGTTAATCAGGACGGTGAAGGTGTTTTTGTGTGAGGGTGCATATCAGCATCAGGACTTGGTAGTTTGAAATTTTTGGATGAAAGAATGAATCATGCTATTCATTTAAATATTTCAATAAACAATTTTAAACTCTTAGCCGAAAATTTGGTTATCGGAAACAACTTGATTCTTTTATATACCCTATGGGAACACCTCTGATTATGGAGATTCCTTGTTTACATTTGTATGATGTAGAAAAATGGCATCTAAGTTTTTAATGATGTTGTGGACAGTTCTGGGTATTCCTTCTTAATACCTATCCAAAATTATCGATATAAGCTATGTTAAAAGTTACTTTAGCTGATTGATCACTTGAGATCTCTATCAGTTGATCCTGATGACGGGCACTTAATGCTGCAAGATTATAAAATCATTAAGGTCTACTACTGTCTCTTATTATAAAATATTGCAAGAGACAAAAATTTATGTTTATATTACTAGTTACTTTTGTTTCTAAGGATAAAACTTAACCATTTGTGTAGTTTCTAGTTATTGTTTTAGGGGGTATAGACAGAGTTTATACTTTAGGGGGTCGCTAAAATACTTAGTCTATAAAGGGGGTCGCAATGTCTAAAAGTTTCAGAACCCCGGCTTTAAAGGGATACGTTTTAGTCATTTTCTAATGAAGCAACTCTTTGTTTTGTATTTAAAATATAGAACGGTATTTGAAAATGATTAACATTACTTTTTTTACCTGCCTCAATATAACGCTTAGCGTACCAATTTTAAAAATTTACTTGTGCTTCTATTTCTTGATTTCCTGAGTTGTAATTTCCAGAAGAAGTAAAATTGAGCCTGATATATCTTTGAGCGCCCTATTCAGTCCAAATTCAAACTCACCAAATCAACAAACTTCTTCACATCCAAATAAACAAAAATCCTTTCGGTTTTGTGATATCTTTAGAAACTGGTGAAAAAAATAGATCGTGAATTGAAGACAATAAATAAAATTTTATAAATAATGTTTCCTCTTAGGGCACTAACAACAGGAATGTATAAATTCTGAATAAGCAGAAAATTTATTCCAAAAGCAAAGTTAAATACATTAAAAAAAAAAAAAAAAAAAAAAAAGAGGAAGAAATAAAGATCCATACAACGTTCAAAACAGATATTCAACGAAAAAGTGTTTGCTTTTGAGAATAAAGCAGAGAGAAATGAAAAATATTTAGAGAACATACTGAAAGATATCCATAACTACTTTTAAAAATATTATTTGATATGAATCAGAAAACAAATATCCGATAAATATTTATTTGCTACAGAGCGAAAAATACGAATGAATATCCGTAAGTGAAAATGAACTTGAATTTACGCTATTCATTGAAAGTGTGAGAACGGAAAAAAATCAAATCGAATTGGAAAATCTGCGTGGTAATTGCAAATAATTTTAAATACATTGAATTTAGGGCAGTTATAAATATAAATCTTCAAACTGCTGCTGATGGTTTAAAATTTGAGTGAAGCGATGGGTTTTGGATAGTAAATTTAACATTAATTTCAAGAAATATTCTTGATCTAAACAGCGATTCCCATCAACTGAAGGTTCGCAAACCCCAGGGGGTTTGCGAGAGGTTTTCAGGGGGTTCGTGAAAAAAAAAATATTGTAATGGAGGAGTTTTAACATGCCTGTTTCTGATCAAGTTTTATGTTCAAATGGTTTCAGGCAAATTTTGCTCCCTTTTGATTCATTTGTCTCTCGCACATTCAATACTCCTAACATGAAAAGATTTGCGTTTTTCTTGAGATATTTTACATTTAAATAGTTTACTCTGTCATTGCAAAGTACCGGTTATAGCTCTTCCATTGACAATGATAGCCCTGAAGCCATGCTAAAAAAAAGCTCTACTTATGAATACAATGTCCTTAAATGAAATAATTTGAAAGCGTTTGTTTCCTCAGAAGCTTTTGATCGGAAAGATTGATTAAAATTGTTGAAAACATCACATGGAGCATATACGAGCGTCTAAAATATTTTGATGTTTAGTTTCTTTACCATTTGAGTCCGGCGAAGAGCTATCGCTCTTCTGGTGTTGAGTCAAAAATGCATAGAAGTGAGATTACGTTGCTCTTTGTTCCTATGATTTTCACACTACATTGACTACAATTATTTGCTTCGAGCTTTATTGTTGAAAAAGGTAAAGAATGGCTAGCGATCCAAGAATACCACAGGAAGTATGAAAAATTAATTACGATAGAAAATTTTCGTGGGTGAAAGTTTGGCAGTGTGAGGTTTACACAGTTAAAAAAAAAAAAAATCAACGGAATTTAACCATGCAAATTAACTGGCGCTATATGTAAATAAGGAATTAATGAAATTTGTGTAGAAAGTGTTAAGACTTCTTGTAGTTAAGTGAGCTTAAAAATATGTCTTGTTAAAAATTACGTAGTGTAACAATTGGAGTATATGCGTATATTGAAAATAGACGCTTCTATTATTTTTCAAAGTATGCATTTTACTCTACACTTATAGCATAATTACGAGAAAATTCTTCAGCAATCAAACGATTAATAGTACGCAGTATATCTTTATCAAACAGCTAGGCTCGTAGTCCTTTTCAAGGAGACTTACACCTAGAGATCTTTCTTATTTTACTGTAAGAAAAAAGTTTATTTAGTTTATCTGCGAGTTCCCTGAAAGGTATTTTAAAGATCATTCTTTAATTGACTTCTGATTTAGTGATTACAGATTAATATACCCTAATGTCAGAAAAAATTCAGCCAAACTTTTTTTGAGCCTCTTTGTTCCGCAAATATCTCATTTTCAAAATTTTTTCAAAGTTGATTGAAGCTCGATTCAAAATAATCACTGCGTTGGTGAATTTGTTTTGTACTCATTTTTTAGCGATTATTTTAGTTCGTAGCAATATTCGTAATTCTACATTTTGCAATTGTGTTTTCGTTCTTCTTATAAACTCGCCAACTTCTTTCGGAGTTTGGAAGGGGTTCGCAAGTGGGAAAAGGTTGGGAACCACTGATCTAATGGAAAACCTTAAAGGGAAAGTAATCGTTGTTTATTTTTTTTTTCCGGAATTTAATACTGTGGTCAAATTTTTAGATTGTTTTTAAGAATATATGCAGTTTAATGAAACAGGGTACATAATATAAAAAATAAACATTCCACCACCTTTAATCTTTTAAATGTATTTCTTTGCGTACACTAGATAATTTGAAGTAAAACATTCTCTTGAAAAAATAACCATTTTATCATGTATTTTAATATTTTACTTAATTAAATTAAGCATGTGTTGGTTTTCTAATTTTACTTTTAAGTTCGAACACCATTAAATTTGAAAAAAAAAAGAAAAAGAATATTATTTCCAAAACTTATTCATTGCGTGCCTTTTTTTAAATATCGCTCACATAGAAAGTGTAAAAAATAGAAAGGAAATAATAATTTAAGAACAAACATTGCTTTATTTTTACATAAGCTGGTAAACAACATGGTAGAGCTGTTTTCGGGCAAACTTGCAATGTCGAAAACTATATAACTTTCTGCTCTTTTTCTTTTGTCACATTTTTCATGAAAATAATGGAAACATTTCTCGTATCTTAACCAAGTTTCATTATGTTAAGCCAGAGTTTACCAAACTGTGGTCCGCGGACCCCCGGGAGTCCGGGAATCGATGCCAGGGGGTCCGCGGTGCTATCCAGCTAAAACGCTAAATATAATTGAGATTGAAGGGACGAGTATCGATATTTTAATTCAAAAAGAAAACACATTTATGAGGATAAAAAAGTTTTTGCTTAAGAGAATGCAGGACGCAGTGGCTCCCCCCCTCGGAATTCTCGGGAGTAAACACACTACACATTAATTAATTTTGTGTACATTGACAAAGTTCTTATTGCTACAAAACTATATCAAATAAAATGCAAACATTGAGGCACATTTTTACAGCTGGGATATTATACTTTAAATAGAACATTTTTATTCTTAACTGAATTTCAAATAGAATTTTACTTCCATGATAACTCAAAATAATAATGTAAGAAATTAAAATCAGACAAGATCTCTGAAAAATATACAGAACAATGAATAAATAAATATAAAGGAAAAAAGGCGTAGTTCGTAATTTTTCCGGAGGGGATTCTCGGAGGTTTGAAGTTTAGAAACTTCTGTGTTAAGCGAATGATCAAAATTCGTCACAAATGCCGTGTTATCGCCACTGCCATCACCGTCATTGCTCATTGTCATCAATCTAACCGGATGACTCAAAAGAAGTACTTATAATAATCGTTCACGTGTTTCATTTCTTTTTAGCTTTTCTTTTCTATTTTATTTCTTCTAAAGGGATATTTTTATATAACTGATGACAACAGCTGATTCAGCTTTGGAATTTGATAAAGACCAGTTGATTTTGGTTGAATATCCCTGGAAGATGTTATTACTACTCTGTAAAAAAGTTCCGAAACGTTACTAAGTATTTCCGTGTTACGTTTCGGGATTTCAATGGTTTTTATCCACTTCCTGGAAAAGTCAAGTATCATTGTCAAAAAGTTTCCCGAATTGCTACAAGTTGCACAAATGCAGACTTTTCACGGTTGTTAAAAATATTTTTAGCTCTCAGTTTAAAGATTCACTGAGCGTATTTCTAAAGTGTATCGGCTTCAGTTCGATTACCACCCGTCCAGACTGATTAAGCTCCCAAAAGGAGCGAATAAGTCCATGGACTGCGTAGCTCTGCAAGAATTGCAGGCGAGTATAATTCTTAATATAAATCTCAGCACAAAAATAGGATGCACTTGTAAAGTCAATGTAACTTAAATTTGGTTATATTGGGAGAAAAATAAGTATTTTTATCTCTTTATAATAGTAAATAAAAGTAAGGTTTCAAAGAAATTCTGGAAGGAAGTCTGTGGTGGACCTGCGTCCAGCAGATCCCATAGCGCCTACAGCCTTGAAATTTTGTACAAAGTTGCTTCGAGCCCAGGGGGTGTGCACCTGGGATTTTATATTTTAAAATTCGAATTAGTTTTTTTTTTGTAATTAATTTTTTAAACTCAAATTTCGCGTTAGTTGCCTATTATTGCCTATTAAATGTGTGAAAAATTACTTGCACATATTAATATTATATATCATTGAAAAGGATAGAATTTTCCACATTCTATGCAATTTGTTTCAATGCTCTAACTTAAATACGACGCGATTTATTTGCATTTTTAGTTCGAACTTTTTTAGGCTTAGCTTAAATTTAGGCGCTACATTCTTCATTTAATCTATCAGTAAAAAGCCAAGGAATTATCCCACAGTTTTCTTTTTGACACCACTGGAAAGAGCGGATTTTTTTTACTCCAGATCTAACTAGACCTATGGTCGAAAAACTAAGCTTCTATCTCCAAAGGAAAAAAAAGTTACAAGCCGTAAAAAATCCAAGTTCGAATAATTTCATCTCCATTAAAGTTATTGATGTTTTATTTGGCGTTGCCATAGTTGGGTCTTTTCGATTAGCATGTTTCTTCCTTCTTATTCACAAACTTTAAGGGTTTCGATTTTAACGGAAAATCTTAGGCTCAACTCAATTCAAGCCCCGAGCTAAAGAGCAAAAAATATTACTTGAGACCACGAATGTGAAAGCGACTTTTGAAAGGTACAAAACTGCAATGCTCAGGAGCCCCTTAGCCCTTACTGCTCTGCAAGTTGGTACAAGTTATTTTGAAACCCGGGGAAGGGGTGCTTTTTGCTCCAAAAGGGAGCTCATAATGTGTTTTTAATCTGTTTCTTTCTAATCGTAGATTTAAATCTTTGCGAATCAAATGAGGTTGTGAAGCAATCTTCGGGGGTTGGTGAGCGTTAGCGAGCAGGTGGCAGAGCCCCCAAGTATTATTAAATATTTTTTTTTGCGTATTTCCTGAAAATAATCGAATTCAGCTAACATGACTATTACTAGTTTTTAGTAGCTCCATAACTAAGTGAATGCGACTATAATTGGTCAAACTAGTATATTCCCATTTGTTTCAAAAAAAAAAAAAAAAAAGGAATCATACTTGAAAATCAATGAAATTTTCGCAACTCTAAAAAAGAACGAGTTCTAAATTCTCACACCGTGAGAATGAGCCATTTGCGTGAATTAAAACTGCAACATCACAGTTTAACTACTATCAAAGCTAAAGCAAAACCCTTAACTATGCCCATAACTAGTCATTTACCTTTTAATGGGGACCATAATGTAGTATGCCATTTTATGCCGTTTAAAAAAAAAACTTGGCTTAAAACCAAAAATTCAATGTTAAGGATTTAAATACCATCACTGCGCCCCTGCTTGGAACATTATGGTTTAATGCAAAGATAATTTCAGCATAAAAAAATATTATCACATTATCATCTAATAAAGCATTTAAAAATTTCTGTCCCAGTCCTGTCACCCTTAAGGCACAATGCAAAGAGGTACAGAAATCTTTCCCAACCGAGAAAGTAAGTATTACAATCTCCTACATTTTAATTAAAATAATGAATACATTTTCTGAAAAGTAATACTTTCTCCGCACTTAGTTGAAAGACGTTTAAAGCACTCAATAATGTTCAAATAAAGCAAACAATTGTGCTCAAAGCTGCGTGTTTTTGTCTTTCAAAAAGACTGTAAAAGTTTTTACATCATTAACATTTGTAGTTTTTATTTCCATTAGTGTATATGCTGAGACTTTAGTAAAATTTTTTAAAAACTGTTTGAGATCTACATTTAAATATGAGAATTTTTTTTCAGCTTATAAATTAGATTTAAAAACAAAGAATAAACATCATTTTGTTCTATTGCTCACGTATTTGCATTTATTTAAAAAAAAAAAGCAATTGAAGGAAATTTTATGGAAAAAAAAATATATTTTCAATCATTTTGTTCTAAAACCATTGCTCTCTCATTAGTACGAGTGTGCGTCTGCATATTTCTGACGAATACTTTTAAAAGCACATCTTTTAGACTTCTTTCGTTTCTAATAGAGGATTAGCATAAAAGAATATCACGGTTTTGAAAAACGTATATTTCATAAACTATCTATTACACTTAGCGCTATAAATAATGCATATAAATAAACTGTTAATTTTTTCTTCCTTTTTTACTCAAATGTTCGATGTGTGCGCCTTTTGTAACACGACACACATCTATAACATACATTTTGGAGTGTTTCGCTGTCAATTTTTCGTAATGCTACACAGATGCGATCTTTTAGTCCTTGCAATGTTGTAGGCATAGGTGGTGTATAGAGTAGACCGGGGAATGCCGCCACCTTAAGAACTTTAATTTTTTATCACCATCAAAAATCGTATTTATGAGCTAGATCAATATTTTGGATTATTGTACGTCATCTTAAGAATGTATACAAAATTTGTTATTAATAAATCTGTTAAAAGAAAGTGTCATAAAACATGAATTCGTTAACCTCTGCACTGTGGCGTTATTACCCAGAGACCTGGGGTATTCCCACAATGGACCTGGGGTAATCCCGTCACTGAGCTGGGGTAAAGTCGCAAAAGCCAATGTGACTAAAAGACAGAAAAAAAATATTGAAAAACCTATATGCAATTAGCATTACAATATAGATATTGAAAATCAAAAGAAATGACATTTTAGTTTATAACGAGTAAAAAAACAGTATTTTGAATTTTTCTCAATATTATTAAATTTTTTTAAAAATTTACAAAAATCACAACTGTAGTTTTCAGCTGTTTCAGCCTCGCTACACTCTGAATTCACCCACTTGCCACAGCAAGTGCATCTGTATCTCCATCTCTTCATCCGTTCTATATTCATTGCATTTAGCACAAAGTTGAACGTTTGGATCGCTTGGATCAAAAAAGGTCATCATTTTCGTCGTCGTCACAAAACTTTTTGACGTCGACGTCCTCCTCATCTGAAGAGTTTTCAAAACTGAAAAATCATTTGCTCCCTTTTTTAAACAGATTTATTCATTTTCTTATGCCGTGTTGTCACTGCTTTATCTTTCTTTGTCTTGGATTCAGTTTTGATGGGCATTCCCAAATCCTTTCGGCTTGTTTCTTTTTCAATGTGTTTTCCTTTATTTTAGCTACAGTTTCATCCGAAACTGCCTTCATTGGGGTTCCCGTTAGAATTGACGAGTGACCTTTTCTTTTAGAATTTTCTTTACCCTTTCTGCTTCCGATTTTGGAATTGGTGAAAACTTTTCTAGCGATTGAAGAAATGTTTTTTGAGGCACTTTCTGAACGGCATTTGATTAGCAAGGTGCTACGTCCAGTAACTCACCTTCAGACTTATTCCTCACATTTACAAGATCATTTTCTTCACCAGTTTTTTTCTGTTAAGAGTAACTTCTGTTAATTAACTCTTTTTACTAAGCACAGTTTACAAGAGCGCATTTTCGTTCCTTTAAAAGATTGCTTTTGACCTATACGGTGGAAAGACGCTTCCGGGGGTAGTGCCACCACCATGGCGGCATCACCCCCGGAGAGGTGATGTCATAAACCCGATCTGACAAGATGGAAAAAATGTGGATTTAAAGACATCAAAACATACGGAAGTGATCAATAATGTTGATTAAAATATAGGCTAAAATGTCTACTTAAAGGTTGTTCATAGCAAATGCAGACATTGCAGCATCAAAAGGTACATATCTCAGCTTATTCAAAGTGGAAAAATAAGATCAATCTTCTTCAAAGCAACGTTCGTCAGTATAGGAACAAAACAACGCGCAATGGCTGCCATCGACTTGGGGCATTGGTTGTAACGTCGTTCGCTACAAGTCAAGATCTGTCAGGTCGACTATCCGGTTTCCTTGACTAAAATATCAGGGGTGGTGGCATTTCCCCAGGTGGCGGCAATCCTTCGGTCTACCCTAAACACTGTCTTTGACGAAACCTCATAAAAAAAAAGTCACACGGGGTTAGTTTTGGGGATTTGGCTGGTCAACGATGCACAGCCAATCCAGCGTTGCGGAGCGTCAGTGGTGCAGCAAAACGGTGGGGAGGAGGGAACACCCCCAGAGGTTCTCGTTTTAACATTGTTTCCAATCCTAATGTAGTAGTTAGTACCCGTGTAAGAAATGCTGTGACCAAAAAACCCCTTCTGAAAGGAATTTCTAGCTACGCTTAGTGCGGAACGTGCACGTTTAAGTAATTACGTACATTAAAAAACACTTTAAAAGTTTATCTTTATTTTTATGCATCATATTTCATCTTTATTTTTATGCATATTGATAGTGGTAAGTGTAATAGTTTATAAAATATAAAATTTTAAAACCGTTATATTCTTTTATGCTAACCCTGTAATTAATTACTAGTGATTATTAAACAATCTTTTGGAATGAATTTTATTGTAAACATTTCATACAATGTAGCAGCAATACAGTATATTGGAATTTTTCTAACATTAAGAGAGTCATAACAGATTATGTCATACATTTCCAGTTTATGTCACCGAAACGGAATGAAGTCCTTCGCAAACATAATTAAGTCTCGACAAATACCATCGGAAAGAAGCTTTATCATCCTTCACACTTGTTTTCATCTTCACGAAAATACCAAATAAAGAAAATATTAAGTAAGCAGGATACTTAATCTTTGAGAATTTTAAAAGAAACAATCAAAATATTTAACGATGCACAATAACCTACTTTTCTCTTTCCTCATAAAGTAATTCAAACGTTTTAAAAATAGAAATAAAACATTTATGTTTCAGAATTGATGCTATTTTTTTTCTTGAGTCAGAAAAGATAAGAAAGATTAATTTTTTATGCGTTGTGGCACATGAGTGAACATTTTCTAAACTAAGTACAAACATAAACTTTCATTAGCTTATGCGGTTACAGCGAAATCAATATATCTTCTTCTTTATTCCTTTTTATCACTGAAATTAACGTCGAAAATAAGGGCTATTTCTTTCAACTTAAAAACCGTAACCGAGAAAAGTAAGCTCTATTTTATCTGCTTACAATAAATAAGTAAAAAACTAGTGCTTGCATTCATGGTGAAAGCAATACTTTTGTATTTTGAGTAGTGTTATCGTTGTTTTACAACTGCAAAAAAAAAAAAAAAAAAGTGATTTCCAGAACCATAAAGAAAATTTCTCCAAGGCGTTTTTTTGTGACAACGCCACATGAGGCAGTAAAAAGCAAAGAGATGCAAGTGGACATTTTCAAGTTTAGAGTAAAACGCGTTCAGAGATAAGGTCCTAGGTATTGTCCGTTTTTCAGGAGAAGGTTCTTGACTTCTCCCTCGTCACGTGGAATCCGATGATTCTATTTCGCTGTTTTCGGCAGAAGATGCATTCGCATCATAGCATTTTGTTGTAAAAGCAGCAATTTTTAAAATGTAAGAATAACTGAAATTACAACAGATAAGTGAAGCAAGTGATGTAAAGGACACTAAGCCTTTTTTGCACTTTAAAATGCACACCCAAGTTGAGGATGTTTGGTTTTGTCTCCTTTGGAAGAGCGTGGATTGCGTGCATCATCCCCGCGTGAAATGATTCCGCGAATTCTGCGTTCGAGGAATCATGGCGGAGTGCCTTCTCGGGGGAAAAAAAAAAGGACAATAGGCTTTTATTGAAAAGTTTTTCTAAATCATGCTGTACAGTAGCATCTACGAGGGCTACTATTACTCTCTCTTGCCCCAAGACAGAAGAGAAGTTCACTTACCATTTGTACTGATTGTCTCCAAATTCTTATTTTTGCCAATTACATCCCTTTGCTTGACACTGCCTCATGTGTCCCTTAATACTGCCGTGAGCAGGTAAATGGCAGTAACTGCAAATTTTTCATTTTCATTTTTTTTGCCATTTGTGTCATCATATATATATTACCTTTCTGTGCAAACTTTCTTATTTGGTTTCCGATAAAAAAATAAAGCGCGGAGAAAAACGTCTAATACGAAAATTTCCCTACTGTTAGTATTGAATCCAAACTCATTTCTGCAAATACTGCCGGTTGTATGCCAATTGCAGAATACTTCCTCAAAATTCATAAATAAAACACCATTTTAATGATTTTTTTTTCACTGCTTTCATCAAAAAATAAAGAGACTTTGCTTGTTTCGCCGAAAAACCAATTTATTTTGTTTTTTCACTTTCCATTCAACCAATGCATAGTATCCTGAAAAGGAGAGCCAGTGACTCCTACTCTGTGCAATTTACAGTTTAGGAGCTGGAATATGCTACCTTGCGGTGAATTAAGAAGGGAGTAAGACAATGTAACCAAAGGCGTAAGACAAAGACCAAAGAAGCAAGACATTTCCATTTTACATGAAGAAGGTTGATTTCTTGAAATTACATCTTTTAGTCGCCATTAACTAAGGACCACAGAGTGTTCAATAATTTAATAAATTGGGAATAAGCAGGGTCAATGCATTTATTTTGTAAAAGCACCCTACGAAGTTCATATCTTTCTAATAACAATCAACGGTGATTCCTTCTTACACTGAGCCGCACTCTTTTCTACCTTCTTCATACTTTTTTGATGTCCTATTAAAATCCCCCCCCCCTTCGTCTCTTTGTTAAAAGGAAACCGAATTTTTCTAGAAAATTGTTTTAGCGGTAATTCAGAAAGTGAACTTTGAAGCTCATAGAATCTTCCAGTACTTAGCTCTTTTACGGCATGTTCCGAACGATTAAAGGAGGGGGGGGGGGGGGTTAATCAGCACCATAAGTCTATACTATACTCTGTTCACAGAAAAGATAGACCGAAAGTAAACTAACAGGATGCCAGAAGGTTTACTACTTTGGGAAACTTTTGGGAATTTTCTCTGGAATAAAAATAAAGTAACTACTAGTGTTCGCATTCGCCGTCTTCTTAGCACCATTTTGCTCTTGTCCAAGATCTCGTTCTAAAACCTCGCGTCCACATCTGTACAAATTCGTGAGGATGTTAGATATATGGCTGCATCAATTGCGAATTTTTAACTATGTTCTATTTAGAGATAATTGGGTGAGCGAGATTGTCCGTTGAGTGTGATTACCCTACTTTCTACCCCCCGCCCGCCCTCACAGTCTGAAATTTAGTTACATAAAGATTTTTTTCGATTACATTTCAAAACATTTTAACATGTGTCAAACTGTAGGAAAATTGCTTTATTGCTAACCTTGATGACGATATGTTAACCAAAATGTATTAACCTTGGTACAGAAATAGATTTTCATTCCTTTCCGCTATTTGTAAAAGCTAACATAGTGAAAGAAATCACAGTCTGTTCTATTTGCATTACAATAAATGCAACAAATTCTTTAGCAAAAGAGACAGAATTGTTGACTTCACCAAGGGTAGACTTCACCACTTAATCAGGAAAAAAGTTTTATGCATAAATGTAGACTCTGACTTTTTTTTTTTTTTGACCTTTAAGCAAAATAAGCTTAAGATACGTAACTTAAATGGAATTGATTCATCAAAGGATACTGGAAATGTTGCCGGAAATGTTATTTAAACTCTATTTCTGGAAGATTCTTCAATTCAAAGTGGTTTAGTTCTAATTTTGGACACCTTTATTCTTAGTAGGTACACTTTTAAATTAGCAAAATACTGAGATTTAAGTGAAAGATATATTTTAAAACTTTTACGAACGTAATTTACTCCGAAAGACAGTGTTTGTTTTCCTTTGCATTTTCTTGCCTGACAAAGAGAAGAATAATTTATGGAAATTGGAATGAAAAGTTTGAACTGCGAGTTAGATTCTGTTTTATAAACAGGTGTTTGAGGCGCTTGTTATGAAACGTTTCTTCAATGGTAAAAGTGTCTTGTGAAACTAGAAAGAATTTGTTTATAAATTACGAAAAAATGTATGTAAATTACCTGTATGTGATTTGATTTGGCATTGGAGCACCGTTATAAACAAATCTTGTTAAAAAGTTACACATTTGGGATGTGAATGCTTTGGTTTTGTTTGTATTCAAAGTTGAGTAAGTTATTTTTGACTGTCGTATTTATCACCAAAACGAGTTTGAAGCTTTATCCTGTTTTAGAACTGTAGCTAATAAAATGTAGGTAATAACTGATTTTTCGCAAAATCTTAAAATTCCAAAAGTTAACAAAAGCAAACGATAATTTATTTAAGTCTATGAGACAACTTTTTTATACACTCTCAAAAATAATTCCTTCAATTGACGGAAATTCTCTTGGCAGCAGTGCTGCTGGACTTTTCACGATTTTTAACGGATTTCCGTTTTTATTTTCTCCTGTCAAATGAAGGAACGTCCTTCTTATTTCTTTTCGTCATAGGAGGAAAATTTTCCGTCATTTGACGAATTTCCGTTTTTATTTTCTCCTGTCAAATGAAGAAAGTTTCGTCCATATTTTTTCCGTTGTGGGAGGAATATTTTCTGTCATTTGACACTTTCCCCGTTTCTTTTCTTCTCCGTTAAATGTGGGAAATTTTTCGTTGTTTGAAGAAACGTCCGTTATGGTAGTTTCTGTTACATGAAGTCAACTTTTCGTTATTTGAAGAAATGCTCGTTATTTTTGTTTGTTACATGAATGATTTATTTCGTTGTTTGAAGAACGTCCGTTATGATCGTTTCTGTCAGATGAAAGACAATTTGCGTTATTTGAAGAAACTTTTTTCTTTTTTGTTTCTGTTAATGGGGTTTTTTACAAATTTTTTTTCAGATACTTTGAAGCTGTATTTTTTCTTAGTCCGAAACGTGGATACATCAAACCACCAAAATCCCAAGTAAAATTTTAGACCCCACCCCCTCCCCCACGAAAAAACTCTCCAAAAATAATTACAAACTTATTTAAAAACAACTTTTAATTTTTTTAGTTTTAGAATATGTTGTCAGTCGAAAATTTTCGGAAACGGCAACCCAAAATTTTCGAATCAAATACGCCTCTGAAAATTCCACAAGAAAGTTCAAAAGTAGATTCCTTATTGGCTAAATGTATTTATCAAAAATCTACTTTTGTCACCTGAAAGCAGGTATCTTATTACATAGCGGTTTCAAAATGCAGGTTTCTTTCATGAAAGACGACAAATGGTGTAAGTTTCAAATTTTCATAAACTTCATAAAAATTTTAAGAATATGAAAATTAGTTTGTGAAAAACGGCCATTTCATGTAATGAGATAACCACTTTCAGAGGCTGAAAACAAAATTATGAAAAATTGATTGTATGCTGATCAACTTGAGATTTACTCACTCTGGTATTTTTCTGAAGTTCTATTTAAATAAGAACCTGAAAAATGCACGCTGTAAAACATATATAATGGATAAAAAATGTGCTTAGTATTGGAAGAAGATAGACTCGTCTAGTATCACTCAGTAAAATACAAAAAGAAAAAGAGTGTAGAAGAATGTAGAATTAACTTTATTTTTATAAGCATTTATACATACAGGTAATATTAACAACATCAGCAATTTCATTCCAATGTAAAATGAATCTTTTGCAAATGAATAAAAAATAAAATCTCTTGAAAATTCAATTAATTTTATTTATATTCTTGCATCAACTACCATCTTTATGGATATGAATAATTGACTAAAATAAAAAAATTGAAATTGACATTATATGATAAAATTTAATTGATTTAATTATGTTAACCATAATTGAGACTAGATAATTTAAAAATAGATTTACACCCCAAATAAGAATACAGTTTCTTTACTTTTTTTTTATTTGTTCAAAGAGTATATATTTTGAACAAAATATACAACAGTCATTTTACATAGTTTTCCAATCATAAAAATTACACTAACTAGTTAAATAATAAAGCTTGATTTAATTTTTGATATTCGTAATTAAAATTTTAATTTCTGAAATTAAGGTTTGCAACATAATTGTAAGCTTCTATACATAATTTTATGAATAAAGAAACGGGAGAATAGCCACAAGTTTCAAATTAAGACATTCCGAAAATTATGTAAAAATATTACAATTTTGAAAAATAGACGAGAGCAAAGTATAAAAATTACCAGGCAATTTTTTTTCTTTTTGCTTGCTTGTTTGAGCAAATTACTTCTAGTAAGGTACCTTTGATCTATACTTCGGTTTATATCGTTTTTAGCTTTATAGTGATATGACAACACTGCCCATATAGTTTGAATCTTTATCACCGTAGTTTTCAGTGCAACTGAATTTCTTTTTGCGAAGCAACAAATTTGAGATAATACATGTTTAAGAGTAACTTAAAGTATTAAAAGTATTTTACATCCATTAACTTTGAAACAGCAATGTAGATTTAGTTGTAATAGCATGTATAACTAAAAAAAACTAATACCATAATAAACACTGTAAAGTAATACAGAATTATCGGCAATAATTTCCAATGTAGCAAAATTAGCATTTAGATAGCGACTTTTGACATCAATATGTTTATTCATCCATATTTACTAATTCATTAGCATTTCTTCAATTAAAATTTTTAATCTGTCTTTTAATTTTTAAATGACTAATTTTTTTTTTTTTAGCCAAATAAATTTTTCTGCCAATTTTATTAGTTTCAGCAGTGAACAAAATGTTTTTCACAGATTGTTTGAGTAAGAAAAACCTATTAAAAAAAAAAAAAACCTTAAGAGTCTTGACTAAAATCTCAAATATTTTTTTGTGAGTTCTGTGCCACTAAGGATATTTTTTTAATGCAGTAATTTAAAAAAATTGACACTTTAAATAAAAGTATAATTTTCAAGGATAATTGTATATCAAACCATTGCTGAATGGGGTCGTTTCCTAAATTTGAAAGTATTTTTTTTTTCTGAAAGAGCATGTTTAAAAACATAGTATTTGATCATTTTTAAAATAATTTGACAAAGTTTACTATTTTTAAAAAATTAAATTGATGCGCAGAATGAATTTTAATTTTTACTCTTCTGCCCATGACATAACACATAATGAACTACCATTCGCACAGAGCATAATATTTAATTCGCTTCTTTACTCACATGTATGGCAAGGATATGGTTGATAGCAAGCGTAGAGTGCAATATTAAATTTGCTTTTTGGTTATCATAACGTGGAATTGTGGTAAACAGCAAGTGTAAGCATTCAGAGTGCCAGTGAAGTATGCGCATAAGTTGATCATTTGTGACGTCATAAAGACCATGCCTTGTTTGAAAAATCGGACATTAAAAAAATTAATTAAAAAATAACTGCTGGGAAAATGAAAGTATTTTCTGGGTCCATGTTATTATTTATTTTGCACATTCTATCAACTCCAGTGACTAAAAGTAGTACTTTTGACTGAAGAAAACAACCCCACTGTTTATTCAATTAAGAACAACATTCCCAATATCAGCTGGTCTTAAAACTTTTACTTAAATTTGCATTGATAAGTTTTTGTTCAATAATGATTAAGTTGCAGAACATTAATGAAGAAACTATTCTCAAAATGTCTCAAATACAGTATACTCTCGATATCACGAAGTCGAAGGGACGGTAAAAAAAGTTTGAGATATCAAGTTTTCGAGATAACAAGGGTATAATCATAATTTAAAATATTTTAAAAATTAGTCACACTAGTTAAAAATAAGTGGAAACATATAATGAAAGCTTAAAAAAGGATACTCTAAAGAAGTAGCAAAATGTAGTGATTTACCACAACTAAACTGATCAAAGATTTGGATTACTAAGTTACAGAATGGTTTCAAACGAGTTTCGAGTGCTCCGGAACAAAAGAAGTTAGACAAAGGATTTCACCATTCCCTGCGTCTCTAAAGGGGTTTTCCGTTCATCTCCCGTTTTCAAGGAGGTGAAAATAGGGTCAAAAGGTCCAACGAAATGGCATGAGAAGGGGGCAAAAAGTTTTAGGTACGTTTCTTGGACTTAAATTTTCTGAATCCCCTAGGCTGCACAATGAAAGTGACAGAAGATAAGCTTCGCCTAATCATTCGTAACCCTTGAGAGAAATAATGAAGGGGTGTGAAACTTTTGGAAACATTCCTTGAGTGGCTTCAAGACAATAAACTGCGGTTTTTCCGAAAAAGTCATATTTGACTTCGAAAAATATTCCACATAACAAGGTTTTGATTAAAAACGCTTCAACATAAGAATGAAAAAAAAACATTAGAAAAATATGCAAAAGGGGAGAAATAATTTTTCGTCATATCAAGTTTTTCGAGATATACTGTACTTGAAAGACATAGCACAGAATTAAAATATAAATGTCAAAGGCACCAAAAACTAAGCCTTTTGATTAGGTTAACACTTTTTTATTCTTGGTTCTTCTTTCCCGGTTTATTTCTGCAAAGACACTGAAAGAAAAGAAAAGAAATTATCACAAGACAATAAAACTAGACAGAGAAGGGTGCAGCAGTATGCCTGCTGTTTAATAAATTCTTGCCCTTTTCCATACCTTGAGTCAATTAAAGGTGAGCATTTTTGAAAATAAGAAGAAAATATTTGAAAAAATTGGCTTCTATTTTAAGTGACTAAAAAAACTTGAAGGTAAAAAATGTTAACATAGTTGCAACCGTCCATAAATAATCAACATTCCAAAAGTGATGTAATTTTGTTGTTTACCTATGCATTTTTAAAAAACACTTAAAGTAGGTTACAGTAATTTTAACATTATATGGGAACTGTTCACATGTGCCCTTAGATGTTGTTCATAGGATCCCCACCATTCACCTTAGAACAAATTGCAAAAGTGTAAAATCTAAATTTACTAAAAAAAGGAAACATTTTCATTAATTTACTTGAATGTTCATGTGGTCAGACTGGTATTGAGATCACTCAAACAATTTTCTAGATATTTTGCAAGTCAATTTCGCACTGGCAAAAAATTTGAATTCTGAAGTCTCACATTTGAGGTTTCATATGCTAGTGATTAATCTTTTGAAGTTACATCATACCACATGCAACTTTCGACTGTAAACAAGACTAATAAAAAAGTTTGAACCAATTTAAGCAGGAAATTTTCCTTTTTTTGAAAAAAAGTGAGGTGAAGTTATGAAAATTGTAGGATATTTAGTATAAATTTGAAGGTATTAGGAATTATAGGATTTTTTTAAAATTAGAACAATACCTACACCTGTAATAGTAATAAAGATGTGCTAGGAGATTGAAAAAATGTTCCATAAGAGACAATGACAATAAAGAGCTGGAACAAATAGATAAAATTCTATTGGACAGAAGTTTTTTTTTCTATCATATTCTTTCAACAAAACAAGATTGCAAATTTCTTTACTAAATAAATGTTAAATGCGTACTTAGAGAATGTGCTTTCTTTTACTAGAAAGGTGTTTATTTTTGGATGGGTCTTGGTAAATACTTCCCAAACAAACATACCCAAATATTAACTATAACTTACTTAAATTATTAAAATTAAGTCACACATGCATGACAATAACATACCGCTGAATGAACTAATTCAGAAAATATATTACTTGCATGTATTGATGCTTTCCATCCAAAAGTATTAAAAACTCTTCTGAATTTTAATATTGTCCCCTATAAACAAACAAAAAATGCATTTTGCTAAAATTATGCAAGTGATGATTTCAAAAGTTTTAGGACACAATTTTTATAAAATTTTAGTACATTTTTAAGACCACAAATATCAAGTTTTTTTTTTTTAAATTTAAATGTAATTCATTAGCTTGATTTTCATATTGGATTATAAAACGTTTCAAATTCTTGAAAACTACGACAGAATCCATTCAATCTTTTATTATTTAACACAGTGACACACATTATGAAGTAGAAACATATACCAGTAGAATAAATGTTTGTTCAAGTGCTTCTTTACTTACCTTGTTATTGTTACATCAAAGTGAATTAAAGAATGAGAAAGAAATATCCTTAATAAGGAAAGATTTAAAGTAGGCTGCAAGCCCAAAATTTTATGTATACTTAACTTTTATTAGATATGTCCCTGTAAATAACACATAAATAATTTAAAGATGCAAATGAATAATTGTTTATTACCGCAACTAAAACTAAGAAAATCTCCGCTTTCAAAATTTTATCTTGGAGTGAATTTGGCGCAAAAGCTTTGAATTGCTTCATTACAACTAATTTGTTTTCAGTAGAGGACGAAGAACATGGAATTAAAAATACAGCTTGATTTTTCAAGCTACTTTCAACCTCTTATGTCTTGCCACCAGTGGTGTTCCCATTGGGTATGCTCCACATACGCTATATACTCTCAAACATTTTAAAAACATATAGCTTATACCCTCAAGCTTCAAAAATTCTCACATTATGACATATTATGTATATGATTGCATACACATATTGTGCATAACTGATTACTGGGAGTATACCCTCAAAAAATTAATGGGAACATCACTGCTCGCCACATCAGCATGAGACAGTACCTGTAAAAATCCTTGATTATCAATATTGGAAAGATAGTATATAAACAGAACAAAATGCTTTAAAGTGATCCTTTTCTGAACAGCACCAATGCTGATCTTGCATACATTTTTGTCTGCTTTTTCCAACCACAAGAAAGAGAAATTTGTTTTCCGTGACATTTAAATAAAACAAATTACTATTTACAATTTTAAAGCAAAAAGTTAGTGACTAAATTTAAAAATTATGAGTGCAAGAAATGATCCAACTTCAATGAAGAGAAACACAAAGCAAACTGACTTCTTTGTACTGAAAGAACAAGGTAATGTTCAGACCACAACACAAGATAAGCACTATAAAAATAAAATTACTTCCCATTTGGGGGGCAACCCATTTAAACTTTGATCTAAATATATTTTTTGATCCAAATGTTTATAGTTGTGTTCTAACTCAACTCATTATATTTATTTTATTTCAATAAGCTATAATACTCTTCACTCCCTTCCCCTCGACCACAAAACTGCAATTTGAGAGGAGGGAATACTCCCCCATTTTTCATTTCTTTTGAAAAGAGAAAAATTAAAAATATCATATTCTAATTTTTTGCAGAAGAGAAACGACTGCAAGAGTTACAAAGTATATAATAAAACAAACAGCTTTATATTGAGCATATGTTTTGGTTAACTGCATCCCCCCCCTTCATCAGAAAAAAAACAGCAGCAGCATAGGCTTTTCTTTTTTTAGAGAAAATTTCTTAGGGCCTACCAAGTTTATTTTATCCTACAATATAGGCATATCATCATGAAAAGTGTCATTTCTGGGTTGATTTTTAGGAGAATTCCTACCCTTGCACTAAATACTTGCAGAGCAAGATAATACACAGAAAGTAGTATAGCTCCATTCTACATGTCAGGTGCGAGAAAAAAATTATTTCTACTTAGTGATTTATTACTTGAACCTATCTAACAATAAGAATACTTTTTCCTGAGTTACAGCAAAAAGTATATATCTTTAAAAACTGCATGTCATGTAGAGACTCCCAACTGAAGAGATTTTTGTTCAGCAGACTGCATATTACACATGTTCTATCCAGTTCATACAGGGTGTATGAGAGCCGTTTTAAAAAATTAAGATGCATTAGCAATTATCAGAAAAGAAAGAAAGAAGAGAAAATACATTCACATATTATTTCCTTCTTAAGTCTATCTAGCTTTGAACCACCATATACATAGGATGAACTCACAACAATGTATATTTATTTCTAACCCTGAATTGAACTCTTTCTTCTTCTTTTTACTGATACTTAAAATTTTCTCCCCCTTAAATGTATTAAACGGTAAGATTGTTAAAACTGAGAAAAGGGGGAAGGAAATTTTGTACCGGCAAAAAGTATGAAACACCCAATTCTTGGGGGAAATTTCATTGTTCTCATTTGATTCTTAACAATTAGAAGGGTAGTAAAATCGAGCTCAGGTTCTATTGGATAAAAAAATCACGTACACCATTAAATTACTTTTTTTCTCATTACAGTTAACTCTCAATAACTCAAAGTCCCTAGGGACAAGCTAAAACCTTCAAAGAATCGGTAGTTTGAGTTATCGGAAGTTCCTTTCTCAGTCTTTTAAAGAATAATTGGTATTTTCTTCTTCAGGAACAGTGCATATTGGATAAACTATAACACAGATAGTTGGGACAAAATTAAATATAAGTACAACATAGAAATATTTTTACAGAGAGAATAATTAAAAAGATACTCTGAAAAAGGAAGTTAGTTTCACCTGCTTAGGCTTTTTATTGCATTTTAAAATGTCATTAAATTTGTATGCTGTGGGCTCAATTTTTTTTTTCTCTTGATCAATCTTATTGTCTTCAAAAGTCTTTTTGTTCTCAAAGCAGATTCTTTGAGTCATCCAGAAAAAAACCTTTTTCAATTTTGGCCAAAATTTTAAGTCTCTCTAAGACTAGCCAGCAATAAAATTTTTAACTGTCAGCCACAGCAAAAAATATCCGCTACTTTTCCTCACACAATCTTGCAACACTACGCGCTTTAAGGAGCAGTACTGTATAAATAATCAATCTTAAGCAACTTGATAAGCAAAGCAATGAGTTAAAGAGAATTTTTTTTTTAATTTCTTATATCGACTGCATTTTTATGCCTAAAATGAAAACTAAATTTTCGTAAAAACTTTTTACGAAATTTTTTTTAAGCCATAAAGTTTTCCCAAGAAGCGCTCACCAAAGATCCAAATGAAACATTTTATTTTAATTCAAGTATGTATTTGTTCAGAGTGACATGCATTAGCATTTGAATGAATTCAATGTTGTAACCCAATTCTTAAATCCGACAAAGTCCAAAAAAGTAAAAAGTTGCTCATAACACAAATGGATCATTGACAAATACTATGCTCCAAGTCCGAAATTTTACATTATTTCAGAATTGGTGCATTTGAATTTGATAAATTCCTGATCCGGTAAATGAGTGCTGATCTAAGTCTAATTTTACTCTTGGAAGATTGGGGAAACACCCAAGCATTCATAATTGAGACAATAGCGGAAAGGAAAATCAGTGTGGATAAGAGAAAAATAAGCAATACATCATCTCTAAGGACTCGAAAAGTAAGAGGTATCAACTATTTGTGACATCAAAATTGAAATTAAAAAAAAAAAAAAACAAGTTGTGGCCCAACCCAGAAACACTTTTGACAAAACTAATGACGAAATTTTTTGAAGTTATTTATTGAGCTCATATGAATTTTGGTCACAGAAGAATAAAATTAGGTCACATTCAGTGGCGAATCCAGGGGGACGGCTATGAGGCTGCAGCCGCCTCCAGACTATAACTAATTTTTTTTTCTATTAGAATTTTTTTTATTGTGTATGCATCTTAAGGTAAAATAATAAAATATATAATTTCCTATATTCATCCTATCTTTATCATTTTAATCGTTTCCCTCAGGTTTATACACTAATTTGCTATAGTAATAGAGATACTTGTTTTCCGAAATTTCCTGTCGAATTTCGGAAATTTTCCCCTGCCTTTTAAAAAAATTTATTTACTCAAAAAGAAGAAAAACAGAAAAAAAATTTCAGACCTCCTTAATTAATGCGCTTAGTGTCAATTCTCAGAATTTAGTGACTTGCATTTGCCATGGACAATTTTCATAATCAACAAGAATTGTTAGTTTTGCCTTCAAATTGTTTAGAAATAATGTCTAAAAATTTTATTTTTTAAAATTTCATTTTTTTTACTGACATTTAAATTTTAAAATTTTATCACTAAACACCAAATTTTAGATAATTTCAACTGTGACTCCGAAAATTTCATTAGCCCTTGACACCTTCTGAAAAACATATTTTTTTTTCAAACGACTTCGTTTACATCAATGAACTTTTGGTGATGTCAAGGAGACATACATTTTTAATAATCTCAACCACCCCCAGAACTAAATCCTGAATTCGCCACTGGTCACATTAGAACATATTTTTTCACTATGGACTATTGGAAATGCTTTTCTAACTGTAAATATTCAATAAACATCATTCAAGCTAAATTTTAGCTCATTCCATTCATAGGTTAAGTACCCTAGTGTTAAAAATGACTCTTCTGACATCTATATGGCTTAGAGATGTAAGGAGTATTTCACCTATCTTTTAAATATGAAGTCGGACTTGGGTCAGTACTAATTTGCCCGATTGCGAATTAATGAAATTTAAATGCACAAATTCCGAAATTAAATTTTAGAATAGGGTTGCTTCTTATCAGTCAAAAGTACTACGTTTCGCCACTGAAGTTGATAGAATGAGCAAAAAAATAATAACATGGAGTAAGCAAAATCTTTTTTTTTTTAAATGGATAATTTTCAATTATTTTTTTTAATGTACAATTTTTCAAACAAGGCGTTGTCTTTATGACGTCGCAAATGATCAACTTTGGGGCGTACTCCAGTTAAAGGTGCTGACGCTTGCTGTCTACCACGTTTCCAGGTTATGATAATTCAGAAGCCAATTGAATATTGTTCTCTATGCTTGCTATCAACCATATCAGCACCAGCAAATGTGAGTGAACATGCAAACTAAATATTACGCTCTGCGCTAATGGCATTTCATCATTTGTGATGTCATGAGCAGAAAGAAACAAAAAAAGAAAAAAATGAATCTGCACACCATTAAAATATTTTTTTAAATATTAAACTTTGCAATTTTGTATTTAAAAAATGGTCAGATCCTATATTTTTAAGCATGCTTTTATAGAAAAAAATACTTTTAAAATTTCAGAAGCAACCCCATTGGCACATTTACTCATGATCCATTCATGTTGTGGGCATTTGTTTTCAGACATTGTCCAACTTTGACGCTGGGTTCCAACATAAATATAATATGAACTTACCAAAAAGTCCCGAGAAAGGTGTTAAGAGGACAATTTTACACATCATCAACATCAGGAAAATCTAAAACAGATTATCAATTAATATGTAAATAAGCAATTTTTTAGCACAAATAGTTCTTGATAGTTTCATTTTAATATGAAATTGTTTAAAAAATAACTCATTTTTTCAAGAAACAACGGTTCATTAAATCTTAACAGGTGAGGTGGTGTGTGTATATGACCCCAACGTTTTATTTCTTGTGCACTCTTAAAAGTTGAGCAAATTGAACTACGAAAGCCTCCAGTGAGTTTAGTATTATTTATTTACTAGTGGTACCCGCACGGCTTTGCCCGTAATAGAAAAATTAAAAGGTCTTTTGGTTCGCCTGTATATTTACAAAAATTGTATGGTGAATGTTTTCGCCAAATGGCTTGTACCCATGTTACGGTTCCACGTTATAATAATTTCGTATCTCGCCAATTGGCTTGTGCCCATGTTACTGTTCCACGTTATGATAATCTCGTAATTTACTCGTCCATCTTATGATATTTTTGTTCTTAAAATTGGAATAGAAAAAGAACCACATCGAATTTTCGAAAAATCGCTTCGAGGTGCACACCCCCATGCTACAAACTAACTTTGTGCCAAATTTCATGAAAATCGGCCGAACGATCTAGGTGCTATGCGCGTCACAGAGATCCATAGATCCAGACATCCTACAGACATCCTTCGGACAGAGAGACTTTCAGCTTTATTATTAGTAAAGATATAAACAACTGTGCAATACAGGGAATATATACACACATGAAGCCATACATGTTAGCATTACGAAACATTTGAAAGGAAAAGTTAACTTTTTCTGGGGTGTAGGACATCCCAGTTAAGGGTTAAAGTTGTCTTTTGTATTAAGATTGAGTAAAGAAAACCATTTCGCTTTTAGGATAATGAAAATAGTGTTAGTTAAATTTTCAGCTGAGATCTACAGATTTTTTTTGGAGGGGGGGGGGATTTCTTGCATTTAAACATTGATGTAAAAAGAATGAGTGCTAATGATGGGCTCTATTTCAAAAAAACATATTTTCGAAACTTTTGTAATTTCATTAAAAACAGCTTATTGGCTTAGCTTTTACTTTTGTAATTTGTACCAACAGTAGTTTTCATAAAGACACAGAAATCCGATCAATATTCATTAAGAAAGGTCCGTTATGTTTTATTTCAGAAAATAGTTTGAAAATCATTCAAAATTACTTCTCAATTCTATTTTACTTTTTCTTAACTTTACTTTTTTTTTTCGTTTTCACTGAATTGCCCAAAACGAGTGCCCTTTTTATTTCCTTTTACAAAAAAAGAAGTATTGTATTCGCGAAAAAATTTTCACCCGAAAATCGGCCTTAATTTCCATTTTACTCACCCCCAAATGAATGTTGAGTTTTTTTTTCAACCCGACCACACGTGGATATGTGCCTAGGAACGTAAACACACCCGAAATATCCCTTTTGACGATCCCCGAGTTAATTACAACGGGTTTTCTCCTGACGTCTGTATGTACGTACGTATGTGTGTATGTTTCTCGCATAACTCAAGAACGTAAGTCCTAGAAAGTTGAAATTTGGTACGTAAACTCCTAGTGGGGTCTAGTTGTGCACCTCCCTTTTTGGTTGCATTCAGACGCTCCAAAGGGGGTCTTTTGCCCCCCTTTTTTTGGGGGGGGGAATCATTGTTAATTTCGATGTAAACTCAAGTGGTGTTATAATTTGGCGGACAGTTGGGATATATCGCCAGTTTTTTGGTCGCCAAGTTTTTTCGCCAACTTGGAGACAAATTTGGCGATTTTTTTAAAAAATCTGGTTGCAATTTGGCCACTGTTGGTGATATTTAGAGAGTAAACTATTGAATCATATTAAAACTGCTAATAATGAAAAAATGACTTTAAATTGGAGTAAAAGAAAGTCATGTGATGCGCACATCAGCTCGTTTGCTCTTACTATCTACCCATATTGTTTTTATTTTTAATGATAAATTAATCGTACAGGTGATGATATTAATTTTGCTAAGTCTGTTCCGCCCTGATTGGTTCAAAGCATGATAAGAGCATCGTCTCATAAAATGTTTAGTACTATAAAGTCAAATGAAACACGCCAATTAAAAGTGCTCTTTTTTCCCCTTTTCATGAGTGTATGTTGGTGATATATGAGTCGTTTTCAAAGAAAAATAATATTGTTAAAGGGTTTATTTTTGGCAGCTGGTGCACATTTCTATATTCCTGGTAACACAATATATTTAATGAATTGTAGCATATAATTAGTGAGACTAGCCATTAATTTTCATTGAAACTAAAGCCTTTCATTTTCTAACGAAGAACTGGTCAATACTTTAAAGTTCAAGTTTCATTATTGATATTACAAACGATATTTTAAAGTTAACTTTTTTTTCTCAAATTCTGTTATTATGAGCCAAAAACAGTCAAATTAAGAACATATTAAACTATATCTTTTTTTTTTAGCAATTGCTATAAATTTTTAAAATACCTTTCATATTAACTCGTAAAGAATAATTAAATAGAAAATACTCAATTCCTAAAGACTTGATTAAAATTATAAAAAAATGTAACCCTATTAATTAAAATTGATAGTTTGTCTGCTTTTGTCGAGAGTATACCTGATTAATATTTTCAAAAATGTCTGCAAAGCAAAACTAATGATAGGGTTTTAGGATCAGTTTTTTTCAAAAAGTCGGTAAAATCTTGTATGATTGCATTTTGGAAGTTCTATATATGTAGTGATATTTTTTTTATTTTATCTTCATTAATTAAAGTTAAAAGTCCAAACGAAACAAAAATTCTGACTAAAGTATAGTCATTTCACTGTTTTTAAATGAATTTCAGCTGAGTGGCTCTATTTGTTCGTCATCCAGTCAGTTTTCTAAAAAAAAAGGGATAAGAACACAGTAATTTTGTATTTTGGCAATTAGTGAAACGTATTGAAAATACTATTTTTATTTATATTGTTGCATGTGCTGAGAAAAACGCCTGTTTAAGAAAATGGAAGTATAACTAATTATTTACTAATTTTAATGATAGTTGCTGACTTTAAACGGTCGAGATAAGGTAGGATGCTTCAAAAAAGAGCGACTTGATTTGAAATGCATAGGGTAGACCCACCAGTGTATGACCTATTTAAGCACATTATCTTAAGCACAAACTCATATTCAAAAATACACAACATTGTTAGAAACTTTAGCACTTATAGCATACCAGTAAAAACATTTCAATCAAGATGTGATTATTTTAAAAATAATTGGGCGAATTTTTCTGTTCAACATCAGTTTTTTTTTTTTTTTTTTTTTGTGAGGGGGTGAGGGGCTAGCGTCCAACCCCTTGCATTTATTTGAACTTTGCCGTCAAAAAATTCAAATTATGTTTTTCGCAATTATGATTGCGATAGGAGCCATTTGTCGAAACAAGAAACCCAACGAGGAGGGTTCTATCGCAAGTCGTGATTGCGAAAAACATAATTTAAATTCAAGACTTTAAAGCTCAAATTAATGATAAGAGCTGGATAGTAGATGTTATGTGCTGGATGTTGGATGTTTTTTGTTACTTATGTTATCACAGCAATTACAGCATAAATTCATTAAAATCAATCTACGTTCCTTTTCAGTAGACATTTACTTACTTACTTAATGTAATAAAAGGCCTGCATTGGAACGTATATATTTCAAAACCAGTGGTTATTTTGCTTTGATATTCATTCAGATATTTTATCAGCTTTGTCAGCTTTGATTACTCTGCAAACCGTTCATAATGACTTGTCTACACACGACTTGTGTGTATTGGTCTCGGGGGACTAGATTGTCAGGAACACTGCGTCTTTCCGTACTTTATCACCTAGTTAGAAGATGAGGGAATTTCCGGCACAAAATGTTTAATACTTTTACTTGTACTTCTGGCAACAAGAAAAGCATGTGTAATGCACGGGTGCATACACTCATACAAATACATATATAATACATTGCTCATCGGCATCAAATATGACTCATTAAAAAAAAGTGATATTGGAATAAAAATAAAATAAAATAATTTAAAAATTAATAAACAAAAAGATTTAAAAAAAATTTGAGAGATACAAGATTTTAAGTAAAACTGTATTTACATTATACTCAAACACTTCAGTATGCTCAAAAATATACAAAAGTGGGGTTCTTGCAACTTGACCTTGGACGAGATCATTTCCACATGGATTGAAAGATGAGAAGCTCTTAGATTGGTACAATGCGAATAATTGTAATCACAATACAAACCGGCTCTTCTCCCCCTATTTTAAAAAATGGAGTGGTTTAACTCAACTTATCAGAACCAGACCAGATAATGATTACTGCTGGTGTTTTCCATTTAAATCGGGGGTTTTCAACGTTTTTTGACTTGTGGTCCCTTAATAAGCCCCAAACTTTGCCGATGTCCCTTATTTATAACTAGTCTTCTCTCTGGAATTCGCACACCTTCGGACCAACCAATTTGTGTATTTTAGAAATTAGTGGAGTGCAAGTCACTAATTTGTTTATTCTTTAAGTATTGCCACATTGCGAAATGATCACCATTATTAAAAAATAAATAAATAAAATGTGCGTCACGGGACGCTAGGCAGAAGTGATAACTTTCATAGGATTAAATTATTATCATTATATAATCCAATGAAAGTAACAATTGGCTTATGGTAGCTATAATAAGAAACGAAATTTTTGCATTGCATGTTAACTAAAAATCTTGCAAAGACTGAATCAAGTACAGTTCCGTGACTTGTAGGGGCTTCTTCTGGCTTATCAATCATTTGTAATTGTAATTTGGATTGTAGAAACAATACTAAATTTTTAGCTCGATCAGAAGCAAAATTAACATTAAAATCTTCGGTTAAAATTAAAGGAATAGTATAATAATCTTCATTAACTAAAGCAGTACCTTCTTGTCTATAATTTAAAAGCTGTTTATGAATAAATTAAATAATACTTGAAATACTTTTGTTTGGAGATGTATATATGTTGGCAAAAATAATTTGTTGTTTTGCTTCATTGAGACATTCCACTATACACATTTCACCAATAAAATAGAACCAACCTCAAAATTACTCGAAATGAAAAATAATTTTATTCTTTGATCACCATTCAGACTACTTCTAAACATAAGTTTTGATGTCGGCGCAAATTATTTTTGTTTTTTCGGTCGTCCCCAACCCACGCGTTGCGGAGTCTGCGGAGATGAAGTTCGTTTAAAATATGTACACCTTATCACAGTTCAAAACCCTAAGTGAAGCGAGATATTTTTCGAATAACTAATCGCAAAAATGTTTTTGTTTTGAAAATAAATTTTAAGATTTAATACAGTTTTAAAATGTTAATTGTAAATAAATGTTATCACCATAAACAAACATAAACAAACCACAAGGTTAAGCTTAAATCTGAAACGATAAAATTGGCGTATTATTACGACCAGGCTAGGATCTACATTTTGCGCCCCCTCTGCAAAAATCACCAGGGACCCTAACCACACACTTTATTGGATCCCCACTTAAATAAATAACTTTTTAACGAGTGATTGTTTTAAAGATAAAGTCACTTTAGATTTTATTCTGTGAAGCACAAGTTAAATGTTTATTTATTATTTTTTGTTTTCTCGTTCGTCCCCAACCCCCGCGTTGCGGAGTCTGCGGGGATGAAGTTCGTTTAAAATATGTACACCTTATCACAGTTCAAAACCCTAAATGAAGCGAAATATTTTTAGTATAACTAATCGCAAAAATGGTTTTGTTTGTATTGTTAATCTCACCTTTCGTTAGGAGATTGCGTTATGTTGCGACGATCATCCATCTTCTGTTAGTTTCATGACTTTTTCTACTATCACATAACGCTTAGAGCTGACTCAAAGAGTAAAGAAACAGCATTTCCCCGAGCATGCGCGCTTCTGTCTTATGTGTGAACGAAAGGAATGCCAGACGAGAGTTGCGCCGTTACGCGTTATGTCACAGATCGGTTTACATTCTAATAAGAAGTTATCACTTAAAAAAAAAAAAAAAAAAAAAATGAAAGAAAGGAAGTAAGAACAAGATATTACAACACCAAATGACACTATGAAATTCAAAAATTTTTTGAAAACATATTAAATTTGATTTTTGCTTTTTATAGCAAAACGGACTTCTGCTAATATCTCAGTTTTTATTTTGTAATCTTTTAATTCAGTGGTTGGAAAAACTACATTTTTTTTGTAGCGAACTACAACTACTTTATGAAAAATGTAGTTAACTACAACTACAACTACTTTTTTCAAAATGTAGCAACTACAAACTACTTTTGAAATGTAGTCACTACTTCCCTACTTTAAAAAAAAATAAATAAATACATACATACACATACACACTGTTTGAGGATTGAACAAAAAGAATTCAAAACGTGGTTTAGACTAATAAATTAATTGGCTCATTTGAACATGGAATTTTACCAAGAATTATTTATTCTTTCCTTCCTTCAACTAGCCAATTTGTCATTCGAAGCATTTTTTTTACGATTTTTACGAATACAGCGAAACTTGTGAAAGTTGGCCACTCGCGGTGCACTGCTTTAGTGGTCAACTTAAACAGGTGGTCAACTTAGAGAGGTTGATTTATGTGATAAGGGCTAATTCCGTTCCTGAAAAAAGCGGTCAACTTGGACAGGTGGTCAACTTACAAAGGTGGTCAACTTCACAGGCTTTGCTGTGTTCGCTTTAGGAAAGGATTAAAAGTTGAAAGATTTCAATCTTCAAATTTTTAATCCATTCCTAACAGTGAATATTTAATTCAAGAAGTGCAACTTGGCTACTTGAAAATGTAAAAAGATGCAGTTATAATTTAATTTAAATTTTACACAGACAGACATATTCATAAAATTGATTTTAAATGATGAAAAACATTTTTAAACAAAATTTAATTATCAATATAGGAGTTAATTTTGTAGGGAACTTATATTTTTTTGTAGGAACTAATTAATTGGTTTTGCGCATCAAGTTAGTTGTCCGGACCTGGACACTATCTTCCTCCTTATGCCACTGATAAAATGAAATAAAAGCATTTTTCAATTTTACCGAAAGCCTCAAAAACTAAAATATTTAATAATTGACTTTTATTAGGTTAATGTATCAACACAATCAGTAAAAAAAAAAAAAATATCGAAAACGGTACTAGTATTTATAATCGAATATTAATAAATATCCAAAATATGAAATGAAAGTTTACTTCTCTTCAATGTACAATTTTAAAGTACAATGAACTAGCGTGGCAACGTGATTCGATTTATGCGGAGTTTTTCTCGAGTAACGAATTTCGGAACTAACGCGAATTTCCTCAACCGTATAACACACTTAATATTAGTTTCGTGAATAAACTTTCCCTTTAGCAATCACTGAAAGCGGAAGTTCCCCACACCGTACGAGTCAAAACATCGCTTTGTCAGTGTACAATAGGGTGGGCCGAAAAAAGCCGAAATTTTTTTTTTTCGAAATCAATTTTTGGAAAGCGCGCAAAAGTTGCGTGATGAGCTAGTTAGCACTCACAAAAAATTTCTTGGATATTAAAAAATATCTAGCCGGCGCTATTTGACACTAAAAAACCGAAAAAAATGAGAAAAATGAATTTTTGTCGAAATTTCTTTTAAAAAACTAAATTCCAAATATTTTGCTGGAATGCACCGAAAATGTTATATAATGAGCCAGTTCGAGCCCATAAAATGTTTCATTGATTTTAATGAGTATTTAACCGCTCCTTTCGGACATCAAAAAATTGGAGAAAAATGAAAAAATATTGAATTTTTTTAAAAACCATTGTGAAAATTATTTTTCAAAATAAAATCATAGACTAATTAATTAAATAGCACTATTAATCTTAATAATTATTATCACGCAATAATATCATACATTTTCTAGAATTACATATAAAGATAGTAAAATTTTGAAAAAGAAATCTTCAAATTTGATTTATAATACCTCATGCATAATGAATATTATTTTTTGGAATAATATTGTCCCTTGTTATCAAATGATGGAAGTTCTTTCCTAGCTTGAAGTTTGGGACGAATGTATCCATCTCGTGCAGTTTCACCACGAACTTTTATTGCAGCTTCGGTTTTTAGTTTCACACAACGTTCCACAGCTTCCGTGTGACAGGGAAATTTCTCGAAAGTGAACTCTGTAGGCTGTTCTTTGGACATTTTTTTCAATTGTTGGTCTTTTAGATGCATTGTAAGAGGTGGCTCTGTTGCAACACAGTTTGCCCAATGAACTAAATCAACATTATCAATGGCTTCAAAATTAAATTTAGGACGCTTAAATATCGTAACCATCCGAGTTCTTCATCTTCTTATTTCTAGAGTTCAGAATGCACCTAACAGCTAATTCCCGAATGTATTTTCTTGAGTCAAACAACATTGTCAACAGTAGCTGTTCAGGATGAGCGAAATATGCATTATTTGTTACCTTATCCACTTTTCCAATAGCCATTTTTCTTACTGTCCTTTGATCAATTAGAAATTGTTTTTCTCTATCAGGGACTTTTGCTTTTTTTCTGAAATTACACGAATATAAATCTGCGCATTTGCAGGCACAAACGTCAAAGTCGTAGCCTCTGCTTTAAATTTGCCTTAAGCTTTGATTGTAAAAGTTGCGTCTTTATATTTTTAGCATTTTTTGTTGCGCTATTCGCTATTATATTTAGAATAATAAGATAAAATCATGGTAATCACTCTTCTTATCGAAACAAGGGGAAGGGAAGCACGCCCCCAAATATCAATAACTTTTTTTGCAACTACAGCGGTCACACTTGCTGAAGATGGTTGCTTACTTCCTTCTCCCTTTATTTGCATCTTAGTGATTTGATAACATCTGATAATGTCCTCATATGTTGGAAGAAATAAAACATCGGGAGGAGACAAATCTCTTCCAGGTCCAAATAGAAGACTACTTGTGCTTGCTCGCGTTATTTTCTTTTTCGCGCGTTACTACATAACAGTCGTGTTGTATGCCAAAACAAAGATAATAATGCAATGACATTCGAAATGTCCGGCTCCCGTTTAAAAGACTTCAGAGGATTCACATTTTTTTAATACTCAAGGGCTCTATTTGTCAAACATATATAAAATAGTTATAACATAATCTTAGGAATAATAGAAGCAGTTGAGCGCCGTTTATTATCCAGGAGAAACAATTGGAACCGAAGATTAAAAAATTAGCATCTTATGTAACTATTTTTTATTTGAGTGTGTGCATTTTTTAAAATTGGCGTACAAGTGTCGCATAAAATTGATTGAATTTTCACTGTTTTTTCTAAGTAACGTATTGCGTAACATTTCAGTATTTACTTATTTTGAAACTACTTTAAATTTTTTTTTTTTTTCATTTTTCCCATGTGTCAGTCTTAAAGGAGCGTAGCTAAATATTCTACGAAATGTATAAAAGTCTTTGAGGATTTCAACTAATTCACTGACAGATACTTCTAATGTTTGCTGAAACTAGCTTCAAACTTTCATTTTTAACCCCCCCCCTCCATTTTATTTATTTATTTTTTTTTTTTGGAAAAAGTGCATTTTTGCCCTTTTTTTCAGTTTTTCAAGGTCAAATAGCGCCGGCTAAATATTAAACAAATTTAGCGAAATTTTTTATGGGTAATAACGGGCCCATATAGCAACTTTTCCGCACTATCCAAAAACAGATTTCCAAAAAAAGTTTTTTCGGCCCACCCTAGTGTACAAGTTGCTCCGCTTCTTTTTCATTCTAAATATGAAGTTGATGATACATAATTTCCTATAAGTTTATCTAAAGTTCAAAAATTGAAGGAAAAATAGAAAGTTTCTGACAACTAAAGAAATGTAAAGATTTTCGATATGCTTGAACAACTAAACAGTGTGTAGAATATAATTACTGTATCCACTGTACAGTACTATTGTAATGTTGCATTTTATTATAGCTACATACTATACGTACCGTACTGTTTCACTTCGTGCTATTCTCCTCCATTGAGTTTGTGCATCCTAATAGTGCTTTTATGCAATAACGCAGGTTATTATTATTTTTTTAATACAGTAAGATTTCAGTTCTCTATATTTAAATTCGGTAATATGAAGTTAAGAAATGGGTTAAAACAGTTTGAGACATGTTTTTCAATGTCAAAAATTACAGGTATGTTCATGAAAAATTGTATGGATACCTTTTTGCCCCCCCCCCCCACCCCTCTGTCAGAAAACGCAAACCTGGTACCAAATTGGCGGTTATCGCTTTTTCTTTTCTTTCTAAGCCATGCTCTATTCAAGGCGAATATTTGGGAAATTCGAAAATTTCGATGCCAAACAAACTAACAGCGTCATTAGATAGAACGAATGGCACCAAAATAATATGTCTGAGGTCAGCTCGAAATTTTCAGAGTCTTACAAATTTGATTGGTGCAAGTTATACTTGCGTAAAACTTGCACCTGTCAGATTCGCTTGAAACCTCTTTTCTTTTCTTTTCTTTTTTTTTGAAAATTTATTTAAAAGTAGTTTCTAGAAATCGCTACAAACTACTTTTTTTTGTATCGAACTACTCGCTACTCTACTTTTTTAAGAAAGTAGTGCGCTACACTACAAACTACTAAAAAATGTAGCTACTACAGTAGCGTCGCTACTTTTAGCGCGCTACTTCCAACCACTGTTCTAATTATATTACTACATAACTTCAGACATTATACACAAATGATGAAATAAGTCTATAAAATATTAGATTAATAAAACATACATCAAGAAGTATGCAAATATAAAATGTTTTTGGTAGACTTTTGATTCAAATAATGATAGATTTTTATGCAAATTCAACGTTTAAATAGAATTTCTCAAAGAAGAATTAATTTCGTCTTTTGAACATTTAACACTCATAAACGCTGCTTCTGTATTTTATTTCAGTCTTAAATTCCTGTTCGATACGAAACAGTATTTATTCATTGTTAGGATTTCAAATCCTGCTCTGATTTTAACTACTTAGTGATCTGATACTGTGAAGTCTAACTGTAGCTGAATCCACGCATTAACACAGGCGTGGAAAAAAGAGCGGCTTAGTTTCAGAGATTTAAAGTCTTTGCAGGTGAATGAGTTCTAGATATAAAATGGAAGGAAAGGAGCTGATGTGTGCATCACATGACTTCCTTTTACTCCAATTTAATGTCATTTCCCCATTATTGGCAATTTTAATGTGATTCAATTGTTTACCCTCTAAATATCACCAACAGTAGCCAAATTAAATTAATAAACCATTTTATTAAACCTTAATAACTAAGTTCTTAAACTGATGTAAGTATACCTAAGTATATATTTTTGTAATAATTTAGAGTTTTTAATTAACCTTAATAACTCAGTTCTTAAATTAATGTAAGTATACCTAAGTAGTTTTGAGTCGGTGCCAAACAAGCAAATTAATTATTTTTGTAAAGCGTGAGGCGCAGCGGTGGCGTATGGCGACACGCCCCTTCGCCGGAAAATGCCGAGCGTTCACGAAGTTAAACCCGAACGTCGTCGAGTGGTCTCGAAGAAGCACGTGTCGAGTATTTGGCTGCTACTGAGCTTTTGCCTCATATACAACAGTCAAAATGTTTATATCATTGTTCATCATACTGAAGAAGGATTTCTCATCATGTTAAAAGCTCAAATAAATGGTTTTGTGGGTCATAGTATTATTCAGCGTAAGTATGGCATAACAACTGTAGCCGTTAATTGCATACATGATCCTGAAGATTTTTCTCACTGGTTGTTTGCCTCCCTCGTGCGAGGTCCCAAAGGTTTCAAAGCTCCAACGAGAGGTACTTTTTGTTGTATACGATCTTCTAGTATTCATGATTTAATGATGGCGTGTGGAGGGAGCATTTTTTGAAACATTTATGTTTATCGCCGGACATTTCACATTACATTGCTAATTTTATTTGGTTATTTCTTTAAATTTAGGTAATTTAGGGATCTTTGTTTATTTATTGTTTGGCACCGACTCAAAACTACTTAGGTATACTTACATTAATTTAAGAACTGAGTTATTAAGGTTAATTAAAAACTCTAAATTATTACAAAAATATATACTTAGGTATACTTACATCAGTTTAAGAACTTAGTTATTAAGGTTTAATAAAATGGTTTATTATTTTTTGCTTTTCAGTTTTTTCGGCGGTTCAATTTTTTTGTTAAAAAGTTTTTATTTTATAATTTTTTGTGGCTATAATCTGTATGCTTATATTTTTGATTACTTTTAAAATAGCTACCTACCTTACTTTAGCTATTAACACACACACACACACACACACACACACACACACACACATATATATATATATATATATATATATATATATATATATATATATATATATATATATATATATATATATATATATAATCGTATTTTAACAATTATCTGTTGTGTTACATAAATAATTTTTAAAAAGCAGGCTTTATATACTAACATAGGTAGGCCTACAAAAAATGCTGCTCGGATGAGGAAAAGATGTTTAGAAGAATCTATTAATGAGAAAGAAAAAAGGTTGGAAGCAAACAGAAAGAGAATTACATTAACACGTTCACAGGAGAGTTTAGGTCAGCGCGAGGAAAGACTGTCCAGAATGAGAAGCTACAATAACGATAGGTTATTGCAAGAAAGTGATAAGCAGCTCGCTCGTCGTTTAGATATGATAAGAGAGCGACTTTCAAATGAGAGTGAAGAGCAACGCGCTCATCGTTTAGATCTGATAAGAGATCGACTTTCAAATGAGAGTGAAGAGCAACGCGCTCATCGTTTAGATCTGATAAGAGAGCGAGTTTCAATTGAAATTGAGGACGAACGTATGCTGCGTTTGGATGCTGCTCGTAACCGTTCAGCAATGGTGGTACTTCACGAATCTTCCGAGGAGAGAATTAATCGTCTGAGCGCCATGCGACAAGCAGCTCGCGATCGAAGAAACCAGTGTAACGCAGAAAACTTTAAGAAATCAATTAATGTTTATGCTGACTTGTCGTGTTCAATATGCAAAAAAAATTTGTATCCTCAGCAACGTAGGAAATTGCAAACTAAAAATTTAGGCTCTATTTTGCCTAACGAACTGGTAGCTTTAGGTAATATAATTACTTGTTCACGATGCTCAAACAATATTAAAAAACATAAAACTCCACCCCAGGCCTATTGGAACAAAATGTCGGTAGCTGCAATACCTACAGAAATTGATGAGTTATCGGAAATTGAGAAACGTTTTATTTGCAGAGTAGTGCCTTTTCTTAAAATAATAAAAGTTCAAAATCGTTTGAGCCAAGACTGGTGCAAAGGGCAGGCAATCCTTTTTGCTCAGGATGTGGTCGAGCTGGCGGAACAACTTCCGCTTGAACCTTATCAAACTGGATTAGTGCTCGTAGTAGAAAGTCGTGAAAATTTAGAACATTCTAGGGAGTTTCAAATTGATATAGGCAAACTTCAAGTGGCATTGCAGTGGCTCCTAAAGAATAATGCACTGTATAAAGATGTTCGTGTGCATTTTCCTACTGTGATCGATATTTCTACGATAACACAAATTGCTGACGAATTTGCATTTTGTCATCTACTGTACGTTAGCTTTGTTGTACAAACTAACTTATTTGGTTTCCGCTGAAAAAAATATATAACTCCAACATTTTCTTATTGTTAGTACTACTGAATCCAACACACATTTCTTCAAATATCTCGAAAACTCATTTCTGCAGATACTGCCGCTTACCTGCCCACGGCAGTACACACGAGAGACATACAGGTCTGAAGCTCATTCACTGTGAGCTTTTTTTTTTTTTTTTTTGTAATACCCAACTCAGAATCAAAAAATCTTGGAGTAAACAACTAATCACCTCCCTCTCCCCCCCCCCTTAGGGTAGGAATTTTTCCCTCAAATTTATAGGGGAATTACTTCAGGCTATACCCTTTCTAATAAAAAAAGAATATTCAAAATCGGACTATTCTGTAAAAAGTTATGTGTGGTCATACATTAAAAAAAAAAAAAAAATACGTGTCGACTTGAGAACCTCCTCCGTTTTTTCGTCGGTTAAAAATAGTATGTCACCATCACTAAACTTTGCCCTATTTTTTCATACAAATCCTAAATATAAAAAATGTTTGACGACTGGCACTGAAAACTAACCCTAATCACAAGTACCAGAGATTGAGAGGTCTACACTGCCGTGTGCAGGTAAAGGGCTATAACTGCAATTTTATCTTTTTTTTTTTTTTTTTTGCATTTTGTCATCATTGTTTGTACGTTAGCTTTGTTGTACAAATTAACTTATTTGGTTTCCGCTAAAAAAATATAATTCCAACATTTCCCAGTTGATAGTACTGAATCCAGCGCACAGTTCTTCAAATATCTCGAAAACTCATTTCTGCAGATACTGTCGTTTACCTGCTCAAGAGAGTACACACGAGAGACATACAAGTCTGCATCTCATTCATCGTGAGGTTTTTTTTTTTTTTTTGTTATACCCAATTCAGCATCAAAAAATCTTAGAGTGAACTACTAATCGTCCTCCTTTCCCCATCCTTAGGGAAGGATTTTTTCCCTCAAATTTATATAGGAACAACTTCAGGCTATACCCTTTCCAATAAAAAAAAGAATATTCTAAATCGGACTATTCTGTAAAAAGTTATGTGTGGTCATATATAAAAAAATCTGTGAGTGAACAACAAATCTCCCCCTTTTCCCACAGTTAGGGTAGGAATTTTTTCTCCAAATTTATATGAGACCAACTTCAGGGTATAACCTTTCCAATAAAAAAAGAATTATCAAAATCGGACTATTTTGTAAAAAGTTATGTGTGGTCATACATTAAAAATCTGTGAGTGAACAACAAATCAACCCCCTTTTCCCACCCTTAGGGTAGGAATTTTTTTTCAAAATTTTTATGGGACCACCTTCGGGGTATACCCTTTCCAGTAAAAAAAGAATTATCAAAATCAGACTGTTCTGTAAAAAGTTATGCGTGGTCATACATTAAAAAAAAAAATATACGTGTCGAATTGAGAACCTCCTCCGTTTTTTCGTCGGTTAAAAATGTATAGCACGCCTCTCAAAATACTGTAAATTGCAGCACTACAGTACGGTGCATATTAATTGGGACAAACTTTTTTTAAAAATAAAATTTTCTGTATTAAATCAATTTTAAATGCTTAGGACGCTCGACTGCCCTTGTTTAATGTAAACCAATTTGACTGCACGATCGTGACATTAAAAAATTTTCCTTTCAGCTGCTGTAAGAAGTAGTTGATTGCGTGAATTGTCTGCTTCTGGCGTGTATTTAAAAATTTATATCACTCCAAGGAAAAGGAATCCAGCTGTTACCCTTTGTTAGCATATACTTTTTTGACTGTAAGGGATAGTTTTACAACAGTTTAAGTAGGAAAAATTAGTCATTCTTGAATTATTTTTAGCAAAAGAATTATCCGACACTGTCTCCAAAACAGATGTTTAGATGTGGACCTCAACGCGAAACCACACCTACAAATGACTAATTTCTTGTGCGAAATAGTAAAATGTATCCTTGTAAAACAAGTATTGATCTTCAGAGAAAATTACTAGCTACTGCTGTGAGCATGGGTTCATCGACAGTTCGACGAAGGCTTATTGAATCTAGAAGATTTTCAAGAACAGCAATAAAAAAACAGTTATTAACACCTGCAACGAAGAGAAAACGCTTTGGTTGCACCAGGAAATATCAGTCTTGGACTGCACAAGACTAGAAGAAGATTGCATTCAGTGAACGCATTTTACTGTGCAATGGTTTCCACCAAGATTTATCAAAAAAAGTGACGGAGAACTCATCAGGGAAAAATAATCTTATTCAAATAGTTAAGCACCCTCAGGAAGAGATGCTTGGGGTTATTTTACTTCTGGAGAACTCGGAAGCTTAATACTAGTTGAAGGGAGGATGAACTCTAAAAAATGCATTTCTAATAATCCATATATATATATAAAGGTGACGGTGTTTGTTTCTTTTTTTGCTTGTACCCGATGGCCAGAAGACCCCATAGCACCTACAGCCCTGAAACGGCACAAAATTCGAACGTACCCCGGAGGTCAGAACCTCGAAGCCCGAATTCTAAATTTCTAATTAGTTTTTTCATAATTAACTAATTAAGCTGAAAATTCACATTTTTTGCCTAGTTAGGGGGTACAGAATCCCCCCACCCCCTAACATTATATGTCGTTGGAAAGAGCTTACCTTTCCAAACAAGATGATGTTTGTTCCATTTCTCTCAATCAATTAGAACAGGAGATATAAGCGATTCTAATTGAGATCCTAATTGAGCCAATTTTCAAGGCAAACTTGATTTTTGTTTTTGCAGTGACGGCATCTTCGGTATACGGTTGCGTTCGAATAGTAGACCCGGTGAATTCTTGATTTGGTTATTGCGCTGTTGTCATTTTTGTAAAATTCATTGTGCGAATGTTAATTGATTTTCTTTTTTGAAAGTCGCTTGGCGAATTTGACGATAAACAATGTAGTTGCGGATTATTTGTTTATTTCGCAAAATATTTTAGATTTCAAAGGATTGCATTTAGGTTTTCAAAGGGTGTTTACGCATTTTAGTTAAAAAATATGATTGCTGATTATTTGACATCAGACGAGGGGGGGGGGAGGTTTTTTTTTTAATTCTACATTTTTTTTCCTTTTCTCAGACGATAGCTTTTCTATAGTTAAATTTTTCATACGGGGTGCGGGGTTTCCTTTTTGTCCTAGATGTACCGAGTTTTTTAATTGTGTTGTTTTTCTGCTGGGGAATTGAATCCTTTTTCGTACGGGATACGGGATTTCCTTTTTGTCCTAGATTTACCTTGATTTCTGGAAATATGTATAGAAAATACGAAAAAGATAGATATTGATTAATTAATACCGCTGCCAAATTTATTTAAACATCCGCCGTAGGCGTCAAACTTGGAGTAAAAACAGAGGAGTGGATTTTTTTTATTCAACGCACTTAATTTAAATTCTTAGGGTATAGCAAGTATAATCATAAAATTGGGCGCATGATGCAAACGTTTGCTTGTGATGTCGGTATCTCTCAACAAGATCTTCCAAAGTTTTTCTTTTCAAGAACAGAAATTAAGTTTTGGATTAACCTGGTAATTCTCCAGATATGTGTGTGTAAACACTATCGAAAATTTGTGGAATATTGTAAAGAGACGTGTGAGTAAAATAAGACTGCTCAACAAAGTGAACAATGATTGAAAAGGTATAAAAGGTTTGTTTGGTGAGGACGAGACAAAACTTTATGTTCTAATTTAATGAAATCCATGCAAAACCTTGAACAAGATCTCATTCAAGTACATATCAAGTCACATATTTCGTTTTAGATTGATTTACCGTGCATGTAAGTTAGCCTATACCAATTAAAGAACGTTTGAGTAAATTTTTGAGCTTGTCTCAATAAGTTTGCACAGTACTATAAAAGCGCAGAAAAGAATAGAACTGAATGTTGGGTAAAAAAAGTTTTAAAAAACTACTTCACAAGTTAGTGAAGATTTAAAAAACTATTTCACAAGTTAGTGATTAGCGTTCAAAAGGTCCGATATACATTTGTATCTAAGCTAAAACATGAATGCAAAACATAACAAACTCAAATAGATAATTGTGCTATGAACAGGGGCGCCGACTTGCAAAAATTATTGAGGGGGCTAGACGTCGCCGGTGATCTATGGGTTATGTAATCCCACGGCGTCCCCCCCTCCCTTTTCCAAAAAAAAAAAAAAAAAAGAAAAAAACAGTTCAGATTTTTTGAACCTTGAAAATGCCAATTTACATATTTTCTGCTGTATATGATTTATACAAACAAGCAATATGTAGCATGGCGTTTTCAAAGTCAATCTAAGAATTTGTATACAAATTTTTTGGTTCAATTAGATCATGTCACTTGTCTTCAGTGTGGGACATTTTTACAGTTGTATTTTGGGAGAAGTCGTGCAGTTCCGTGGCTAGGCATTGATATAAGGTAGGGCACTTGACTTGCATGGAAGGGCACTCCCAGTGCGCCCAAATACAAAAAAATATTGGGAGAGTGGGGGGCATACCGCGGGTTTAACCACGGGAAATTTTCTAAATTGCAGATGGAAAAAGTAAGTTTTACAGTTTTTTAAGCATTTTAGAGTAATATATTATCAACATTAGAGTCCCAAAAACTCTACTCTCGCTAACTCGGCACATGTTTTGGCTTTGTAAAAAGTTAATTTAATTTATAGTATAATAATTTTATTGTTAGACTGTTACAGAATAGTGAATATATATATATATATATATATATATATATATATATATATATATATATATATATATATATAAAGATTAAAATTATATTTAAATAAATCTTAAACTATCATTAAAAAAATAAAACATAAGATATTGCTGTCGCACTTTGATTAATAAGTAAAATAACTAATTTAAACTTGCTTTGAACAAGGCTCAGAGTTCATTAAATAAAAATAATATCCCACAGTTAATTTGTTTAATAAAGTTAATATAGTATGTAAATAGCTGGTTTTTATAGGGTCTTATACCCTAAAAATATTTAAGTATTTGAAAATAACTAATACAGTACTATAGTAATACGGTAATAAAATAGTACTAATATTTCGAAATTTTAAATCTAACATTCTATATGTAGTTAATTCTCTATTTTACAGAGATTTTTAAAATTGCTTTAAATACCAATATTAGGGCTGTCCTTAGAAAGGTGCAAATGTCGACCGCCTGACTAGATTACTGAATTTGAAGTCGTTGACGACTGGTCGAATATCCAATTCATCCAAAATATCTGGGTGGTTATGAAGAACAGACAAGTTGTTCAATCGCCACTGCCCCATTGTTGATCGGACAGACTCTCCGCAGGTTCGTACACAGGGACAAATTCTAAGCGCTCGCAGCAACGTAACACTATCATTATTCACATTACTCGTTTTCAGTTAACCTGCTTTTTACCGTAAAAATTATTTGTTGTAACCCATTACTGAATGTATTTTACAAGGTAACTATCTTCAAACAAGGAAAATAAAAAATACTGAGACAAATTTGTGAGTTTAGAAAGCATTAAATAACTAATATTTTTTTTAATTATTGGGGGGGGGGGGCTCGGACCCCCTCAGGCCCCATGGAGTCGGCGCCACTGGCTATGAAATTAGCAGAACTACGTTAAACCAACCGTTATAATGTTATCAAAATGGATAACGTTAGAGTTCAATGGAAAAGTTAATGAAATTTGAAATGACGGCTAATTGAGTTATAGGAAATAAAAGTAGTCGGATAAAAAGTTTTTTTTTCAAACTGTGTCGAGATGTGTTTTTTCAGTTGAAGCAGTGAGAAGCAAAGGGATGTAAGTGGACACTTTCAAGTTTTAGTAAAACGCGTTTAAAGATATCATCCTTGGTAAACTTTCATTGATTTTTTTTTCTAAATCATGCTAAACAGCGGCACCTACCAGGGCTACTAGTACTATCTCTTGCTCCAAGACAGAGGAGAGGTTCCCCTAATATTTGTCCTGGTTATCTCAAAATTTTTAATTTTGCCACTAATATCCCTTTGTTTTTCACGGTCTCAGTATATGTTCTGTTAGACATTTTATGTTCTGGGAAGTTCATTAATAATAGTGTTTCCATGTTTGTTAAATAAATTACTGGAATGCTATCAGGTCAATTAGTGCTTTCCAATTATTTTTTTATTAAAAAAAATTGTTGTGAATATATTGAAATTTCATGTTAATTCTGAGAAATTGAAATTCAATAGAATAATTTACAGCTACCAAGATTATACTTAAATTTTTGAGAGTAGAAGTTGAAATGAGATTGAGAAGCAAAAGGGATGAAAGTGCCTAAATTAAAAAATCGGAGATAATCAGTACAAGTAGTAGTAGGAAAACCCCTCCTCTTTTTTTGGGCAAAAGGTGGGACTAGTAGTCGTGGTGAGTAGGGTAGACCGGGGCACGTTTAAGCATTGGGTACGTTTACGCAGTGCCCTTCTTTCAAAACGAGTTATAAATGGAGAGCCAACAATCATACCAGATTGATGCTACTCCCTAGCAAATATTCTCACAAGTTTTTGAGCATGAGCCGAGCTTCAATTTAGCATGAGGATAGAAAAATCTGTTTTCTACCGAGCAGAGTAAATTTTGTGTTAAACGTTTTGAAGCTTATTGTGAATAAATAATACTTTGTTAAAAACAAATAAATATATTAAAAAATCGCAGAATTTTATCCTTTTTTTTGAGAATTGTTTTTATATGGACCGAAAAGTTATTGCATTTTGTTGCACATTAAAAATAAATCCAAATTTGCCGACGAGGCAGGTTTACGCATTTTCATCGGGGCACATTTATACGTACGTTCTTACTGTGTCTTATTACTCTGTCTTACTTCTAAATGGACCCTAGACGCTTTTTTCGCTTTGTGCTATCTCAAACCTTTAGCATTTTTAGGTTATTTAGTTTTGAAAATCACCATTTATTTTTATTAAGTACTAGATAAACATCTTCTAGCTTGCAATCATATATAGTGTTGTCTTCACGCTTGTTCAACTTTAACTTTATACACTATTCAACCTGTAATACATTTTCTTTGTTTTAAACATGGTAAGGCATTATGTTCAAAACACTAACAGAACCACGTTAGATGTCAAAATAGTGAAAAGGCTTATTGGTAATCCAAGTATTTCTCCCACTAGGCCTTCCACATCGTCACATATTGACTACCCCAACTGACACTATTTGAAAAAGTAGGACCAAAGCTTAGGAACCAGGAAAGGATTGTGAGCATCCTCTTTTTTTCCCTTACTGATACTCCGATTAAAGAAGCCCTCAGACATAAGCAGTTAGAAGCTACAAAAAAAAAAAAAAAAAAAAAAAGGCGGAACCAAAAAAAAAAAAAGGGAGACATTACTTTAAAATTTACAAGTTTCTACTGAAGCAGAAATATAAGACATCAAAGAAAAAGTGAAACCAAAACCTGAAACAGAGAAAAAGTTAGTACACTTTGTAAAAAGGAAAATAATGAACGATTCTTTTTACGAAGTAAAAAATTGTGCTTGCATCTATTGTTTGAAAGCACAAAACCAATCGAAAAAAGGACAATACACGGTTTAATATTTGACACGGTTTATTTTGTTTTGATATCTGTCTTAGATATCAAACGGCAGTCCCATGACAAGTATGCGAAAGGAAATACTTTATTTTTGTTAGTAAAATCTAACAGCGATGAAGAAGATGACTAAATAGTTTCTGTTTTTAATTAGCAACAAGCCCAATGATTTTAGTTTAGTCTATAAAATGATCTTTAATAATTATTTGTAATTTTCTTATTTTCAAAATGTTTTCAGAGAAATAAAACATTTAAATTTGGTTAAATATCTATATCACTTACTCCTTGGTTTCATTTTTATTATGCGTAAGCGTGCCCCATTTGATGCGTAAACTTGCTCCGTGTTTGGGGCAAGTTTACGCAACCGACTTGGACTCAGAAAACATTTTTTTACGGTTAAAAACACAAGCTGAGCAACAATTGAATATACAAAATTTGACTTCCTTAACTGCTTTATAAAACCACAATATCTAAAATTTACTAGGTTCAAACATAAAAATTAGAGAATTCATTGAAAAAAATCCTCGTAAATGTGCCCTGGTCTACCTTACTGCTATAACATCATGATTCAGAAAAAAAAAAAAAAAATCAATGAAAGCCTACCGTTGAACTTTAAACCGTTTTACTCAAAACTTGATGAAATCCATTTACATCCTTTTGCTTTCACTGCCTCAAATGTTGTTTCTGTTCAGAAGCATGCATGGACGATACATTTTTTGCAAGCACAAGAATGAAAGATAAAATATAAAGACTAAAATATAAAGGAATCATAAAAGCTAACCATACTTTTAAGAGAAAGAGTTAAGCTTGTGCTTAAAACTATCCACAGTCAGGTTCATGGTAGTGATTATAATAAAAGAACCACTGTTGTTACTTAAGAGCTCTGGAGTAATTGAAGAATACTTGTTCGTGAAATTTGTGTGTCTCAAAAGTCATGCAGTTGGTCGCTAGCAGTCACCATGGTTGCATATTTACTATTGACTTTTATTTCCCTGTAGAACTATGACTAAATTATGGAGTTGGTGGGGACATCGATTGAGATCAAAGTCGTACTCCTCCTCAATTGGGAACTCCCTCATTAGAGCAACTTCCTTTCGCAATAAATCATTACTCGCTAAACGAAAGACATTTGGGTCTTCCGAATAGCATAATTAACAACAACAAGAGCTCTTGGGTTTCGGATCCAGAATCTTAAACTAACTTTAAAAAAAAAAGGTTTATAAGGCATAGTCAAGAAATTTTAAAGTCAAAGGGAATAGTTCAGAGACGCTCATTTCGCTGCATCTAATAAAATAACTTTCATTTAAAGAAACTAAAGAGACTTAGAGCATTGCTTTTCTCTTGGGAAACCCTGAAAGAGTGAGGTGTAATTCCTAGAATGTTTTCAGTCTGTTGGTTTCTGTCTTTGTCAGGGACGGTTTCTGTTAATCTCTTTGGTGAAACTAAACGGAGTAGAAGAAATTACATCACAGAGCTTAAATCCGATTGGAGATTAAGATTTCTAAACATCTTTAGCGTCTTATAACCTAAAGAAGGTTTTATTTCAAGGCAATTTTATTTAGCTGTTTCTTCCTCAGCTATTTCGTACGTTATTCTCCTTTTCGAGTTCTTGTGAAATAAGCATATCGTTTCGACTAATTTCACGACTCCAAAAAATAAATGAAAATGCTTTTTGGTAATTATTTCAAGATTTCATTTTTCTTACTTTGGACAATTATACTAATAATTTACTAATAGTGATGCATTTGCAATCCACCGATGCTGGAGGAACAAAAAGTTGACATCTTGACTTAGGGGCTGTCATTCCATAAATGACGTCACACTGAATGGGAAGGGGGTTCGTGAAATTTTGACAGTTTGTGACAAGTTGGAGGAAGGAAGTAACAAGAAGAGAGTAACGAGCAGTTTAGGAATATATTTAGGAAAATTAGCGTAACATGTAACAAAGGTGGGAGGGGGGGTAAGGTGAAGTTTGACACTGTGTGACAAGGAGAAGGGGGATCCGAAACGTTGAAAAAAAGTGTCTCGTTATTTATGATACCCCCTTAGAAAGATTTCATCCATTCGTTTCATACTAATGATATCAAAAACATATTTTTTCCCCTACAGCAGCATGCTATTCGCTCTTTAGTGTCTTGACATATAAGAGTTAAAATATAATACGAGTCAAAAATATACAGTAAATGGCAAACCATGAGATTTACTTTCAAAACTTGAAATCTACCTGTCACATAAATAATTAAAAATAAACATTTCTTTTTTGTTTTTCTTTAATCTTTGGAATGATTAATTGCCGCTACCCGTAAGAAATAATTGTTCCATAGTCAAGGAAATAGTTAACCAGATAGTCAGATGACTTGATATATAAAGGTGAAAAATTACTGTAAAAGCAACGATTTGTTTTTCCTTCAAAATATGAAATCTAAATGTCTAATTTATTAAACATATTTTTGTTGTCTCTTAGTTTTTGGAGGCTTTACCACTATACTACAACGTTTAATAAGTGCTTTGTCAACACCATATAGTCCAATAAACATTTTAAGGCCCAAAGAATTTCTCTTTAGAATCTTGATATGTAGGTGATCTAATGTGAGAATATCTTGGGCAGACATGCTGAATCCTGCGCGAAATAATTTTACGGGCTATCAATTATGTCGGGCATTTTGGTACACTTCCCCATTATGTATTTCGTAACGGGCCAACCTACAAACTTACTTTAATTTCGAACTGACGTTTTCGGAATATAGAATGTCAATTAATCTATTCATTACGCGATAAAAGAACTCTTCAGCAGTTTTCACTAATTTTACATCAAACTATATCTTACGATGGTTGTCAGCATCCTGCTTATTGAAATATCATGCAAGAAGGAATCTTCTTTAATGCTCAGTTTCAATTCCTGCTTATTACATTTGTAACGAAGTCACTTTCCCTATCAATACCTGAAACAAATACATGTAATCTTTACTCGGATCGCTTTCTACAACTTGAGGTACATATGATTTAAATCTAACAAAGCTTCGCGCCTGGAATCTGTTTTATTTTTAAATATTTTTGTTAATTGCATGGAAATGAGATTTCAAACTAAAAGACTTCATTCTAAGAATCTCTTTTTTGCATTGAAAAGGGTTCCTTGAAACCTCAAAACACGTGTCTGTAATCAATTTGCTAATTTTACTAATTTGTGTCGCATATACAGGTTGATTCTGAACTCTCGGGCAAAACTTTATGGGGTGTTAGTATACATCAGGACAAACAATATAATGACAAAAATAAGGGTCCCAAACGTCTCCCAAAAGATGATGGGCGCCATTAAGTTAAAGTTCAAAAGTTCAAATGATCATAAAAAACGGAAAAATTGGTCGATTTGTTTGCGTTTGCGATAAAATTATTCTTTTTAACAGTATTTTCCTGAAAATAAATTTTGAAGATTTAATTTAAAAAATACCGAAAGAGGGCTTTTTAGACTTTGGAGTAACGAACAACTGCTATTTACGGCTATTTTTGAATATCATTAGAGTTTTTCGGATACTTGGACTTAAACTTAAATTTTCAGCTCAAAATCAGAATCATTGGGCGTGATTAAGTCGCGCCAACTGAACTGCGTTAAGAAGTTTAAATACACTCTATCACAAAAAAAAAAAAAAAAAAAAAAAAAAAACATTAACCCAGAAGGAAACGAGCGATCTTCTCGAAACTAAAAATGAATGTGGGTTAATGACAAGATAAAGAAATGATTACAAAGTCAGACCAAATATTGTTTTTTAAAACGTTATGACACAACAAAGGTTACAAAACCGTAAGTTAGCCTCCTCTAGCAGCTATACAAGACAAAACACGGCGTGGTATGGAGTGAAATAGGTCACCTATGACCACTGGGACTAAATCGGGATTCATCGTAGAAGATAACATGCTTTGCGTTTGTCACAACTCAGCTAATCAAGTGCAGCGAAAATCCAATCCATCGCTATGGACGCCGGTTCGAGTAACCAGCGCCTTTCAGTCTACTCTGGATTGTTTTTCTTGATACCATCAGCTTCTTGGAAGGTGTTAAACGGCATGGAACTAATGTTAGCGACCTTGTTGATACGGTAGTTCCGCTCTTATGATGTGTGATCTTCGAGCTCATTTCTGTTGATTCATTTTATTTTCACCTACACTAAGCTACTATCATATCGCTCCAACCGAGGTGGCGGCAGTACGCGCGTACAACCAACCTGATTCTCTGAGACCTACTGTACGTCCACTAAAAAGTCCAACAGTTATTTGTATGCCTATAAAAGATCGTCTTAGTCACAATAGTGTCCTTACAACTTGTCAGTTTAGTTCGAAGTGCCCTCTGACAAAAGCTTTCACACTTTCAATCGTATCTATCTGTACGTCTCGTATGCGCATAGCGCGCTTAACCTTTCGTCACTGACGACGAATTTTAATCATCTCTTATCACTACATTACTGCCGAGTTTGGTGGTTGCAGCTCAATCTATTCTTGATGCATACCTTTTGGAGGGGGGGCAAAGTGTATTTCAACCTTTGAAGACAGTTCAGTTTTCGATACTTAATCACTCCTAGCAATTCAGGCTTTGGGCTCAAAATTTAAGTCCAAGCATTAGAAAACCTTTAATGATATTCAAAAATAGCAGTAAAAATAGTTGTTCGTTACATCAAAGTATAAAGCGCCTTTTATCGTCATTTTTAAAACTATATCTTCAAAATTTATTTTCACAAAAATACAGATAAAAAGAATGACTTTAGCGCAAACCGCAAACGAATCGACCAATTTTTCTATTTTTTATACACAATCATTTGAAATGTTGGACCTTAAACTTTAATGGCGCTTATGTCCTTCGAAAGATGTTTGGAGCCTTATTTTTGCCATTATATTGCTTGTCCAGATGTGTATTATTCCCCCCTTAAAGTTTTGCTCAAGAGTTCAGAAACATCTTGTATATAATTTATATTGGTTAGTCATTCTTCCAAAAGTGTAACTTTTCTGTCACACGCCTTTTACAGTAAAAACAATAGGGAACAATTCCTTAACAGTGATTTTTAATTTTATCAAAAATATATCTATTTAACGGTGGCAACAAATTTTTAATTATAATTTTTAGTTTAGTATAGTTTTAGTTCACAATATGTGAATTCTCTTCTCCGTGGCATGTCACACAACTTGTGTGACTTTATTTTGCTTTAAACCTGTTTTATTAACATTATATACTAATTTATTTATTATTCCTTTCATAAGTGTCTCAAATACACGTATTGTTTAAGTATATATAATTTTTTAATATTGTGTTTTAGTTCGTTTTAGTAGGACAAGGAGTCATGTCACACAATAAATTTTCATCTCCATTACCTAAACACAAAATGCCATTCCTCATTAACACGTGGCAGTAATGACATCAAATTTTATTTTCCATTATACAAGGGTGCCCTCTTATTTATTTTTAGTCATAGTTGAAGTTGAAGTTTTGAGGTTTTTGTCTAAAAACAAGAAGATAGATTTTGCTTTAAAAACTTAGTGTGGTTGCTCTGACTTTTTACCTCCGTGAACTTGAATTTCAGGGATGTAAATTAATGTAAAAAAAAAGAAGTGAACATGTTTTCATATGCTTAACATGTGCGGATTGTAGCAACGAAGAAAAAAAAAATCCCTGAAAAATTTATCTATTAGGCCTATATTAATGGAAAATTCCTCACCTACGTGAATCTCACCTCCGTGACAGACCTTATCAATGTCATTATTTTGTGGTGAAAATAAATGATGGAGGGGAAATATATCAATAATATGTGTTCCACCAAAATTATAAATTGCCAGTATATCTTCAAATTTACTATATACTATTTTTCAACATACATTTGAAACTACTAATTAAGCTGTACTTTTATTAAGATAGCTTAATATTATGTTCCTCTAATCATTAAAATAGTTGATTGTTTGCACAATTAACAAAATTAATACTTTGATATTAAATTGGTCTCGATTTTTAAATATTTAAAGTTTTTTTATTTCCGTGAACAAGGCATTTTTATAAAAATTTTTTAATTTATGAGTAAAATAATTGGAAATTAACTGAACCATTGTTTATGATTACTTATAGTAGGTAACACTTTCATGTAATAATGAAAAAAAAAAATTCGAAATTAAAAAATATTTGCGTTCAAAAGTTACGTTTTCTGGAGAATGTTCTATATATATATATACACATACATACAGGGTGTTCCGTTTTAACCTGCAAGACCTTTATTTTCGCAACCGTTGGTCCTAGATGTACACTTCCAATTGCAAAAATGTTCAAAATCAGATGCAAAGTTTGAAGCAAAAATAAAAATAAGTCAAAAAATACCAAATTTAACTTTTTATGTGGTCCCTAGGTCCTCTAACTAATGTTTAGAGAAATAATCTCCATTGAAAACTATTACTGACACAAAAAACTTGACATTTGTGCGACCAAAACTCAAGGAGATATTCCAGTTCAAAGTTTTAAGGGATCATACAGAAGGTGATATTGGAACTTCTCTCCCTTTCAGAAGAAAGACAGGTCGTCAAAGTAAGAAAAACAAGGTATTTATATTTTTCATTGCTATTCAAAAATAAATGCAAATATTATGCCATGATACGCAAAAACACTTAGTCCAGTCAATAGATACATTTTACCTTGCAAAAAATGGGGTCAAAGATTTTATTTTTTTAATTCGTACATATTGGTGCCGACATGGAAAAACCAAGTTATCCAACACGAAAGACCCCGGGAGAACTTTTGGGGGCCGAAAAACCACAAAAATTTATGACTTTTTTTGTTTTTTCCAAAATATCTCCGAAATGGTTCAACTTAGAAAAAAGTTTTAAATATAAAGTTTAAAGAACATAAAATTTCCTACAACTTTTGTATTTGCAACTTTTTTGTAGCACAAATAACAAGCTCGCTATAGCTCTTTGAAAATAAGCAGTTTTCTTCCACTCCGAAAAAAAAAAAGCTTTCACACCGAAAGCAAGGCGTCATAATTATTAGAACTTGAATAGAAACTTTAGTTTCAGAGAGTTTATCGACAGTTAGAGTAGTTTGAGTTTCTTGTTTCCCCCCCCCCCCCCCCCCCCCCCCCCGCTGGACACAGAGTAGCGATTCTGGCTGACTGATTAGTTCCCACTAGACTCCGAAAACAAACGATGTATTATGAAACTGAAATACATATATACACATTCATTTAAAAGCACATACGACGATGCAATAATAATAAAAAAAACCTTCCCCACTGCTCACGAACTAACTTTTCTGATCTGACAGAGGTAGTCTTCATCAGACTCCAATAATAGATGATATATTGTTATTTGTAACTGGATTACACAATATACATTCATTTGAGGGATGTAATTCGTACATTCTAGTCTAATTATTGCAAACAAAGATGTGATTTTTAAATATTAATGTGAAGGAATGAATATTAGGTAGCTAATAAGCAAACAATCAACACAGTCATGCATCCTATGCTCTGATACAATAATAATAATAAACCCTCCGCCACCGCTCACGAACAAATATTTCTAGTCTGACAGAGGTAGTCTTCAGTCAGACTCCAATAACATATGATTTATATTGCAGTTTGTAATTGAATTACATAATCTCCTCATTCATTTAAAGCACATAATTCGTACCATCTATTCTATCACAAGTGAAAATGCAATATTTGAAAATATAAATGTGAATGAATAAATATTAGGGTGATAATAAGCAAACAATAGACATAATAATGCATAAATAAAGGTACAATAGTAATACGTAATAAACACTTTGAAAAAATTCTGCAGAAACTGACTTTTTGAGGCATGAAAAACTCAAAAGAATTATCTTTCAAAATAAAAATCCAACTGTAGAAGCTTAATACAGATTAATTACAGACAGAATAATACAGATCTAAATTACAGAGATTCATTCGACCTTAAAGCAAATAGAGAAAGGACAACAAAATACGCTGTTTATCTTCTTCGAAGCCGTTTTGAAGGTCCAGGTTCTCCCGGTTCAGAATCTGTAGGGGGTAGAAAGAAGCTGTGGTCCTTTAATTGTTCATCTCCTTGTTGCGGTAATTCCAAAAGCCCCTGGAACAAATCATCTGCTTCAGCAGTCTCATCCAAAGATGAAATTTCTGCAACATTTTCACAATTTGTGCCACTGCAGTGTTTGCACGTGCTGGAGCATTTTAAACCTGCCTTGTGACAAGAACAGGCTCTAGTACAATTTTTCTTGCAGGTACAAGGTACAATCTTCAAAAGATTCTGAGTAACTGAATCTCTTTTCGTGTCAACATGCATTAGACCTTGCGTTCTGCATTCCCGACCCCACTTCTCTGGATCAAATATGTTGCCCAACTAACTTTGAATTTGGTGGTAGAACCGATATGAGTGATAACGTGAAGCATCCCCTCCCCCTCTCCGCACATTGGAGGTAGCCCTGCAAGATTTATCTTATCCCTGTACTAGTTTTATAAAAATATTAAATTGCAAAGTATCCAAAGATAGGTTCAAATACTTTACGTCACCTGTGTATAATATTTGCAAAATGTTTTCTCCAGCTGCAGCTAAGGCATCATGATGACAGATTGGGTCCCTAAATACTTCAATAGCTTCCTTAATTTCAGGAGTTTTTTCCTTTTTTGACTATTTTGTAAAACTTAATTTTGCCTTGGCCAAAGATTGCCAAAATCGTATCACACCCACTAAACGCATGGATGAAAAGAATATTGCTGGGGTCAAATTTAAAAGATTTAGTGGGGAAAAAAACAAATCACAAGTATTCCCTCTTCCAGGTTTTAAAAAGAACAAGTTGCTGAAAGGCTGTCCTAAAGCTGTCATTAGCACCAACAGATCTATATCCTCTCTCTCGCCCACTATAACAAACTTTTCAATTTCTTTTGCCTCTGAAAGAGCAGTAAGTAAGTCGGCATCATCTTGAGTCTGCCTGACTTCAATGCCACACTCTTTGAAATATGTCTCAAGAAGTTGAATAAGACTATTCTTGTTGTTATAATTTGCCAAAAATCTTTCTTGAGGAATTTTGTTAAAATGTTAGGTTCAACCATTACTTCAAGGGAAGAGATTGATTGCTCAATGATATAGCATTTGTGACAGGCAGTGTGAATTGTCACTTCTTTTAAGAACTTCAAAAAACGCTGATGTTCTTCATTTTTGCCGTTTTGCGCTGCATCTTTGAAGATTTTCTATTCCCTTCTCCTTCACAATCTTTATTTCGCATTCACGCAAACTGATTTCGCAAATAATAATAATAATAATAATAATAATAATAATAATAATAATAATAATAATAAAACACCTTGGTCAGGCGTATTCATTTCTAAGAAAAAACATAGTAATACAGAACACCCAAATTGATAAAACATACTCTGGCTCAAACGCTGAAGTGACCAACATGAGTAGCTATTGAGTCGATTCATCTCATTTGGAGAAAAAAAAGGGGGGGGGGGATGGAATGGGGGTGTTTTGTTTAAGTTAAAGGGAACGGAGGCATTTACCCTCAGCTGTGAAAGACAAATGATTTCCAAGGTCCAGACTGCCGGCGTTTCTCCTTTTTTCCTCCGTTATCCGATGCGCTTTCACGCACTTCGCTGAGGGGGTTCAGAAAAAGTGTGACTTTCAAGAAGCTGTAACTCGCTTGCTTTTCATGCTACAAAAATGTTGTAATGACAAAAGTTGAAGGAAATTTAATCCTCTTTAACATTTGCACTGGAAGTTTTTTTGTAATTTTAACCCATTTTTGAGATATTTTGAAAATACTACAAAAAGTCACAATTTTTTGGGGGTTTTCGGCCCCCAAAACTTCTCCCGAGGTCTTTCGTGTTGGATAACTTGGTTTTTTCATATTGGCACTAGTATACACAAATTAAAAAAATAAAATCTTTGACCCCATTTTTTGTAAGGCAAGCCCGTTTTTTTCTACCTATTGACTGGACTAACTCTGCAAAACCTCGAACAATTGGAAAAACCAAACTCTCTGCGCACATATAATTTTAAACACTTGTTAACTCTGTATTTCCCTCCAAAAGATACTGTTGACGGCATATGAAAAGTGGTGTAAGTCGCAAAACGGTGCGTTTCATATCTCGGTGAATATTTGTCGTACTAATTTCAAACTTTTTGTGTTGGAGTTGTTTTTCCATGGAGATTATTTCCTTAAATATTAGTTAGGGAACCTAGGGCCCGTATAAAAGTTAAATTTTGTATTTTTTGACTAATTTTTTTTTTTTTACTTCAAACTTTCAATATCTCAACCCTGCATCTAATTTTGTACATTTTTGCAATTGGAAGTATACATCTAGGACTAACGGTTGCGAAAATAGAGGTCTCTTAGGTTAAAACGGAACACTATGTATACACGTTTTTTTAACTATTGTTACTAAATATTCGTTTGATATTTGTTTTTATTCGCTTGCATAACCGCGTAACCATAAACTATACAAACTTGAAATACAAGCTTACTCATTGCTTTGGGAGAAAACGGGTTCGTATTATATTGACTGCTAGATGAGAAGAAATTCTTTTCAATCTCATACGGTGTTTCTACGTCACAGTAAAAACTGAAAAAAAAAAAAAAAAGATTTGTTTTTGTCCATAAAATGTTACGTAGCAATATTCAGCCTCTCCAAACACATTCTACTTTCATCTCCTCAAGTAAAATGCTTGGAAAAAAGAATTTTCGTTTCCAGGAGCACTTTATATTTGCTGTTTTGATTGTATATTGTGTTTCTACTCTTGGGAGTTTTCTTTTTTAAGGAAGTTCTTCTTCCTTTCCCATGACTTCTTCGAATTTACAAGATCATAGTGTACGTATATCAGAGTGTAGAGATCATAGAATAGGAAACTGCTTGAAAATTTATGATTTGACTTTAGTAAAAGAATGTGAAAACGGATATTTTTAAAATCTATGTTGAATGGAAAAAAAAATAACATTTAGCGTCTTACACAAAAAATAAATTTGCCGGTTAAATCTATTTAAGAGTAATTCCATGTCAAAGTTTTAATTTTTCAAAGCGTCCACGGCCGACCATTTCCATTTTTGAAAAAATTTCACCGAGATGCATCCATACCTTTGAAACTAGAAAACGCAATTTTTTAGTTGGGAATTTACAAATACAGTTTTTCCCTCCAAAAAACTTCAACTACTTAGATTAAAAATATTTTTTTTTCAAACGTTCTGTAAATTAATGATTTTGTCAAATTAAAATTTTCCTTGTCGGATTTTAACAGCTCTGATTTTTGTTACCATCCACCTAAATAATCTGTACCAGTATGCCACTTTTGCAATGAGTTGTATCGTAGTTTTCAAGAAAAGTTTTAAATACTGGATTACGAAGTGCACTATTGACTTTTTGACAACTGAATATCAACTTGATTATACATTTTGTTTTTTTCTTCAGAGAGAGAGACATTTCCCTGTTTCTATAACAATTAATTTGCAAACTAGGCAGAAAAAAACACTTCGTCATGACACCTTAATGGTTACCTTAAGTTAGCCATTTTGGCGAGAGCTTTTAAAGTGAACGACAGACAGTAATTAAAGTCATTTTTTCTTTCTTATCTGAAAGAACACCAAAAAATGTGCTCTGTGATTGGAAAAAAATCTGTTCGTTCAAATGGTGGTGAAAAATACTGATTAACGAAAATTTGAGCTAATCACGAAAAACAGGTTATTTTTTGAAACAATTGTTTTTTCAACCACTTTGGAGGGCAATATCTTTAATTTAGCTAAGTGTTGCATTGAGCTGATTTTTTTTTTTTTTTTTTGACTCTCAGGTGACGTTTGTTAATAATCAATGTTCTATATTTTTAAATAAAACGACAAAACAAAACCCTTTCTCATTTTTCATAACCTTAGGAAGTACTTTTTTTTTAAGGCAACTTCTTTTACAATTTCGCTCTTTAATTTATTTTCGACAAACTTCCCCCACCTGACCCTATTGCTTTTAACGTTTATATACATGAGTACGCATGTACATTTTTTGAGTTATTGAAAAGTATCCAGTATTCAGTAGGCATACAAGAAAATAGTGTGGAGTCCATATCAGATTTTTTCATGCATGAAATGTACTGCATTAATTTAGCAGTGCAAATTTAGTAAAATATATATTCTTAAAAATCAGAATATAAAGTTTTTTTTTACAAATAATTCCTTTCGCAGTTTAGCGATTCAACATGTACATTATAACTTTTTGTATTGTACTTTTTTGAGTATATTTACTAAAATGCTGGACTGTTCAAGTTAGTGCAAAATACTTTTAAGTTCAAAAGTTCTTTCAAACATTTTGCTTGCATTTTCTATGAACAAGTTTTCATGTGTTATTGAATTAGTAACTAAACCAAAGACATGCGTTAATTAGAAAACTAAATAAAATGCGCTTTTTAAATTTTCTCCTAATGGAAAATCTTCTATTAATGTAAGCTTATCCTAATTATCTTTCATAGAGAAAAGTCTAGATTAATAAGGAAATTCTAATTTAAAAGGTAACATTTAATTTTATTATTAGCAGAGAGAAGATTTTTCTTTTCTGCGCATCGTCTAAATTTCTTTGCTTTTATCTCAAGAACTATTTGCAAAGAGGAGGAAAATCTTTAGGTGCTGCTTGAGGGTACAAGATTTATTTCAAAGTTCGTGCTGTGTGAAAGGAGAAACAAAAAGCCCGTTAGTTTTCATGTCAATGTTTCACGGATTTGGTATATTTTAGTTATTTTGAGCAAGTTGCTTCTCGATTCTGATATTTTACTTAATAAACATACTATAATGATGCTCCTATTCAAGTCGATTTCTTAAAGACAATTAATTAAAGAAAATTAATATTAGGCTGCATGGAAAAATTTGATTCCCTCATGAGTTTTAAACTAAAGGGTGACATTCTTTTGAACAAAACTTAATCAAAAAGCGTTGTTGAAGTAGAGCATGTAATCGAAAAAGGAGGAAACTGAAAATTTCATGGAGTTTTTTTAACAATCAAATAACTTTTTACCTCAGCCCCAGTGCGAGAAATTCAAACCAATAAATCTGCAAAATATGTCATTCTGAAAATAATTCTTAAAAATGGAACCAAATTATTTTTAATACACATTTTAAAAGCAAGATGAGAACTGTAATTGAAAACCTTAAGCTTAATATCCCTATTTATAGTATTTTTATACACATTTTAAAAGTTGGATGAGAACTGCAATCAAAAAGATTAAGCTTAAGAATATGGATGTCTAGTTGATATTTTTTAATAACAAAACAAATCATTTTAAATTTCTGTTTACCTGTACAAAAGTAAGAACTTGTTTTTACCATATCTGAACTTGGTATAAAAAGGCAAATATCTATAACTTGAATTTTATGGGATTTTCTTCCTTTTTTTAGTGATGATATATTTGAATACCACATAGAACAACTTTACGACTTCCGATCTTTCCTGTAAAACTCTTTTCCCTGCGTTGTAAAAATCTCATCAAACTCATCCGTGAGATTTACATTACTTTACGAGTGTTTCTGTTGTTGACTGTGCTTTTTGGTTTGCTCTCTTTGGTGATTCTGCTCTTACATGCATAAAAGCTTAATAATCCGTTATTTAAATCCTTCTCAAAATAAAATGTTCTGCGTTTGCAAAAAAGAGTTTCCGTCACCCGTTTCAGTACTAGCACATTCCGAGAATTTTCTTCTTTTATAAGTTTTACATTCTCGGATTTGTGTTAGTAAACCAGAAGTTTAAAAATGGTTCTTTCGTTGTAGACAAAAAAAATATGTTTAAATTCTCTTTCGAAATAGTTGTATTCATCTCTTAAAAATTGTGTTACATTTCTCTGCTCTTTTAAGTGTCAGAACTTTTACATATTTATCAAAACCAAGTGTTTAAGAATGTGAGATTCAAGAAAATGCTCGTACCCTTAAGTTAAAGGTGGACAATTTAAACAAATGCTTAGAAATCAAGTAAATTTTTGCCCTCTTAAAACAAAGAATGTCCGTTATTTATGAATTTTTTACACAAAAATAAAGAAATATAGATTAGTTACATTTGACAAATTATAAAAAAGTTTAAACATTTTCAAACATTCAGAAACGGGGCAATTTCACCGTTACAGACAAATGAATTGATGCACAAAACACCCTACTAAGAATACAAATATGTTAGATCCTCGTTTCTTTGCATTGACTTTTTATGTGGACTCTACTATGCATTGCAATTAAATTTGCAGATTTCCAAAAGCAATTATACTATTTTTTCTTGCTCAGTAATGGACGGATCTCATAAGATATTAATAATAAAATTGTCCAATAAGGTAGCTAATTAAAAAACATAGTTTTTGAAAGTGGAATAGTGTTGTTTAACAGGTGAAATATTTGATAGTTGATTATTCAGTACATCAAATGTGATTTGATTGGTTGGTGCTTTGTCAAGCGTTTTTTGTTGTTGCAGTTTTGTTGTTTGCTTTTTCTGTATCTCTAACATTTTTGCAGGAAATTATCATTTTTATAAATAACTGTTTTGGACGAAAATCTTTACTAGTATACTTTATTCTCTTGTTTCACTTTTTTAAAGTTAAAATGTTCTTGCGCAGATAGCGTTTGCTGGCCTGAAAGACTTGGTAATAAAAATGAGGAAAGACATTGGAAGAATCTTAACTTACAAAAAAGAGTAATTTGAGCGTATAATAATGAAGACGCTCTTTGATGTAAATTTTTAATTTTCCTGAGGTGCTTATAACCAAGCGAGGATACAGATCAGCATTTTAGGAGGGGGGGGGGGACTTGCTCAAAATATGGAGTTTTGGGTACGAAAAATTTCTGACTTTATTTAGGTGACAATAAAAAATTCTAATCAGCGAGGAATAAGGCGTCTCGTACGGCAAAAAGTTTTTAAATTATTATCAAAAAGGTTACGAAAAACACTTACACTATATTCACAAATTATTTGAACACAATGTGTAACAATTTTTTGAACCATATTCTACGTAAATCCATCTCATTTGCGTTTGTTAATTTATGACAAAATACAATAAGGATGGATGGGTAATATTGTCGACGGTTTAGTGGGAGGGCTATGAATGAAAAAGAAATTGATTGAAATGGAAATGAATGCTCTAAAAATGAAAAAAAAATCTTTGAATGTTTGGAAACAGCTGTGAAATAGCTCGAACGGCAAAAGAGGAATCCTGGAAAATTTCGAGATATATCATTCTCAAAAAATGCCCTTTTTTTTAAAAAATAATTATTATAAAAAAAGGTTTTTGCCTAAAGTTTTCTTTTGAGAATTAAGAAAAAAAAAATATTAAAGCGGAGCAAATGAAAGCTTGAGAACTTCAATAAATAAATAAAATATGAAGAATACCCAGAAATAAAACAGAATGGAAAGAATTTTTAAATACTCTTACGCTAAAAGCTGCCAATCCTTGAAAAAGTGTTAAAAAAGAGTTACCAATTATCCACTGAAAAATTTGAAATAATACATTTGCTGTATTAAGAAACAGCCTTTAGGAATAAATTTTTCTACGGCATTTTCCAACGCTCTGGTAACATATATTTCTACGCTATATTGTTGCTTTGTCCGTGGTTATCGATTTTTTTTCTTAGTTTGTAGTGCTTTAAATCGATGTCCATAAGTTCTTAATATAGTATTGATTGCAAAGCTAGTATTAAGCAATTTCAAGATTAACTAAATAAGGTAGAATTAAGAAAAACGTTGTTGATAAAACTAACATAATTTAATGTATGCATCATTGGAAACATTTTTGACCGCAGATTTGATTATATGTAATTAATTCGAAAATATATTTAAAAAAAAAGGTGCTCATTTTTGGGCACACTATGACCAAAACATGAAACAATTAGGTTGGTTAAGTTCCCAACTTCAATTATTCCAAATTTTGGAATTTCGAATTAACCGGCTTTGAAAGGTTAGGATAATCGAAACTCTTAAGTATGTATCCCATTTTTTATCCTTCTATGTTTTTATATAAATATACTACACGCTAAGGAAAAAATAAAACTAAATAATAATCTAAATAAATATACAGGGTGTTCCGTTTTAACCTGCAAGCCCTCTATTTTCGCAACCGTTAGTCCTAGATGCATACTTCCAGTTGCAAAAATGTTCAAAATCAAATGCAGAGTTAAGATACCGAACGTTTGAAGCAAAAATAAAAATGAGTCAAAAAATACCAAATTTAACTTTTTATACGGGCCCTAGGTCCCCTAGATAATGTTTAGAGAAATAATCTCCATTGAAAACTATTACTGATACAAAAAACTTGACATTTGTGCGACCAAAACTCGAGGAGGTATTCCAGTTCAAAGTTTGAAGGGACGTACAGAAGATAAGACAGGAACTTAATATACGTTGTTTATAAATTTCATTGTCCTACTTGTTTTTACCTTTGCGAGATGAAAATACAGTAAAACCTCTCTTCAACGATACTGTTGGGACCTAAAAAAAATATCGTAATAGACAGGTTATCGTTATAGACAGTTTGATTATTCATTCTAACATTTTGCTGGGGCCAAAAAAAAAAAAAAAAAAAAGAATATATATATATATATATATATATATATATATATATATATATATATATATATATATATATATATATATATATATATATACACAGGTTATCGTTATAGACAGTTTCGTTATACACAGGTTTCACTGCATAATAAAAAAGGCATTCTGTTCAAAGAATTTCTAATCAAAATGCGAGTCAAACCGCTCATTATATTTCCGTCCAAGAAAAATTCAATTAGCCTTTTACAAACGGAAGGTTTTTATTTTCTATTAGCTTCCTTTGTTATCTCGCGTGATTTGCTATTTTGAATTGAAAAATTGACACAGTGCACATTTCGTTACATTTCTGGAAAATAACGGTAAGAAAATGTCTCTGGAAAACGATGCTTTCTTAGATTTTTAATGAAATATTTGCGATAGTTGGGGGGGGGGGGGGACTGTCAGAACTGTCGTAATTTTCATCGTCCAATTTTCTTTCAAGTGATATGAACTTGTAAAGAGCATTATGACTCCTTGATTATATTTTACCTGAATACTTTGCAATATAATCTTAAAAAAAAAAAATTAAGATGTCAAAGTTGGTTATGTTTTTTGCAAAATCATGAGTGTGTGTATGTATAGGTACGTGTGTGTGGGTGTATGTGTAGGTACGTGTGTATGTGGGTGGGTGTGTAGGTACGTGTGTGTGTGGGTGTGTAGGTACGTGTGTATGTGTGCGTATGTGTGTATAGAATTGCGTTTGTAGGCGTGTGTGTGTGTGTGTGGGGCATAGACACTACGGTCTAAGAGTGGTCCCGCTCGTTTAGGCCTGTGGACAGTGGAGTTCGCTAAGTTAAGTTTTATGCTTAAATTAAGCTTTGAATGAAAGCAACCGATTTGTAACCATGGCGACGGAAATTTGTCCTGTTAACTAATATTAAAACAACGATCTAAACTCATTCTTGTCGTCATGGTAACCTGAAAAATTCAGAGCAACATCAATTTTAGTCAAGTGAGTATAATAAGCACATACTTATTGTGCAGTAAATGTCAAATAATGCTTTCTCTTTTTATTAATGTGCGTTTCTCTGAAAATACAAAAGCAGTATATTCATAGACCAAAAGTTTTGCAATGATACACTGTTAAAACTATAGGTTGCATTCGGCACCTTTCAGGGGTGAAACGCTTGTTCACCAGCGGCACCCAATACGGAGCCGAAATTTCACCTCTAACTATGGTGAAAAACAGGCACCTTTCAAAAAGTAGGCAGCCGGGGTGAAAAGAATGAACCTTCGGAGAGAGAAATGGCACCCTTACTGTAGATCCTCCCCCCCTCACCCGTATTGTGTGCGTTTTTGAATACAGTTGTGTATTTTTCTTTTTTTAATAGTTTTGTTTTGATTCATGATAGTCTACGTGTTGCACACTTTTCACATTGCATGAATTCAGTACTGGAAATGATTAAAACTTGTAATTACAGCATTTGACCATATTTCAGAGTTTTCAACATAGTTAAGAAGTGCTCATTGCTTTAATTCATCTGATCGTTCTCTACATCAGTGTTTCTCAACCTCTTTTGACCCACGGGTCGGTAAAAACAAATGAAAAACATTGCGGACCTGTGAAATTTTTATCCTTTTCTTAAAAATAAATAAAATAAATAATAATAATTATAATAACTCTCGGGGCGGTAAAAAACTTGTGAAAAAATTCTGCGTACTGATGAGTTTTTTTTTTGTTTTACAAAGTAATATTAAAGATGAATAAAACAATAAATATCTACAGACTTTATTTGGTATCAAAGAGTTGTCACAAATATATTTAAAGTTAAAGACGAGTAATTATTTGAATAATCATAGTTAAGTTAATGATCATTTGTGAGAAATAACCGCACCGAAAGTAGAGTGTAGATGTACTTATGAATTATTTACATGTGAACAGCCAAAAATATTCTGGGATATTAAAGCTACGATAAAACAAAATCGTTTCTCAAACGTTCAACATTTCAATCAAAATAACAATAAAATAAAATGCGCATAAAATTTTTCGACAGTTAAAAATTTAAAGAAACTCCTAACACTATCGAATAACCGCTAACAGGAAATGATTCAAACACTTGAACGAAAAAGCAAAGGAAAAAGATAGACGGAGAGAGATTTCTTTTTTATTTTTTGCGCTCGCTACAGGAAGCACAAGAATCATTTTTATTTAGGTTCTCACTTGTTGGTTATTGAAAATATCATTGCGGTTACTATTTCGGTGATTAAATGTTGCTTATCGAGTACTCAAGAAAATAATGATAGATACATTTAGTAGCGTTTTGTGTGAATGATGGAATTTTCACGATAGTAACGGTAACCTGAAAATAAACAACTAACGGTACTACGGTATCGTAACGGACTAACGGTAACTGAAAAGCATTAAACGTACTTTTAACTATGTTTGAAAGCCCTAAAAGCTACAAAGTGATCAAAAGCTGTACTTACTTGTTATTTTAAAGAATTATCCTACAAAAGTTGAGATTTAATCCAATAGTGTACTTCATTCAATGTGAAAGACGTAGAAGCCACGCGTAGTGCAACCTATCATTCGTCCGCCATATTGAAGTGGTTGAATGGTGAATGTATGCCGGAAGCGCATGCGCCAGCAAGTCATTTAGCGATTGCTTGCTGTTTTGGCACCCCTGTCTACGACTGTCTGCTACTTTCGCACCTCTGCTTTACTTCCTGGCCAGTATGGCACCCTTGGTCACCATGCTTTCACCTTAGGGGGAATATATTCACTCGTCTGGAACATCTGGTTATAACAGTGTACTTAGATATCTAGTAGTAATAAACAAAATTTCTGGAACTAAATTCATACCATCATGAAAATGTAACATATATCTTGTCATACGAATGCACTATCTCAAAAAAGTTGTCAAATTATCAAATGTAAAAAGAAAATGTTGCCCCCAGATGAATAAAAAAAAACGAAGAGTTTCAAAAAAAATATATTAATTACCGAAAAACAAATGAAATTTATATCTATTGGTTGTCCCGAAAATAATGTGCTTTTTTTTCTAAAGTATGAGAATGAATTAAATACCATGCATTAACATCATTGATATATTCTTTCCCTGCTAATTATTATGGCTAATTAGCACTTTTTTTAGTTTTTAAGTATGCTTTAACAATCTATTACTTTCCTTTGTCTTTTCCTTTCCTTCCAATTTTCCTTTCAGCCGATTGAGCGAGCCGGGACGCACTTAAACTACATATTTTAAGCTTGGATATGAATAAAAATAAAGTTTTTATTTTTTTTCGTTGTTTTCTTTTTTTTTTTTTGGTATCTCTTTGTTTAGCTCTTTTCTTTGTACTGCGATAATGATTCTTTTAATTTACAATTCAATAAGTAAATTGTCCTGCTCATAAAAAGGTACTGAGTTAAAGATAGAAAACAATTCTTTTATCGCATATGCTTTGAAGATAGTTTTATGCAAATTATAATTTTGAATAGTTTTTAATGAATAGTTCATATAAATAAATGATTTTATCTTGCCATTTCATCATCTCACAAATTTTATCTTAACTAATTAATCAAAAGCGGCAAAGATAATGAAAATGTCTATATTACATAATAAAGGTTTAAAAAACGTATTGTTGAATGAGAAACTTTAAACTCCAAATAGTCTTTGAGCTATCCCTAATTCATTATTAGAAGCTGATTATTTCTTTTAAGAAAACGCCTCTTTACTAAGAGTTTTTCTTTTATATTTATGCGTTTGTCTAAATTTTATCGCTATTTTGTCAGTTATTTTTGAAAAAATATTTTGGGGTGGCTCCTTAGCGTTCGTTGCTCGAGTTTGTTCGCCTTTGATTTGTTTTGTACACTCTAACCTGTTTTTGTGCGGTAGAAAGGGACCGCATTAAAAAAAAATCGTTCGCTTTAACCATACAAAGGGACTTTTGCAGAGCTTTCTATAATCAGGGCTTTGCAGTAAATACGCTCAAACCTGTTTAAGTGTTTTTTTTTTTTTTTTTTTTTTTGTGCGGTAATTGAAAATTTCAATCAGATTGGTTCTTAATGGACGAAACTATTTCAAAAACGGACCAAGTTATGGTTTCAAACGGATGAAGATATGTTTAACCCATTCCATGATCAGCCCATGCTCTTGATGATATTAGAACGGTTAAAACATAGAGGTTCTGTATAAAGTCTTGGACTGATTATGAAAATTCATGGAAAAGTCTACTTAAGCAAACATTTTTTTTAAATGATAATTTCAAAACTTTTTTTTTTTGGACGAAGTTAATACACTTCTATATAGTCAGTCTTTCGCAGTGCTGAGAAGATTTAGACATTTTTCAACAAGACCAGAGAAAAGGGGTTGACCCTCAATACTTCCCACGACACCTCTAGGATTTTTTTTTTTTGGGTCAGACGCTATTTTCAGTTTTCGATGTTAGCACCACCTACATGTCTTTACCTAATATTGTACCTATGGGGATAAAAGCTTGATATATAAGGATTTAAAAAACGAGCTGATGTGTGCATCACATGACTTCCTTTTACTCCAATTTAATGTCATTTCCCTATTACTGGCAATTTTAATGTGATTCAATAGTTCACACTCTGAATATCACCAACAGTGGCGAAATCAAAACATAATTTAAAAAAAAAAATCACCAAATTTGTCGCCAAGTTGGCGACAAAACCTTGCGACCAATCGACTGGCGATATATCGCCAAGTGTTCTCCAAATTATAACACCACTTGAGTTTACATCGAAATTAACAATGGTTTCCCCCCAAAAATAGAAACACCCGAATGCAACCAGAAGAGGAGGTGCACAACTAGACCCCACTAGGAGTCTACGAGACAAATTTCAACTTTCTAGGACTTACGTTCTTGAGTTATGCGACATAAATCCGCACATCCGCACATACATACGTACATACAGACGTCACGAGAAAATTCATTGTAATTAACTCGAGAATCGTCCTTATGGATATTTCGCGTGTCTATACGTTCTTAGGCACTTATCCACGGGTGGTCGAGTCGAAAAAAAAAAAAAAAAAAAACTCAATATTCGGGGGTATGTAAAATGGAAATTAAGATAGATTTTTGAGTGAAATTTTTCTGGCGAATACAATACTTCCCTTTTGGTAAAAGGAAGTAAAAAGATTATGCATAGTTTTGATTTTTTTAAACAAATTTATCTTTGTCAGTGCAAAACTTTATAAGCATCCTGTATAATTTCTATTAAATTTAGCAGTGAATATGTGGATGTGAAAAATATTATATCTGTACGATTTTCCTTCACACTACATGCCTATTCTCTAACTTATTGGAATAATGTTTTCGATTTTACGTAATCAGTCGTAAAATACTCGAGTATAATCGTTATAATTGAACGGGCGGGTTAACCAAAGCACGGCTAATCATAATACTTCTACATTACTTTACTTTAAAGCAGATGATTTGAATTTGTCTTTGTTTGCTATTATTTCGGACATTTTTCGCATCCAAAACCCTTTTTTTTGTTATACGCAATACGAATCGAGTAAAACTTAATCGGAAAGACATCGTTATTTTTTTCAACACTTTGAGACACATATAGGCTGTCTGTCGAGGGATTATGTCGTCAGCAGTCGAGAGAAAGCCCCCAAATCCAAAACTAAAGTTCTAAAATGACCCTCAACTCCAGCAGTTGATTTTCTGATACAGATTTTAAATTGGATAATTAGTTGATGCCATGAAGTAACTACGGTTGGAAACTCCAGTGAGGATGTGTATTCCATTTAAAAGGTCTCATAGACTTTTTGGCTTTTACTTGAACACTTCAATTAAAACTTTGTGATTATTTTTAGGACACGTTATGGTTTTTTCGAGCATGTGAATTATTGTTCATTTTTTTGGTGAAAATGTCGAAATACATTTTAGAAGTTTTATCGTCAAGATCTGCTATTCAAGCAGAACTCAATAACAGCCTAATAGAAACTCGAATAAGCTTTGCCAACGACAAGCTGGGGGAAAAAAAAACAAGTACGAATACATTTGAGGTAACCTAGGATATAGGTGATAGCATTCAATGCCAATCACTTTCACAGCATTAAAAGAAGAGCTTCCACACTTTTTCTTTGACATTTTAAAAAAATATTAAGTAACTGTGACAAACCTCACCTATGGTCACTTTCAATGTCCAACCATGCTCGAAATTTTGACTTCATGTATGGTAATGCTGAAAATACAGATTTGCAGAGATATATAGATGAAAACTTCAGTAAAAAGCTTTACAAAAAAGTTAGTGATGTCGAAAATACTTGCGCAAAAAATTAAGTGAATTATAGTTAACGTTTCTGTCTACAGAGTAGTGTAGTGGTTATTTGTTGTCTTCTTACACCAAAAGCCACAGGCTCGAACCTAGCTCCAGTCATAGGATTTTCAAGATGCAGAAATTGACAGCAATAATTTCGTAAATCAAGCGGCATGAAAAAATCCCTCGAAATTCGTTTGACTTCAAATACTCTTAGCGAAATGAAAACTCCTAGAGCAGTTTCGCTTCGTAATAGCCCAGGTGCCACCATCTGGTGGGGAAACTGGGCGTCAAAATTCTTGTTGTAATGCTATCCAACAAAAGTAGTGTTACATAAAAGAATGGGTTATGGTTTCTTGGGCTAGCTTCTGGGGCTTCTCGCATAATTCTGTTAATGGTGATAGCCTTTACAAAAACACATTAGAAACAAACAACCAACATACCGTTAATACTGCATTACAGACGATCCCGCTTAATGGAATATCGGATAATAGAATATCCCCCTTTATGTAATAAAATTCCAATGTACTACACCATTGATGCGTGTTATTTTTATCCCGGATAGTGGAATATCCCGCTTATAATTTTTCCTGTCAAATTGCCTACTCCATTAAGCGGGCTCGGCTGTATATATTTGTACATTTATGGTTTCTGAAGCTAGCTTCTGGGGCTTCTCGCATAATTCTGTTAATGGTGATAGCCTTTACAAAAATACATTAAAAACAAACAACCAACATACCGTTAATACTGCATTACAGACGATCCCGCTTAATGGAATATCGGATAATAGAATATCCCCCTTTATGTAATAAAATTCCAATGTACTACACCATTGATGCGTGTTATTTTTATCCCGGATAGTGGAATATCCCGCTTATAATTTTTCCTGTCAAATTGCCTATTCCATTAAGCGGGCTCGGCTGTATATATTTGTACATTTATGGTTTCTGAAGCTAGCTTCTGGGGCTTCTCGTATAAGTCTGTGAATGGTGGTAAATATTACAAAGTCACATTAGAAACAAACAAACTACAAACCGTTAATTCTACATTATATATTTGTACATCACTTGAAATTCTTCTGACACCCCCAGGCTTAGAACCCCTATGTTATTGTATTATGACATTGATCTTAGAATTAACGACAGTATTTTTGACACAGTTTGCATTTCTATCGCTTTCAATTTAGATCTGCAATTGTCGAAAATTTATTCGACCGACTTATTCATTTTACTATTTCTGAAATAGCACATACATATTTTTAAAAATCAGAAAATAATTTTACAGCATCCTGAAGGGTAAAAATACGTCAGTGCGATACAAGCTTGATATTGAAAATCGATTTTTGACACGAGAAAGTATTTTTTAAATATATGGATGTCAGTCGGAAGACCCCGAATTTATTTGAGGTTCACAAATTTAAGCATACGAGCCTACGCAAGAAGAAAATTCTTCAAAACTAGGGGAATATTTCCTTGCGAATTTCATATCGGATGCAGTGCTAGTTTCGATTTCTCACCCTTTGAACTGCATATGTGATGCAGTGTGAAATAAGAACCAGCGTATGTGATGTTGTTCCTTGTCAAAGTCGGCAAATCAGACAAGAGAGGAGGTGTAGAGGAATGGAACTGAGTTCTGAGTGGAGATATTCTCGATAGCAAAAGGTTCTAAAAATCTATTTAAAGCCATTAAAATACCTATTTCTCAGCATTTTGAATATGTAGTTTTGTATGTTATGCATTCAAAATAGTTGGCAAATGTTTCATTCTTTGTGGTCCAAGCAAAATCTTAAATCGGTATTTTAGAAATGTAAACAAACTGCTTCGACTAAAATAAATTTTCAAACGATTCTACGCATATGTATTTAAAATGCGAGAAAACAAATAAGGGATAAGTTCCACCTGGCGAAACCTAAAAGACCTGGCGAGTAATAAGGGGATGGATAACACCGTTTCGGTGGTAAAACCAATGTTTACGCATTTTTTAACAGTAGATATAAACCACTTCAAGAAAAAAGAAATTCTTGGGTCGATAGGGCTTATATTAGAGATTCTGAAAACGAACCCTCCCCCCTTTTTTTCTAAAAGTGGATGTAATTTGGATTTTTCTAAAAGTGAATATAATCCGTTTTGAAAGTAAACTTCTCAACTATTCTTATTTTTACCACACTCTATTAAAAGAATCAATTTGTTTCTTCAAAACTTGAAATTACTGAACTATAATAGGAACCTGTAGATTTAATGTCCTTCTCTAAATGTGCAAAACAAGTACATTTTAACTTTTCAAATCATAAAAAGACGACAAAAGTGATTTACGTTATGCAAAAAAAGAACTTATAAAGAGCACAGGGCATCGGTGCAAGAAGAACAAATAGTTTAAGACAGTGACAAATGATTTTACTGATTTGAACATTTTTTATGTTCTTTAGTACATTCGTAAGAAATAAAGATGCCTCATGTGTCATTTTAAGAATTTTGTTTTTATTCGCGTGTTCAGCAAAGCGTAACTTTTTCTTGAGCTCACTCAATCTTTAAACCGTTGCGGAATCCATTTAAGGGATTTCTTTTCTTTTCTTTTCTTTTTTTTTGAGAAGTTTACTGGAAATTAAAACTTTTGGTTTCCTAATTTTTTAATGAGACATTGCAGCCTTCTGTGCACATAACTAGTGGCATAAAATTTCGGAGGGAGATATAATTAATGGGGAGGGGGGGCACCACTTGACAAAAATATTGCAACTTTGAAAAGCTTAATATTTTTTCACGCACGAGACCCCCCCCCCCCCAAAGATTTTTTTAATTTTCGCCATTCATTTGATTATTTTTCGGTCAAAATATATTATTAGTTTAAAGACAAGATATGATTGAATTATCGAGCATTAATAATTGTTTAATTTCAAAAATAAGAAAGAAAACACTTTTAGGATATCAGAAATTGGAATCAATTTTGGCTATCCTCAAATAAAATGAAATAAAAATTCACTTTCAAATTACTTTGCGGAGGAAAAAAAGTGAGTGAAGCTTAACCGAAAAACATTGTTTTGGAGCCGCCTCTCGCTTGATTACAGTAGTCGCTCATTAAGGTACGGAATCCACATGATTTTGCGATACTTCTTTCGTTATTTTATGGTGCTGAACTTCGCTTAATGTTTCCTTGAACTCTTTTTGTGCATTTGCATTAAAAAATCAGTTTAATTTCAAAAATTGTACTTTTGGTAGCTAATATTGAAAAAATGATAGATTTCTCGAACTTTCAATGCTTTTGACCAGCACTGTGGTTAGTTTTAGTCCTTTTCTCTGTCAAAAAAGGAAAATTGAGTTTCGGGAGGAGAGGGTAGGGGGAGCCCTAAATCTCACTCAAAGAACATTATACCGTATTTTTCCCTTCATTCTGTGGTTGTTTGACTTTCAAGCTCGTTTTATGTTTTGCTGAATTTAGTATACGAAGTATAGTTGTAAAGCATGATTTTGAAAAGTGTGGGACAACGAGCATGGCATGCGTTATTGTTTTTTTTTTTTTAATTAAGTATATCTTAATTAAAAAAAACCCTTCATCTTTTCCATGCTTTAGTACAGAGAATACTAGTACCAGTAATAGAACCACTTAAATTTGTATACTTATTCCAAAACAGAGCTGCTTTTAAAACCCTTTTTTAAGTGAACCAGTTGGTTTATTTGTAGTAAGCTATAAGTGTACAAGTCATTACTTTGCACAAGGGCATCGATAGCGGGAATTTTGGTTCACTACTGGTTCAAACTATTAATAGACAAATTCGAATTAAAACATATAAAACGTCTAATAAAATCGTAAATTCAACAGTAAATCCTCAAATTAAATGTTACTTTAAGTTTAAGTACCTATCCGACTTGTTTATAAATAGAGCAATTTAACAATACATGAACTTAAAAAAAAAAACTCCACTATTTAAGTAATGTAAAAATCTTACTTTATGATGTATACACACAATTCACAGTCTATTAAATACTCAATGAAATTTAAAAATGCATTCCAATTAAAAGAAAAAAAAAAGCTACCCCCATTTGTTACAAAATAATGTCTAGAAGTTAGACTCTTGAAGAAATCTGATAGAACTGCAAGAAATAGCAGCTCTAGCTCATGCGACAAGGAGTAATTAAACTTTTTTGTGTATTCGAAGGAAAGAGTTTCAATCAATCAGCTATTACTTCGTTTCCATTAGTGTTTCATAACCTTGTTTCCTGCCAAACAAAGCAGATGGGTTATTATAATTATATTTACCTTCTGCATCGATGAAAATAGGATAATATCTTATCTCAGTAATATATCTTTTTTTTTATTGCAAAACACAGATCGACGACATTACAATTTCAAATGAATTATGAGAAAAACATATTTAAATTTGTTTTATACAAATATTATTTTATACTAGATTAAAAGGAAACGCTACGTGACTAAAGGTGTACGGAGGGATTCACGGTAATCAGAATTTAGTTTAGAGAACACGGTATCACGTCTGAAAATCACATTAGCAACCATATTACCACTTTCATTGTGATAGATGGACGTACGTGAACTAGAAGCAACGACGGTTAGATTTAGAAGAATAAAAGTTTAGGTTAATGGTTCTAAGAGAAAAAAGTTTAGAATTTTCTTATACTAAAATAAGACCCTTATATTTACTTTGTTATTGAGAGCATTTTGTACTAAAAGAAACTTTTATGAATGTGATCGTTTCTAACTTCTCATTGCAAAAACCTACTTCCCGGTACAGAAAGAAACTAGTATGTTGTGGCCATCACGAAACTTTCTTCTATATCTTTCTTGTGAATTCTGATCAATCCCTATGCTTGAAAAGAATGCAATATTCCCAGCAAAAAAAAAAAAAAAAAAAAAGAACTTGACGACTGTCCGAATTCCTGAATTCCCGCAAAAGCAAAGCAAAGAACGACTTGAAAGTTATTTTAAAAGCCTTGCTTGAATTAATTAGATGTTTTATTTGTTAACAAACATAAAATGGCAACAGTTATTAATTTTAAATCATTGCGATAACATTTCCGATTATCTCCCGAAAATTAAAATCACGTGAAATAAGCAGACGAGAGTATTGTAATTTATCTTTCTTATTGTTGCATTTATAAAGCTATTTTTATTAACACACACACAAAAAAAAAAAAAAAAAAAATCAGACCCCCATGGAGCGATTGGCGCCAAAATTGAAACAACGCCTATTTACAAATAGATTCACATTTATTCCAAATTTCAACCAGAACGTAGCATTACTTCTTGAGAAATGGCACTCACAATGAAAAAAAAGAACATTCGATTGCGCCACCCCCTTTTCAGCTTTTGACACCAAAATAAAATCAGCTCTTATACCCACTAAGGTCTACTTGCCGATAAATTTTTCTTTCATTCCGTTCATTATTTCTTGAGATACAGCAGTCACAATTGACGACAAAAAACGTTCTATAGCTTAACCCCCGTTTGAGTTATTGCCACCAAAATTGATTCAGCACCTGTTCCTGTTAATGGCAACATATGGTCCAAATTTTGTTTGATTCCGCCAGTTACTTCCTGAGGAATAGCAAGCACGCGTAACTCAAAAAACGTCCCATTGCTCCACCCCCCTTGGAGGAATTCGCGCCAAAAACCAATGGGCACAAGTGCACATAGGGGTACATATGTGTACCAAATTTCGTTCGATTTCGTGCGGTAGTTTTTGCTGTAGAGCGGCCACAAAAAACTGGTCACACACAGACGTGACACACACACATACACACACACACACATACACACACACACAGACAGACAGACATTTTCCAAAAATAGTCGAAATGGACTCAGCACACCTCAAAACGTTCGAATCCGTCAAAATTCGAAATTCGAAAATTTGCACGAATCCAATACTTTCTTCTATATATTAGATATAGAAGAAAGTAAAAACGAACTAATGTGTGCATCACATGACTTCCTTTTACTTCAATTTAATGTCATTTACCCATTACTGGCAATTTTAATGTGGTTCAATAGTTTACTCTAAAAATAACCAACAGTGGTCAAATTAAATTAAAAAAAGAAAAAAAAAATAGCTTGAATTCTGAAATTTTGAATTCAAATTATGTTTTTCGCAATCACGAGTTGCGACAGGGCCCTACTCATTGGGGGCTATTGTCTAGAAACAGCTCCTGTCCCTCCAAGCCTACCCCTCCTCCTGGGTGGTTACGTGTGTATAGTTGTGTGTATGTGTAGGCGCACGTGCGTGCATGTGTAGGCTTGTGTGTGTGCGCAGACCTGTGTGTATGCACGTAGGCGTGTGTGTATGTGTTTAAAGGCTTGTGTGTGTATGAGCGTGTGTGTGTGGTGTGTGTATGAGCGCGCGTGTGTGTTGGACATGGACGCCATCGACCAGTAGAAACGGATTCCAGGAGGCAGGGCTCGGAGCCGCACCCGCAGAGGCCGGTGGGCGGTGGTGATGATGTCCCTGGTCCAAGCTGAAAAAGGATCCACAACGCCAAGGACCGTCAAATGAGAACAATAAGCAAATCGTGATTGCTCAAAAAAAAAAAAAAAAAAAACCCCGCTAAATTTGTCGCCAAGTTGGTGACAGAACTTGGCGACCAAAAGACTGGCGATATATCGCCAAGTGTACGCCAAATTATAACACCACTTGAGTTTACATCGAAATTACAATGATTTTCTCCCAAAAAGGGGCAAAACACCCCTTTAGAAATACTAGAATGCAACCAAAAGAGGAGATGCACAACTAGATTCCCCTAGGAGTCTACGTACCGAATTTCAACTTTCTAGGACATACCGTTCTTGCGTTATGCGACATACATACGCACAAACATAACGTACATACAGACGTCACGAGAAAACTCGTTGTATTTAACTCGGGAATCGTCAAAATGGATATTTCGCATGTCTATACGTTCTTAGGCACTTATCCACGTGTGGTCGAGTCGAAAAAAAACCCCCTACATTCATTCGGGGGTGAGTAAAATGGAAATTAAGGTCCATTTTTAAGTGAAATTTTTTTCGCGAATACAGTACTTCCTTTTTACTTCCTTTTACAAAAAAGGACGTATTGTATTCGCGAAAAAATTTTCACTCAAAAATCGGCATTAATTTCCATTTTTCTCACCCCCGAATGAATGTTGAGTTTTTTTTTCGACCTGACCACACGTGGATATATGCCTAGGAAACTTCAGACACTAGAAATATCCATTTTGACGACCCCCGAGTTAATTACAACGAATTTTCTCGTGACGTCTGTATGTACGTATGTATGTGCGTATGTGTGTATGTATCTCGCATAACTCAAAAACGGTAGGTCCTGGACAGTTGAAATTTGGCACGTAGACTCTTAGTGGGGCCTAGTTGTGCACCTTCCCTTTTGGTTGCATTCCGATGTTCCTAAGGGGGTCTTTTGCCCCTTTTTGGGAGAAATCATTGTTAATTTCGATGTAAACTCAAGTGGTGTTATAATTTGTCGGACTCTTGGCGATATATATCGCCAGTATTTTGGTCGCCAAGTTTTTTCGCCAACTTGGCGACAAATTTGACTTTTTTTTGAGCAATCACGATTGCTTATTGTTCTCACTTGACTGTTTTGATGTGCTATCATTTTATTTTCCCGTCAGCACCCTCTGCAGCACCACCGTCGACCGGCCGGCCGTCTCACGATGCTACTCCTCTTGCGAAAACCGTCTCCAGGTTGTGTCGCTTGCTTGTCTACACTTACACCTACACACACACATACACCTACACACACACATACACCTACACACACATACATCCACACACACATCTATACACACATACATCTATACACACATACACCTATACACACGCATACATACAGACACACATACACACATACACATGCACACATTTATCCACACATACACCCCCCACACACAAACAAACATAGCCTTCTCCCCCACACACAAACACAATCGCCTACACACACACACTCGTGATTGCGAAAAACATAATTTGAATTGAAGATGCCAAAGTTGAAATTAATTTTTTTTATTATTTTTTTTTTTAAATTTTAAATTTGGTTTCAATTTGGCCACTGCTGATGATATTTAGAGAGTAAACATTTGAATAACATTAAAATTGCCAATCACGAGGAAATGACATTAAATTGGAGGAAGGATTAAAAGGAAGTCATGTGATACACACATCAGCTTGTTTGTAAAAGGAAGTAATAAAAGCCGTGATAAAAAAACTTAAGATGTTTAGCTACAGGCTCATTTTTGTAGCTGCCGTGTTTTAACTTCCCACGGTAGTATTGAGGTAACGTGGCTAAGTAAGACAACTAAATTTAATAAAACAACTTTGGAGTACATCGGAAAACTACTATAACCGAAAAGTTCGGGCAGAAAAATACATCATCTTAAGGGCGATTCTCGAAAAAATGTCCCGTGTGTAACGCTAAGTTTTTTTTTATTTTATTCAAGTAACTATTAATTAAATATGGGATTAACTGTTATGCTTTGATAGTATATTAAAGCATGTGTTATTCCCCAACAGCACTATTTTTTGAAGGTTCTGGTTAGTGGAAAAAATAAAAAACTTAACGGTACGCACGGCACATTTTTTCGAGAATAGCCCTTAAAATGTTTTAAAGCTGCTGAACGCTTGTAGGAATGATACGAAACAATAAAACTGGGTATTATTAACAGTTAGTAATGGGATTAGAATTAATCCATTGTTTTAAAATTACTTACAATAATCCGAGTGTAACTAAAGCATGCGACTATTTTTTTCCACATTTTTTTTCCAAAAAAAAAAAAAAAGATTTTCTATTTCGTTATTTTTCTTTTAAAATAAAAAGAGCTAACAAAAAACAACGAAGGTAAAAATAAGTTACTATGATTCTTATTTTCAAAGTCTTGATTTTCAAGTTTTTATAAATAAAAATAGAAAGAACTCAAGCTAAAAAAGAAAAAAAAAATGAACAGCAGGAGTTCATTCATTATATGCCTGAAAAATACAGCAATTAAAATGGAGTATTTAGTTTTATCTAATTATAGAATTTATTAGAAAATTACAATTTTTTTTCCACTGCGAAATTTCATAATTAAAGTAGAAACAAGTAAACTTTTTGAAGCTTTGTAATGGGACACTTTAATATAATGATAATCACAATGAAATCTAAGAAAGTTCTTCAAAAAAACCTTATAATTACAAATGAATATTTTTTATATTGTTCCATTAACTAAATTTTCGTTAATATAATTTCTAAGCTTTAGCCAATGCAAATATTTCCTTCTTTCACTTCGTATGAAATGCTTTTATCACAGTTGTAAAAATTCTTACCAGTAAGCCAATAACCAAAGATCTTTTGTAACCATGACAACTAAAATCTACAGGTGCCTACTTAAAGAAAAATACATCTGATGGGGTTTGTCTGTTCTTCAACGATAGCAATTTATTCTCCTCCTTTGACAAAATCGATTTAATAATTCCTGTAAAAGAGTTTCGGCGAAAGAGGTATTAAAGTAGAGCCCCACGCCCACCAGTTATCCCGTTTCCGAAGAAAATTGCAATAAAAAAGACTTTTTTTTTTGTTTTGCAACACAAGGGAACTAAGAGTGAAGAAGCTTTTGCAGTTAAATAAAAAATATCGTGAACCGTAAATATTTTTGGAAAATAGTCACACGGGGTCTCTTTAAAGGTATAAAGTACGGAAAAAAACTCATTTAGGATTTTATTTTCTAAAGTCTTTTTGAACTGTAACGTTAGTTCATTTATTTATTTATTTTTTGCATTGAATATTAATGTTCAAATCAGTTAGGCAAAGAATTCATTTTTATAATACCTTTAATCGCATTTTTTGATTTTTTGTTAGAGAAGGAACCTTTTGTTGTAACATTGCTTACTATTAAATACTTGGTTTCAATAACTTAAAAAAAAAAAATTTTCAGCGTAATTTCTAATAGATTATTCTGTTATGTTGCCGGGTGTGTGATGTAGTGTTCTGTTTATTTTTTCTATGGACTTATGTACAGTGATTAGTTTGATTCATTGACAGATAACCAAATATGCTTAGTTAAAACGGCCATCAATACTGTCCATTAGTACAATCGAGGGAGGTTCATAGGAGAAAATCAAAACTGGTAAACGGGAAAGTAGGATCGCATAGGATGATCTTCTGACAATCTTCCTGACGATCATTCTAACGATCTTTTGACGATTTTAGATGGAACTTCTTTTTTTTCATGCTAGCTTGTTGATGTTTTGTGCCAGCTAGGCTAGAAATTGAGGTAGGCTGCTACATTTCCAACTGTACCGTAATTTAGTGTGAAGTAAAAATATGACAACGTATATACATGTACAACTAAAAGCTATTCAAAAGAGTTAAAAAGCTCTGAAAACAGCTGTTTCGGGGTAATAAAACCAAACCCTTTCATCAGTGCATAAAAGAGCGATGGAACATAAAGACGACAGACAAGTGAACGAGAAAGGTAAGACGAAGATGAGTACATAGACTGGAAGTGGTCGGAACCGGAAACGTTACATCAGCAGAAAACAACAAGGGCATCTGTATCTACGAAAAACGTCATATACCAAAATTTTTTTATGTTGTTTTTTTATGTATTAACAGTGTAGGGAAAGGGGGCTTGCTCGACAAATCATTCACTAGTAAAGTAGAATTTTTCCAGGTGCAGTAAGATTTTTAGAAATCTAAATCGTAAGTGGAAGATCAACCATGGTTAATTTTGGCAGATGAAAAATTGAAATTATGGTTGCAGGACCAGCAATGTTGGTCAATGGAGAAAAGTTTAAAATCCTCTTTTTTCACATAAAAGATTTGAGAGCACGTTTATTCTGTTCTATGCATGCCAATCCACACACTGGGTGTGCGGATTGGCACACATATCATCCTCCAAAGACTCAAAAGGAATGTAAGTTGCAATGCTATTTTCTTACAGAAACATATTCTGCCGTGTGCAGGTAAAGAGCAGTAACTGCAAACTTTTCATGTTTCTTTTTTTTTTTTTTTGCATTTTTGTCATCTATTGTACGTTATCTGTATTGTACAAGCTCGCTTATTTGGTTTCCGCTAAAAAAAAGGCACGAAACAAATGTCTAATTCCAACATTTTCCTATTGTTAGTATTGAATCTATACCACACTTTTCTTCAAACAGCTCAAAAACTCAGTTCTGCAGATACTGCCGTTTACCTGCACACTGCAATATTATCGTTTGCAATTTTTTTTTTCCAATCACCAGACGGGTGCATAGAAATTTTGGAGCCCGTCACAAATGAATTTTACGGGTCCCCCCGCCTCCCTCCGTTTACTTCTAAGTCTCTTGTATATATTTTACTAATTTCGGGCCCTTTTCAGACTCGGGCCCGGGCCAACAGGTATCCCCCCTGTGCACGCCCCTGCCAATCATCCCATACGTTTTATAATTTTATGAACACAATTAAGGGGAAGGAAATGAGAAATTCAATCTCTTTAGCTTAAAATCCAATATATTTTGTAGTATTATTAAGCCGAAAGAGTGGTGTAGTGGTTAGACGCTGGTCTCTTACGCCCAAAGGCGCAGATTCGGTCCTGAGTGGTTGCTTTGTCGGGGGACCGCACTAGGTCTGCAAAAGGCAGTACCTCTATCGCACCCCCATTAGAAAAAAAAAAGAGGAAATGTATTGTTAAGATATACTAACCCACGTATGTATCTATATACGGCGAATAGTCACTTCTGATTGGCCGTTTGTGATGACGCCATCTGTCACGTGACAGTGAATGTGTCATCACTCTATGAACGCCTCAGGTGGCTGGTTTTGTTGATAGGTAAATACGTTGTTAGATAATGAAAAAAACAAAGACAGGTTATTCAAGCACGAAATTGAAAATAATTGTGGAAACACATTTCTCTTAAGTAAAATAAATACTTCCCACTCCAAGCAGCTAGCGATCACCTTTTTTTTGTCTGCTTAGCATCGGAATCCGAAAAAGTTTCTTGCATTGAATACAATATGTTGTTGTTTGATCGAAAGAAGTGTATGGGAATATTTTTTGCAATTCTATAATTTAAAAACACCTTCAAAATTAATTTGGTTATTTTTTTGTGCATGAACGCATACATTTCATTACGCTGTGTTCAAATATTGAAAAATTTTGAAAAAAAAAAAAAAAAAAAATGATTTTTATTTTAACATAACTAAGAGAATCGAATCGACGTCAAAAAAAGCAAATAAGCCAAATTATGTGCCGTTTATTATAAAAAACGAAACAAACGATAATATTTTTAACTCTCCAAACTACTATAAGTAAAATGAATTATGAATGTATTAATATTTATGAAAATTACTGCAAATAATCATTTCTTTTTATACTGCGTCTTTAGCGACAAGCAAACTAAAAGAAAATTCTTCGTGTTTGTATTTATGCAAATGTTTATTTCTTTCTTTTCTGCCCTACGAAATTTTTTCTTAGTTTTCAAAACTCCTATTGGAACGCCCATAGCTCAAGATTTTTTGTAACCATGACGACTAGAATCTACAGGTGCCTACAGAAAAGAATAGCACAGGTGATGGGGGTTGTCTGTTCCTCCAACAGCAATTTATTCCCTTCTTTCTTTGACAAAATCGATTGAATGATTCTTACAAAAGATTTTGTGCAAAACAGCTTTAAAATGAAGCAAAAAACTAGGGAGATAAGATTTTTTTCTCTAAGAATTGTGAATGAAACACGAATTTTTTAAAGTCTAACTGAACAAGGATAAAATATTCTAATGGGATGTCTTGTTTTTTTTCTTCTGCTGAGCCGTTTTAGTTTGACAAAACATTTCGAAAAATGTCATTTACAAGAAATAATCGGGGAAAAAAATACACATTGCAGATTTGTAAAGTGTTACTTTTTTTCTTTTTATATTGCTCAAGTAACATGCTAAAAATTCTAATACATTTTTTTTTGATGCTGCAACGGGCATAACGTGAAACCAACTTAACATTATTATGCTTTTCCACCGAACTTAACTGAAAAGGAAGGATCTATCAGGGGGGAAAAAAAAAAACTTTTCACAATAATTTGGATATTAAGGTCTCAGTTCTAAAGAAACCTTTTAGGAAACACGATTTTTTTGTTACTATATATTTTTTGAAATCTAAATGAGCTTTAGAACGGGGTCGTTTCCGAAATTTTAGAAGTATTTTCTGAAGAAGCATGCTTAAAACATAGGATCTGACCATTTTTTAAATAATTTAACTAAGTTTAATGTTTAAAAAAAAAAACATTTTAATTGGTGTGCTCATTGTTTACGCTTTTGCCGACAACATCATAAATGACGAAATGCTATTCACTGATGCCATTCACAGAGCGCAATATTTAATTCGCTTCTTTACTCACATGTACTGGCTACGATATGGTTGATAGCAAGCGTAGAGCGCAATATTTAATTCGCTTTTTGATTATCGTGGAAACCTGGTAGACAGATGCACAAAATGCATCATTTGTGACGTCGCAAAGACCACGCCTTATTTGCAAAATCGGACAGTTAAAAAAATTAATCAAAAATCAAGCGTTGGGCAAATGAAAGTTTTTTCTCGCTCCATGTTATTATTATTATTCTATCAATTTTAGAGATTAAAAGTAGTACTTTTGACTGAAGGAAACAGCCCCACTGCACAGTACTCTTATCACTAGGTTCATAACAGTTTTACGTATACGGTAAACAAATCTTAAACGATAACAATGTAAATTGTATTCATAATTTAGTCTCTGTATGAAAAAACTACTTAAGCGTAGTTCTGTTGCTTAATTACCTCCCTCATTTCATTGGACCTCGTTGTATTTGAAAGCAGGTTCAGTGAACACTTTTTTTATAAAGGTTTCTAATCAACAGATAAATAAAATTTTCTGTTTTTTTTTCGTATTTCGAAAAAAATTGAATTTTCGAAGTCTAAATTGAACTTCGTAAGAAAAGTAAAATCTACATTAAAGCATCGAGTAAGTGGATCAAAGAAAGAACTTTTTCTTATTTCAAATATTGAAAAATTATCCTCGTGGACTTCCGTTCTTAGTTGCTAAAATGTGTGTACTTTTTCATTTCGTTTCCTTTCTTTTCCGTAAAGCGATAGCAATAAGATTTTTCAGCGCCAATACTGTAGAAATTTTAATTAAATATTTGACGAAACATTACTTTTCGACGTTTCGAAAGTGTCTATTTGCAAGGTATCAAAGATTTCATTACTACTTCTTATACATTTCTTACCTAGAATTCAAAATTAAAATGTAAAGTAGCACAAAAACCAATTTTTTTTGGAAAGATACTAAGAAGATATACGCATGATGGGCATAAAATCGATACATTTGACTTAAGTTGACATGCATGTTATTATTATACTTTTATGGGCCTATTGTGTTGAAATCATGTTAAATTTGGCGATTATTCCTTTAATTTTCACTCAAAATTGCCCTACGTATGGAAGCATTAACTATTTTGGTTTTTCTCCGTTTTGCACCATTTAGTATTGTTACGGACTTGGTGAAAATTTGAAGAGATATCGGTAAGTTGGCATTATTTTTGGCGTTCCGTTTTGTGATAAATCACTAATTGTTGACAAATTTGGTGACATTTTGAAACTAGTAGAAAACTAAGAAGAATTTTCCAAAACATTAGCGTAATTTTCCGAATATTGCATAAAGAGCAGCTTCGATATTAGTCAGTTAGTCTAATTTTTTCACTTGGCTGTGTGAGTGCTAAGCCTTACTTTCTGCGGGTTGTTTGAGTTGAAGTTTTAATCTCAATATTTTATTGTATTCTGAGAAGGGGGGTGAATGCGTGTTTATCGCTGTGTTTACGGTGTTTTATGTAATTTGCTTAATTGCTGTGGATATTTTGGCAATTATCAGTGACTTTCTTGCAGACATTTACAAATAATGTTCTTGTATTTTCACAAGAAGTCATTATTCAAAGAACATCTTTACTAATAACTGAAAGTCTTTCTGTCTGGATCTCTCTCTCTGTCCGGATCTCTGTCTGTCTGCCAGGATCTCTGTGACGCGCATAACGCCTAGTCCGTTCGGCCGAGTGTCATGAAATTTGGCACAGAATTAGTTTGTAGCATGGGGGTGCGCACCTCGAAGCGATTTTTCGAAAATTCGATTTTGTTCTTTTTCTATTCCAATTTTAAGAAATTTTTCCGAGCAAAATTATCATAAGATGGACGAGTAAATTACCAAGTTATCATAACGTGGAACCGTAACAGGGGCAAGCCAATTGGCAAGAAATTCATCGTGCATTATTTGCAAATATACGGGGCGAATTAAAAGACCTTTTAATTTCTATTACGGGCAAAGCCGTGTGGGTGCCACTAGTCTTAAATAAAGTCAGGCTCGCAATATTTTGAACCATTACCCCTTACAAATTAATACGTGAATTAATATGAACCCTTACAATTAATATGTAGTTATTACAATAACTTGGGCTGATTCCAGGAGAAAGCCGCTTAAAAATATTATTTGAACTCTCTTTTTCATCTGTGCTATCAGTTGAACTCCAATCATTTAACAGTATGCTGATGGTGTTAGATTAGGGTAGTAAATCGAACTTTTTTTCACTTTCTTTTAGAAAAAAGGAAGTATTGTATTCGCAAAAAGAATTTCACTCAAAAATCGACCTTAATTTCCATTTACTCACCCCCCGAGTGAATGTTGAGTTTTTTTTTTCGACTCACACGTGGATGAGTGCCTAAGAACGTATAGACACGCGAAATATCCATTTTGACGATTCCCGAGTTAATTACAACAAGTTTTCTCGTAGCGTCTGTATGTGCGGATATGCGTACATGCGTATGTGCGTATGTATGTCGCTTAACTCAAGAACGGATGTCCTAGAAAGTTGAAATTTGGTACGTAGACAAACGATTTCGTACGCAGATTTGATCCTAGTGGGGTCTAGTTGTTCACCTCCCCTTTTGGTTGCATTTGGGTGTTTCTAAAGGGGTCTTTTGCCCCTTTTTGGGTGGAAATCATTGTTAATTTCGATGTAAACTCAAGTGCTGTTATCATTTGGCGGACACTAGGTGATATATCGCCAGTCTTTTGCTCGCCAAGTTTTTTCGTCAACTTGACGACAAATTTGGCGATTTTTTTAAAAAATCCGATTTTAGTTTGGCCACTGTTGGTGATATTTAGAGAGTAATATCAGAATAATATCTATTGAATCACACTAAAATTGCCAGTAATGGGAAAATGACATTAAATTGGAGTAAAAGGAAGTCATGTGATGCACACATCAGCTCGTTTATTTTAGTGTGTTATTTACATTAGAAAATATTGGATTGGGTTTTTTAATTCTAATTTAGACAAGTTTGCCAGTTTTGAGGATAGATGAATCCATTTTAACTATTTTTGGAAAATGTCTCTCTCCCTGTCTGTATGTGAAGGACCCGCTTTTTGTGACCGTATGTGTATTTATGTTTTTAACGTAAGCAACAGAGCCAAAAGAGAAAAAAATGAGCAAAGTAAGGAATATAAAAGAATAAGGGTAGCTCAACTCGGAGGAAAAAAAATCAAGCTACTCTTAACGTGTAAGGAAATGGAAAATAGAGCTAAGAAAAGAAAAGAAAATATCATTTCCTAAAATGAAATAAATTGATATTACTTTGTAACAGAGAGAGTATGCATAGAATCTTATGTAACCATAAAATTATTACTAATATCAATTTGAATGGGCCCAATGCTTGCAGCATTTCTTGCTTTGGTAAAATTATTCACATACGTGACATCTTTACTAATAACTAGCCGCCTACGGCGACCAGCTGGTCCGCCTTTTTGCGCCAGGATTGCCGCCTTCGGCGGCTGCTTAGACAATTTAGCGACGGTATTATTAATGTTTTTCTCTATATATTAATATTATCATTCGCCCTTTTACACCAATGTTGCCGCCTTCGGCGGCTGCTTAAATAAATTTCGTCGTGGTATCAATCAATCTCTATCTATCTATATCATTAGTAATTTGAATAAAATATCTTCTAGATCTATCTCCAGTTCCCTCGTTTGGAATATTTTTAAAGGAGGGGGAGGGGAGACACAAACGGTGTATTCTTCATGCAAAATTTGTCGAAAAATAACAAAAAGCACTTCCACTTTTATGTGAAAGCATTGTTTTTTTTAAAGTCATGGTGTGTGTGTGTGGGGGGGGGGGCATTGACACCCCGTTGAAGTTCCTTAAATGACGGGCATGTCTCCTTCTTGCTGTCCATCTACTATATCGACCTCTATATTTGTCTATCTATCTATACGATCTATGCATATCGACCTCTGACCAGTATTTAACAATCTTTTTTTATTTATATAAGTATTAATTCGAAAAAAACATTTTTTGTCCTCTCAATCTCTATCTATCTCTGCATCTACCTAACCTAACCGTCAATCCGTAACGGAAACAGAGATCGTGCCAAAAACCGCGGGCTTATTTAATTAATATTGCCCGCAAAAAAAAAAAAAAAAAAAGCTCTATGTTCCCCCATAGTATGCAAAAAGTAGCGCTTGCAAAAAGATAAAAAAACTAAAAAAAAAAAGGTGAAGAGAAGGCAAACGATTTCAGTTGGATCACGTGATGCGGTAAGTTCGGAACTCAGTCGGCAAGCGAAGAGCTCGCGTTGCGTTCTGCATTAAAAAAATTGTAAAAAAAAAAACTATTGCGTATTTTTAAAAACTTTTTTCTTCTGAGGGGGGGTGAAATGTTTTTACTATTACCAACTAAAAATTTAGAATTGAGGTTTCAATACTTTCTGCAGGATGGGTTTCGAAAAAAACTAAACCCAGAAAAAATGCAAATTAAAGGTTTTTTCAAAAATTTATAAAAAATAGAAAAGTTGCTCTATCTTCAAAATTTTTTCATTCATCATATTTAAAATTAAATTTCCTACACTGTAGTACAAAAAAAATTTGTGTGGTGCAATTGGTTCGGGGTCTGTGAGGTGAAAAGTACTAAAAAATGCAAAAAAACACATAAAACATTAAATAACTTTTTTTCTAATTAAAATATCAAAAATCGAAGCCCGAGGTGCACATCTTCGGCAAAAACTGCATCTGTATACTAAATTTCATCTTTCTAGGCCTTACCGTTTTCCCGGGATGCGCGCCACAAACACACACACACACAAACATCTTACTTTATTATATGTATAGAAGAAGATAAAGCTGAAAGTCTGTCAGGATCTCTGTGACGCGCATAGCGCTAGACCGTTCGGCCGATTTTCATGAAATTTGGCACAAAGTTAGTTTGTAGCATGGGTTCGTGCACCTTGAAGCGATTTTTCGAAAATTCGATGTGGTTCTTTTTCTATTCCAATTTTAAGAACAAAATTCTCATTAGATGGACGAGAAAAAAACGAAATTATCATTACGTGAAACCGTAAACAAGCCAATTGGCGAGAAAATTCACCATACATTATATGTAAATATACAGGCGAACCAAAAAACCTTTTTAATTTTCTATTACGGGCAAAGCCGTGCGGGTACCACTAGTTTAAAATAAAACATTAATGTGACGGCAATTATTCTTCACTTATAATTTCACATCTGCTTAAAAAGTCAGGTTTAAAAACAGTGTTGATTTTGCTAAGAGAATTTTGCCTTTTACCGTTGAGCTGTTTATTCAAAATTGCATGATCACAAGTTTGATTTTTCTTAAAACATTTGTTTTAATGCCGGTTTTAAAAAACTAACTTTAAGAAAAATATAGATTCAAAAATGGTAGGTGAAATGGTGATAAAGTTTCTTTCTTTTTTTTTTTTTTTTTGCAGGTATTAGGATTTTTTTAAGTTTTAATTTAGCCGGGCAGTGCTACCAACGAAACAGATCAAATATTTTTTGCAAAAGATTTACTGAAAAACTAAACAAACAGAAAAAAAAATCCCCACTTAGCTACGCGGATTTTTCCCTTTCGAAGTAAACGAAATGAAGAACGAACCTCAGCAGATAATTCAACAATAAAAAGCATTTCCAAATGGGATGAGAAAAGTTTTTCTAAGCACGATGAATGTTTCTCGAAAGACATTTCGGAATGCAATGATTCGGTATTTCAAACTGTCTTGAAAGAGATCTCGCTAAATTTAAAGTTGAATATTTCTACTTCTATTTCTTCATCTTTATTCAGGTTAATATTTAATTAAAAAAACTGTAGAGAGTGGTAATGATTGGGACATGGGATGGATTTGGCTACTACTAGCTTCTATGCTTAATTTTTTTTTTTTTTTTGGTCTCTGAAAAAACTAATGTTTTTATGATTTGAGCCAGTGGCGCAGCGAGGAGGGGGGGGGAGGGAACCCTCAGAGGCATTGATTTTTACATAAATGCAAATTCTAATACAGTCGTTTCTGCATATGAAATTGTTGTTTTGAACAAAAAAAATCCTTTCAGAAGGTATTTTCGATTAAAAAAAAACCCCTCCAAAAGGTATTTTTGTTCAAAAAACCCCTCTAGAAGGTATATTTTACAAAAAATTCTCTCTAGAGGGATTTTTTTTTTAATCAAAAAACCCCTCCAGACGGTATTTTTGCTCAAAAAACCCCTCTCCAGAAGGTCTTTCTGGCTGCGCCAGTCAGTTGAGCCATTTCATTCAAAAGCGGAAACCTGTTTAAAAAGTAAGATTTAACTATCTTTCTAAACCGTATATTAATTAACTTTTAACTGGTGAGTGTAGCGTAAATGGTAAAGCATGGCGGCGTATGCTATCCCAATAATATACACCCTTGTGCAAATTAAGTCTCTTGAATTGTTCATTGGAACTTTTTCTGCACTTTTTTTTCTGTATCATTTTCAGTATGTACAACAAGCAGTCATATTTTCCATCAATTATTCATCATTATTTAAATTGATGCTTTTACAACTGCGGACGATCCCGTATAACGTAGCAAGTTAAAATACCATAACTATAAGACTATTAATGCTCTTAAAAGCCATGATAACCTGTTAATAATGCGAAATACTTAAGATAATCGTAAAACCGTAATAAAAAGTTCGAAAATAAGCCGGGGTTTTTTTTTTTCCTTTTTTTTGCAAAATTTTCACTACGCAAAATAATCAGTCATCTATTCTATAAATATTTTATCATTGGTTAAACTTATACTTTTACAATCACTCCCAGCTATTTTCCTGAATTTATTTCTTCACGATATTTTCATTTTATATTCTAAACCAACGCGCTTTAGAAATATTCTTTCGTCTTCGCTGTAATTAGCCGGGAGGTGGAACATTCTTTCACTCCCACTGCATTTCCACGGTTTACTGCCTTTTACTAAAGATGTTATTAGAGGTTTTTCAATCGATTTCGGAACGAGTGATTGCAAAATGGCTTTTTGTCTGTGAACAGCAGAACTCTCAATCCATAATCTTTTGCGCGGCACCTGTAGAGTCTGGTCGTCATGGTTACTAAACATCTCTGAAGCAAAATTGAAGCGGTTTTTTTTTGATAATTTGACCGTAACACGATAGAATTTAATTTTCTTTTCAATATTTTGTCAGATAATCTAAGAAAACATTTCAAACTCGCTGAATTTTAAAGAGCTTTCTCCAGGTATATATTCCTCGCATATAAATACTAACGGTCATACCTAGGTATAAACTAATCTTATAACAGAATTTATTAATCAGAATCTGCAACTAACGTATATCAGAAAAAAAACTTCAAAATTTATTTGTATCAGAAACATTTCTTCTAATAAATTAGCTTAAATTTCATTTCATATGCTAAAAATTGCCGAAATACTATGAGATCTTAAAAAAGTGTTAAAGTTGCGTTTATTGAAGATCCTTTATGTTTGTACTTTTTTGCTTTACGAGTCTTTACGACCTTGGAAGAGTAAGGGCAAACTAGTAACATTGATTTCTCAACAAGAGACTATACTTCTACTATTTCTTATCCAAGGTCATCTGCTATCATCAACTCAGGCATTAAGTAGCACAAGCTAAATTCATTTTTAAAAATTCTAAAGGGCAGATAAAATCATTTATATCTCTCTATAGTCCAACCACGGATTGTATGGAATTGGCAAACGTCCAGTAAGACGAGTCTATCTGAATGAGAGGAAAGTGAAAATTTGATGTGCGTGTTCCGCTCATTTGAATGAGACTCTGCTTAATTTAGAAACTAACATCATCTGTAAACGCTGTAAACATCTCTAAAAACTAATAGATGCGTCCATTTCCGCTTGTAAACCGGATTTTGCCTTTCCTTACAATCCGTGGTCAGACAGTATTTACTTAATCTTTAGTGAAAAGTCTCAAAGGAAATCCGTCAACTCAGATGAGTGACTGAAAGCCAAGAGTGGGAGCACTCTAAAAGTTACTATTTTTGAATAATAAAATAGAAAGCTATATACATTAAATTGAGTTCTAAATGACTGATTTTATAACGTTAAACATTATTAATTCATCCAGAAACCCAGAACAAAAGTATATTATTTTTTTCTATCCTACCCTCTTTTGCGACATCTCTGCCATTGACTGACGAGTGGCAGAGTAAAAAGATAAAAATCTATAAACGTGAATAAAAATCAACGTCCTAAGAGTTGTCTTGAAAAAAATCCTAAAATAATGGAGCAGTGCTTGGGACGATTGCCGTCTCTATCATTCTGACAACATATAGGACAACAAACCGAATACCTCACTCTAATTCTACAGATATTTTTTTCGAACAGTCATGTCCAGGGCTAAGGAGAGTGCCTTGTCATTTTGGTTGCCTGCTCCTGCTCCCCCCTCATAAAATTATTCAAATTAACGCTCCTCAGAATCCTAGTTGTGGGACAGGCCCTTTGTTTTCGACTAGGCAAACATGGCCTCTCTACAGCCCTTATCATGTCCAGTGATTAGATGTGAAAAGGCCCTCCAACAGACGGAGACAAGGAACTGGGGATTTTATTATTTTTATTGAGTAGGACGGTATATTCCACTTTTTATCCGCAGCTGCATCATTATATAAAGACATACTGTTGATTTGCATTTTTTTTTTTTATAAGCAATTAGTTTAATGTCACGTAGAGACAAAGGAGAATCAGGTTGGGTCATAAGAGATCCACCTTCAGCCAATTTATCTTCCTGCTCATTTCCAAAAAAAAAAAAAAAAAAAATCACAATGACTAGGAATCCATTGGATAGCAACGCTTTCCCCTGTTTTCTTAAGTTCAAAAAGTTTCTTTCTAGAGGAATGGACATAAGCACTTTCAGTATGCTTTGAATTTGTAATGACGAAGTAGCTGCTTGTGTATCCATAAGAAACACAATATTGTGTTCAGGACAGATTTTTAATTTATCAGTTACAAAAAATGTAGCTGCTACTTCCATCAAAACTGTTACAATGCTTCCCAATGGGGCTGCTTACTGCAAGAACTTGAATATGCTTCAACACCAGCATTTTGTTCATTACATCTTCTGCTTAACCATCTGTGTTTAACTGAAACCATTTTTCTGGAGGGTACCTATTATATGTATAGGGCCCAGTGGTTGGAAGTAGCGCGCTACAAGTAGCGACGCTACTGTAGTAGCTACATTTTAGAGTAGTTTGTAGTATAGCGCACTACTTTTTTAATAAAGTAGTGTAGTGAGTAGTTAACTACAAAAAAATAGTAGTTTGTAGCGATTTCTGGAAACTACTTTTAAATAAACTGAAAAAAAAAATCAAGATTCAAACGAATTTGACTGGCGCAAATTTTACACAAGTAAATCAGCGGATGCAATGAGAAATAAGACTCATGAAAGTACGAGCTGACCTCAGGCATTTCATTTTGACGCCATACACTGTTAAAAATTTTCCGGAAAATTTACGGTAATTGTCACTGGCATCCATGTTGCCAGTAACTATTACCGTAAAAATCAAATGTTACTGTAAAATTTTACGATTTCCTTGGTAGGCCGCAGCAACCAATTGGCGCTGGGATCGCTTATTTCTCCGGTAAAAATTACCGTAAAAATCAGCGATGCGTTAGCCCGCCATTTTACAGTAACAATTACCAGAAAATCTTCCTGAATTTTTAACAGTGTACGTTCTATCTGTTTGACGACATTAGTTTTTTTGACGTCGTAATTTTCACCAATATGTATTTATATTGCAAAAAGCACTTATTTTCGCGAAAATAAAGATATCGGTGATTTCGCGAGTTGGAAAATTTGGTGAATTTTATATGAACAGATCGAAGATTGAAAAACAAAAATATTTTAGCGAGGCTTAACTTTTCGACAGTATTTACCAAATAAAAAGAAGCTGCAGAAAATGTTATAGAAAAGGATGAAATTGAACTGTTCTGGAGGACTTACAATAAATACGAGCATTACAGTGTGTGAGAGTATGATAACGGACATTTTTATTAGAGTCTTCTGATGAGCTAATTTATCAATCTTTTTTTGTTCAATCCTCTTACGGTGTGTGTGAGTGTGTGTATTAGGGTGTCCGCCCCCCCCCACCAAAAAAAATCGAAAGTTGATTTTTCAAGTCGCACACTCTCTTATATTTTATTTTTTACGTCAAAAAAAAAAAAAAAAAAAACATATAATTTGAACAACGGCAGCAAGTGCCGATTATGTCTGAAAGTGTGAACCAGCACTTGTGTAATGCTTGACCAAATTAAAATAAAATGTTTTTTTAGAAACTCAAAATTTCTGTTGATATAACGTTGCTCCTATACCCCACATATGAACCACAAAACATTTATTCAAATTAAAAACCATTTAGATATCCCACACGCCTAACATTTAGAATTCTCTAAAAATTAAGTTTTTGATACATATTTTTAGAAATGTAAGATTTTACAAAATTATCAAGCTGAAAAATATAAACAGTAAAGTAGAAAAGTAGGTAATTAGCGTTAAATAGAAATTTTTGTTTTCCTGTAATTTTTAGTCTCCCACATAGTACTCAAAGATCTGTTTTTTTTCCAGGTCGAGTTAAATTTTTCATTTAAAATATATTATTTTTTTTATTATTCGTTTGTAATTGTTGACCTGTAAATGTGTTCGCCAGTAATTTTTAAACTTGGTATTCTATTTAAATTTATATGTAATTTTTTAAAAGATAACTGAAAAAAAATCTTTTTTTTTTTTTAAATAAAATTATAAAGTTTAGGTCAAGTGTGGCATATCTAAATATTTTTTAATTTGAATAAATGTTCTTGTGGTACATGTGGGGTGTTGGGTACAGGGGCAACGTTTTATTAACAGAAATTTCAAGGTTCTAAACAGTTCCCCCGCCCCCCCCCCCCCCGATTTGTCCTAGCATACAAGTACTGTTTTACACTTTCAGGTGCAAGTCAGCACGGGTTGCCGTTGTGCAAATTATACGAAACTTTTTCTTGCGATTGTTTTGACACAAGAGGAAAAATACAAGAGTGTATGCGACTTGAAAAATTGACTTTCTTTTTTTGAGGGACAACCCCACCTTATTTACTTAGTTTCTGGAAAGTAGCGAAGGAGCGACTACATTTCAAAAGTAGTTTGTAGTTGCTACATTTTGAAAAAAGTAGTTGTAGCTGTAGTTAACTACATTTGTAACAAAGTAGTTGTAGTTCGCTACAAAAAAAAATGTAGTTTTTCCAACCACTGGTATAGGGGCATTTCACGGTATTTTTAACATTTATGTTGAGTCCCTAACGTGACCTTTTCTTGCCATAACTTTTCAATTTACCGCTTGATTTGAAAGTTATTTTAATTTGAGTTGGTGTGCTGGTAGGAGAAGCTCAAATTAAAATAATATGCTAATCAAACAATAAACTAAAAAGTTATGGCCAAAAAAAAGGTGACGTTACGGACTCTACATAAATATCTAAGTTACCGTGAAATGACCCTATAGTAGACAAAGCTGCGCATTTTAACTCACTGCTTATTCACGAGTCAAAAAAGGTCCACGAGGTCTTCCAGCGGAGCTTGAGCTGAAACAAGGTAAATTCCTGCGAGAAAACCTGGTAAACGGATTTGAGGATATATCATAGGTATTGTAAAGATCATAGCCAGCTTGAGAGAAAATATGTATATCTTTTTTATCTCTGACTTGTTTGTTTATTGTAAGTGAGAAAGTTATCTTTTATGCGTAAGATGTTTTCCTTGAGCAGGAATAAATGAGGGGAGCAAGTCCAATCATTGGCTTAGCAAAAGCTGACCCAAAGACCCCAAGTCACGTGACTCACCAACGACGAACGATTGGCACGTTTTGCGTGAAGCAAGCGAAAGAAACCCGATTTCTTCCAATAATTTGCTTTAAAATCTGTCACGTGACTTGGGATCTTGGCTTCAGAAATGAAAGTCTTCACCCTCCCCCCTTAGATATCTTCTCAATGATGTTTTCAGCAAGGTTTGTGGCCCTTCTTTGAACCTTCAACTTAGAGGTCTGTTTGAAGCTCCATAGGGATTGATGTAGCAGCACGTGTGACAAACCTCAGTATAGTGTTTTGGAAAAGATCAATCTCGTCTCCATTGGAATACAAAATTTACTTATAATTTTACTTAATAGATTAAATCGGACAATGAGGGACTAGAGAAGCGTAAATACGTAGTTCTATAGAAACTAACATAAGCTAAATTTATAATATTTATTCATTTTTGAACTGTTTAAAAATAATTATTTATTTTGAGGCTATCGTTGAGAGCGCTTAAAAAACTATAGTTCTTGCTTTAGTCTCAGGTATTTGCAGACTTATGAGTACTTCATAAATTAATCAAAAGCTTTTTTCATTTTCCCCTCTTCTCAGAAAAGTTGAAGTATTTCATGAAAAAAGTGGGTCTGCCAAGCAAGACTTTTATCTTAATAAACGGAATTGAAAAAGAGCGCTGCATATTTCTTCCTTATGATGCTTTAATGATTTGAACTTGTTTAAGTGAAGTTAATTTAAGGTATGTTTTTGCGTAAAAAGAGGGCAGCACGCAAGCTACTCGAGATTAGTTTTGTTTAAATACAAATTGATAGAAACTAAGAACATCATGTTCCATTCGAATGAAGGATTTTTAATCAAAGGTAAATAAGTCAAAGCATGATTTTTTCGCTATTAAAGCAAACTATTCAGATCTTTAAACGAAAGAGATTAATCCCCTGTGAAATTCTACTCTGAATAACAACAATGATAGAGTTAATGTTAATTAAGTTTTTCTAATCGGACGGTTACAGAATCTTTTGAAAATTATGCTCCAAGAATTTCAATTACGGATTTATTTATTTTTCAGAGAAATTCTTCTTTTGAAAAATGTCCATGAGGTTTTAAATTTCTAGATAAACCTTATTCTGTTGTGCTTTAAAATAATGAACTGTATTCGACCGGGGAGTTGAAATCATTCCCTTGACATCTCTTCCAAGAATTACAATTATAAAATTTCGTGTATAGTTACGGAAGTATGTGTAATGATAGTTTTGTTATTGTTATCAATAAAAATTAATAGACATTTTTTATTTGTTTAAAGAAACCTTCCAAATATTAATACGAGCGACACGAGAGATTTGCTGTAAAGAGCACATGAATTCTCCGAGTTCTCTCTTTGTGCTCTTATATTCTTTTCCCTAACGAAGTTACCCCCCCCCCCTCTTTAGTTTATCTCGCAATTGTATTAATACACTTGTCCCTTTTGTAATTTTCATCCCTGTTTTTTTATGGGAAATAAAACATCAAAATTTTGACAAGCACTGAATCATAGTGTTCCGTTTCAATGCACAACCCGTCGTATTTTATGCCAACTCCCGGTCTTTTAGGTAGTTTGTTCATGAATACGTAAGATATTTTTGCACTCAAAAAAAAAAAAAAAAAAAAAAAAAAAGGCACATTTTTTCTCGACTTGGTACTGATAAAAAACAACACACACACATCCTCATGTATATCACAGCGAATTCACTGATCGAGTAACGCTGACGTCACCAACAATGAAACTCGCGCCACGTCATGATAATTTAATAATATTTGTTGCTAATGTTTGACATGCAGGAAATGCTTTATTTTGTCAAGGTTGAACTAGACCCGGTAACGTAAATGTTTTACTGGTAAAACTGTCATTTTAGGAGAATGAGGAAACAAAAAAGTGGTTAACAGCTTAACGCCATCTGCTGGAGTTTTAAGGTTAATCCACTGGAGTTAAGATTAAAATTTCAACGATCAAAGTATCACTAAACATGTAATGGTTTCGTTCAAATGTAGAAACAACTTTTTTCTGGTATTTTAAGATTAACAGTTTAAGTTATACATTTAAAAATAAGTTCTCATATTTTTTTTTTAATTATTATTTTGGATTTTCATTGCAGTTACTACTTTTCGTCATGTTTTATGGTTCTATCTTGAATTTAAAATTTAATAATTATCCTAATAACTGATTTAGTTAAGTTTGAATAAAAATTTGCAGTTACAATAACTTTCTCTGAATAAATCTTTTGATGTGGTTTAATCTATTTAGTCGATTGTTTTCAGTTTTACTTCAACTTTTAATGCACGTACTGGCTTTTGCTATTTACTTGACCGATTATTTCAAACTTGATTAATTTTCAATCTAACTTTTATGTTTAATTTTATTAGAAATTCGTGCTAACTTTTAATGCTCCTAAGAACCCAACGTATACACTTGGTAAATTTTAATGGCGATTATAAAGTTGAATCCTTTGCTTAGAACATTATTTTACATGATTACAGGATTTTCATCGTTACTTTGTAAATTTTTAAATTCATTTCGCAAATTATTCAATTGTTAATCGAATTTGAATGTTATATGTAATGATGTTTTTCTTAAATTTTTATTTCTTTTTTATATGCTTCATTGATGATTTTACATTTTATTTTCAAAGTGTAAAATTATTGAAAATAAGATGTATTTATTTTCAATAATTTTACATTTTGAAAATTTTATACACTTGACTGATGATTTCAAATTTTTATTTCTATCTTATTTTGAGGAAGTGGTCTAAATATGGACCACCCGCAGAAAATGAGGGAAGGGTGTTGTGCGCAGTCGCAAAAATGGTACCGAATGAATCAACAGGAAGAAGCAAAGTGTAGTGAGCAAATGACCTTGTTAGGTAAAGCACGTGCTTTGTCAGTAACTGTTTAAGAAGAAACACTCGCTTTTGAAGAACTCAAAACTTTTCGAAGCTTGTGCAAGTTAATTTATATCTTTCTAATTTATACAGGTAAGTAAGTGGTTTTCATCTTAAAACAAAGTAGATGAAATGGGCTTTCTTTCAGTGTACTTGATTTGAAATATTTGTTTGTTTAGTAATGGTTTGGTACACAATAAACTTAAACTACTGCGTGGTCTAAAAGCGGGCTACCGATGGTGGTCGAAAAACGGGATAGCCCGTTTTTGGAGCACCATTGGTAGTTCGTTTTAAACCACGCTGTTTTCGATACTTGAAAGTTTCGACTTAATATAATGAGTTAAATTAGTACGTGTGAAATATCTCTAATCTCCACTATTGCAAAGAAAAGGAACAATCATGGCCGTAAGAGTGCCAAGACTTGCATCATCACTGAATCACCTTACTAAGATGAACTGGCGAAATATGTGGAGAGTTCATTGAAGAACAGTCGGAAAATTGTGTGCGGGGAATCAGTTGCTCGTGAAAAGAGAAAACATCCAAAATCTTTAAGTCAAGACAACAAGTTAAAGAGGAAATCTCAACGACAGTAGTCGAACTCGAAAGAAGACCACACTGATCTTCCTACTGATGGCAACGACAAGGATGAAGAGCTGGTGGTTCTTGTTTTTGATGAATCTCTCAATGTAGTATGCGTATTTTACGACAGATTCTTTTCAGATGACATTACAGGAGAAGTGTGGATTCTCTGCTGCAAGGCGGGGTGTGTGAGATGGAAAAAAAAAAGGTTACTACATTTGTAACTTTTGCAACTAAAAAATGAAGTAAATGATTTTTATTTTTCATCAAAATACCTGAGATGATATTTAATAAAATTTTTGAATTAAAACTTGATGTTTTTTATTTTTTTAATAAAGAGATAAAATAGATTTTCCTCAAGTGGTCCGTTTTTAGACCACCTCTTGAAAAACGTGATTTTGCCTTTTTTCGTAATCATGATTCTTGAAGTTTTAAAACACTTAAAACTGGTGTAATGGTTTTTGAACTCTAAGATCACCATCATAAATATTTTAAAGAGTTATTGGCACTAAAATTAACCCTTTAGCGATGAACAGGTAAATCAGTAGGTAGAAAATAAAAGTGGTGGCCCGTTTTTAGACTACTCTTTCTCTACTTGATTAATGATCTTAAATTGCAGTGCATTTTTAGCGGAGTCAATTATTCATTCCTAATATCCACTCCCACCCCCCTTTTCGGAAGGATTTCATTGCTTTCTCTCCAAACAAAATTGCCAACTATGCTCCTTTATTTGTTTTCCTCCAATTCTAACATTTTTTTCAGCTAAGAAATCATCAAATTAAAGAAAAAATTACTTTAATGCTTTATTAAAAGCCCCTTGAGAGAAAAAATTCCTCTTACGAGCCTTTTCAGCAAACTTAAATGTAAACTAAGGAAAATGATAATTTTTAAAAGTGAGGCTTAATAATATGGTTTTAGTATATTTTGCTCTAATTATTAATCATTTAAAAAATGTAAAGGAAATTTAATATTTTTTTTCTCTATGGTTACGAACAGAGAGAGGAAAAAAGTTAATTAACGCGCAATTTCAGTATGCAATTTTTTTAATGTAATAATACACAAAGTAACGACGCAAGCAACATTCAAATCGAAAACTTTTAAAAAGTGGTTTAATTTACCACATTTTAAGTAACAGCAAATTAATAAGAATGTAAGGTTTTTTCTAAATATAAAATCAATCAGCTACAAAAAATTGTAACTTAAATTTCTTGAAAATAATTTAAACGATAATTATTAAACGATAATTGGCAGTTCACATTCGCTGGTAGGGTTGTTTGTTTGTGACTATACATGTATACATCATTAAAATCACGTCAAATGTTCACTTCGATACTGTACCTTACAAATTTGCACTCATATTTTTCAATTCAATTTTAAACGTCATTTCAATGAATAAAAGTATGATATTCTCAATAAGCGCTTAATTTCAGTACATGAGAATTTTAATGTAATTACAACCATAAGTTAAAAACGATTGCAGCCTTGTGAACCATCCAATGAATAATAACATTAATTCATTAAAAAAAATTATTTTGTTTCAACTTGGGAATTTAATCCATTTGCTACACTGTGAGAAAAAATCCTGAAATTTTGCGGTAAAAGTTACTGACATCCATGTTGCCAGTAACTTTTACCGTAAAATCCGATTTTACTGTAAAATTTCACGGTATAGTAAACGAAAGTTAAAAAACGCAAAATGCGAGCAGCAGGTTCGATCTTGGTACCTTCGGATTGGCACCCACCGAAGCACATTCGGATGCTGCCCACCATATGAGTTAGGACACATCGAGAGAGGGGAAATACGGTGTTATCTGCTTCGCACTGTAAGTCACGTAGTGTATCAATGGGCGCTGCAATCGTTTGTTTTTTTTCGGTACAATTTGATGTATTTTTTTCCGTACTGTAAACACTCCATTTTGCAGTAATATTTATCGTAAAAGTTTCTTGAATTTTTAACAGTGTACTCAACTTAATCACTCACAAAAACTTGCATCAACATACAGCCATGAAGATTTAATTGAACACACGCTCAGAAGAAATTTATATGCATACTAGCACCCCCTCCCCCAGAGAAGAGTTCCTTCTTTGACCGTGCCATGCATTTTTGCAGGCATAGGACATTAATTAAAACAACATTCGCCAACTTGTACTATACGTCAAGAAAACAGAGATTAGTGAAGAAGGACGCAGCTAACCTGTAGGGCAAATTAGCGTGTACGTGATTTCGTCTGAATTTACTTTGGATTAAAAAATTCAAGCAATTCGATTCATTAATCTCACACCTCAGAACGGAGAACCAGGACGGATGTTAACTAGCCAGCCAAGACAACTGTCCTGTGGAGAAGTTCCTTCTTTGACCGTGTGATGCCCACTTGGAGGTCACCACACTAACCGATAATGGATATCAGTGAAGAAGGACACGGCTAATGCACAGCGAGTTTCCCTGCTGACAAGGGCGGGTCCAAGTGAGGGGTGATCAAGTATTGGGTCTATCCGGCGCATTCTCTTTCAAGGCCCTTTACGAGCGCACACTACCTGGTTAGTCCGTCATAGGGATGAGATTTCCTCGAACCACTTGGTATCCTTCCCGGGATTCGAGCCCGGGACCAGCTATGAGAGAGTCATCGGCTCTAACCACCATGCACTGATTGGCTACAACTATCGGGGATTTTAACTTATATGTAAACGTAACAATTGAAAAAAAGTGCAAGCAACTGTGTGAATGACAACAATACAAAAACATTATCATTGTTGCAGTTCAAGTAATATGTCGTCTTTAAATTATTATTTCTTTTGCTAGGCTACGCGATAGATGGCGCCACTGGCTCTGTTCAAATTTTTTAGTTTATTTTTTCCCATAGACTAATAATAAGAGTAGACCGAGCTATGGCAACCCTTTTGCTGCTCATAAACCAAACCATGTGACTGGTGGATATCCTAGCAACAGCGGGCGTTCATCGTAGCAGACGATCAACGCCCGCGAGAAATAAAATAAATAGAATTGATGGAACACGGAAGAATGACCTTTTATGGAGTCCGATTTGTAAATTTGTTATTCTAAGTTGTAAATATTTTGTTAATATAGTGAGTTTTTCATTGTGCATTTTCTTTAGTCAATTTCAATAACTCTCTAAGCAATTAAAGATGCAAGCGACCAAGAAGAATCAGCAAACGGTAAGATTTTTACCTACAGTTTCAATTTAAGATACCGATTAGCACATTTTTGCATTAGCGCAAAACGTTTACGCCATTTCGTTCACGCCAACGCTGACAGCTTCAAATGAAATAAAAGTTACCGAAAACTGATCAAAAACTATTACTAATGTGAAAATAATGCATAACTAAAAGAAAAACAGTTCAATCTCTGCACCTGGAAGTTTTTTTTAATGAAAACACATTGTCTTAAAATACATGTCGAGTGCTAAACTATAGATAATGCTGCCATCTAGCAACCATGCTGCCAAAGTCTTCGCCAAGCCCTTCCACTAGTCACATGATACATCTATGAACCAATTTTCTTCAGCAGCAAGAATGAGAAAGCTCGGTCTACTCTTATTATTAGTCTATGTTTTTTCCTTTTAAAATCTGCATTGAGCTACTTGAGTATATGGACACAAAACAAGCTTTTCTTGTTTTCTTGCAAATGGCAACGGGCTGCTTGTTTTTAAATCAAATAAGCTAAACTTTTTGTTGAGGAAAGCCACACGGATTCGTTGCTATTTATTAACCCGAACTTCGCTACATTCCAACTTATCGATTACTATTATATTTTAGCGGATATTTGTTTTTATCAAAAAAAAAAAAAAAAAAACCTTAAGATATGTAGCATTTAAGTTCAACTAGCTTTTACAAGTTTCTAATGGTATGATTAAATAGCATGAACATCGTGGTAGGGATTTCTTGATTAAGAATTATTATCCTTTTTTTTTAAATTTGAGAAATGAAATGTCATAGCAAATTGTAATTTTAGCATAGCAAATGTAAATTTTAAAGTTTAAAACCACCCAAATAGCTACAGGATGACTTATTTGTGTATAACACAGTTATAATACTCATATCTTTTTTCAAAATCACATTTTAGATAAGATTGTAGATTCCAATTTACAAATTATAATACAAAGTTCTGTTACATTTCTGGACTTATGCGATTGTAACAATCAGGTTCTTTTCTAAAACTTTTAAAAGATTATTTGCCGCAAAAGAGTTGGTGAAATGTGTTTTTATAATTTTTGAAAAACTGCCATATTTATTCTAATTTAGTTAATGCCCGACGTTACGGAAAGATCATTAAACTGCCTTTTCTTTCTTCTTGAAATAGTTGAAAATTTATTTTTCAGTTTTGAACCAAATACTTCGTCTTAATTATTTAAATTCATTTTTTGTTCTTGATTATAAATAAGATTGGTAATCCAAGGAACATGGCACACAGAGGGCCACCACTGCTTTTCGTAAATGTTCTTCGAAATTTGCTTTTGCTTTGATACCAATCGATAGTAGCCGTAGTTCAAGTAATCTGACAAATTCATTGTTTCAATAGACAAAATTATTGTGAGGTGAGTCATTTTCTTCCACGAGCAAAATTAGCAAGCATCCGCCTTTTTAACCAACTTCAAAAAAGGAGGTTATGATTTCGTCTTGCGGCTTTTTATGTATGTTTTCTACAAGAATTTTGGACCGATTTGAAAAATTCTTTTTTTTTTTGTATTTTTTCTTTTTAGAGGACCTCTTGCTTTGGGGGAGTACCCCTCATCTAAATATTTCCCCTGTATTAACCATTAGTAGTCATATCGCAAATTTTGAACAAAGACTCCTCTGATGCAAACAGGAAATTCATTTAATATCATTGCTCTAGTAGTATTTTGATCTTCATACATACAACATCACAATAGATACTCTGTTTCTAGTGTGGTGTTGATCTATAACGGGGCTAAGTAAAGAGAAATGTGACTTTTTTCACGAGTTACGTGATACGTATTATTGTGAGATATAATGTAGTTAGGAAAACCATTGACATTTAAATGGTTTTAACTAAATTGGCGAACAAATAAGTCCTGGAGAGGAACAAAGATCAGTTTTTAGATCCAGTCGTATAAAATGCTATGCGCATTGAGATTATTTCTTTTTTTAATTGACTTAAAAAAAAGACGTTCTCAACTCGTCGGAATATTTTTATGTATGTCCCCTATAATCTCAAACACGTATAGACCAATTTGGTAAATTCTTTTTTTTTTTCGTTTGAAAAGGTATATACTTCCCAGGTGATCCCATGGTCATCAGGTCATATCTGAAGATGGGATCCTTGAAAAATCAAGAAAACTCTTCAAATTCTACGTTCAAAGTTAAAGCTATATCTGTTGTTTTTTAGTGACTCGTGAAATTTTTTCGGAAGGCATACTTTGATAAAGTAAAACTGATGATGAAGACAATTTTCTTTGTAAATAATTGCCTTTCTTCACAGTCTTTGGAAGTTTCCGAGACGCTGTGCTCTATTTCTTTCTCTATTTATCTCATTTTAGCTGTTTTCAGACTCCTGTGCTCGATGATTTCTCACTCGAGATGTACGTAAGGAGTGTACCACATACTTTAACCTACGTACTTATTTTATATTTACACCACTAAAAAGCAAAAAATAAATTATTTTCAAACTAAAAAAGAACCGACTTTAAAAAACAAAGAGGAACTGAAAAAAAAAATAATTAGTCATACTTACATACGATTTCCCACCCAAACGTATAAATCAAATTTATTTTACAATTCCAGTACAAAAATCAACTTAACTAAACACCCAATTATAAAATTAACACTGATTTTAATTACTGTACGATGAATTATTTTAATACCTAACTAATTATATACGATCCTTTAATTTTTAATAACCATTTGAAGTCGGGGCCTCCTACAAACTACTACCTAACGTAAAAGACAACCCACCAAATCCTGAGTTAAATACCAATTAAAAAAACGCGAAAGTCTTTAAAACTAAACCTACTCAGTTACATTAGGTAGTAGTTTAAAGGAGGCCCTGACTTGAAATGGTCATTAAAAATTAAGATATCGTATATAATTAGTTAGGTATTAAAATAATTCATCGTACAGTAATTAAAATCAGTGTTTATTTTATGATTGGGTGTTTAGTTTAGTTGATTTTTGTCCTGGAATTGTAAAATAAATTTGATTTATACGTTTGGGTGCGAAATCGTATGTAAGTATGACCAATTACTTTTTAGTTCCTTTTTTTTTGAAATCGGTTCTTTTTTATTTGAAAATAATTTATTCACTTTCGTTTCAAATCAGTTACGAATTTGGAAATATTTACTTGTCTTCAGTTATTTTGAGTGTTGTGGGTAATCTGATTTTTTCTTTACTCACTTTGAGAGACATTTTGTTTTAATTATACGACTACCATTTATAAAAGAACTGTTATGTTTTAAAATCATCATTGGAGTTGAATGAGGCATAAAACAGGGAAATGAATGGCACACAGTTTTTTTCACTTACATTCAAAGAAATGTTGAAATTTCTCTTTTTATAAAAAATATTTTATGTATTTTCGATAAAATTAGTAGTCCTTTGTGAAGATTTGAGTTTTCAGTTAAAGTCCTTTTTCTTAAACTACTGCCATAAAATAATTAATAAGCATTTAAATACAATATCTGGTATTTATGGTAATTCTATATAGAATTCTGACTTCTTGTATGATCCCAATAAATTTTAATTAGAAAAAATCAAAACAAATGTTGATATATAGATATTGGCTTCATATGCAAATCAATTCAAGAACCCTGCAGAACAGTTTTTGGTAAGTCGGTCTTGCGATCAAAATCATGGTTTTCGCTCAAAATCGCTTGAAGAAATAAGAGTTAATTTTTTTCGTAGTATCGGTGATTATGCTTGAAAATGCACATCTGCAGATGACGTTGCTAATATTGATGAATATCAAGTAAAAAATAGTTTTTTTTCTTCTGAATTTTAAATGTTTCTTAAAAATAACAGTTGTATTTTCTGTACCTCAGAGCCAGAAGGACGTAAGTCACATTATGATAATTTTACAGAGGAGAGGAAAAATCTTTTTCTGATCCATGCAAAGGATGGGACAAGCGCTCTTTTAACCCTAGTAAAAAATTGAAAAGTATTTTTTTCTTAGAATTACGTTTACGTGGCTCGATGCGGAGTAGGCTTCTACGTACAAAGTACCAATAAACAGGAAATTGCCATTTTTGGACTTACGTTACTCTGGCTCTGAGGTACAGATTTTATTCAAGAAGTTCTGTTTGGAATGGTACTTCTGCTTTCTTTCTCATCAAGCCATTAACAAAATATTCATCACCCATTTGTCAGTTATTCGTGTTAATATTCATTATATGATGAAAAAACTATTTCATAGATACTTTCCTCACTTTAAAGTAGTATCCCATTCAGTACAACCAGTTACCCATTCAACCACATCATAGGTGAAGCTAAAAGGGAAAAATAGGATTTATTCCGACTTTAAATTGTTTTTCATAACAAATGAACTTTGTACAAGTTTTATAACTTTTTCGAAATTCCTGGATAGGTAATAAACATATCCTGAGAATTTGATAAAAAATCAGACCAATAGGAGAAGAAAAAAAAAATAAAGAAAGCAAAAAAAAAAAAAAAAAAAAAAGAAAGAAAAAAAACATGTGACAAATTTTAGTAATTGAAAAATTGAGATCGATGAAAATTCCAAGTGACATCGCAGATGGAGTAGATCACAATAGTCTGTCAACTTAAGATTAAAATAAAAACTGTTTAAGTTTATAACTGATTTGAATTCTGAAATTTTAAATTCAAATTATGTTTTTCGCTATCACGAGTTGCGACAGAACCCTACTTATTAGTTACTACCCAACTCACTTGTTTCTAGAAACGGCTCCTGTCCCTCCTCTTAGGCGGTTACATGTGTACAGTTGTGTATGTGTAGGCATGTGTGTGCGCGTAGACCTGTATGTATGCCCGTTGGCGTGTTGTATGTGTGTAAAGATGTGTGTGAGTGTGTATGTGTATGAGCGTGTGTGTGTGTAGGACATGGATGCCACCGACCAGGAGAAGCAGCTACCGAGAGGTGTCGCATCTGTAGAGGACGGTGGGGTTGAAAAAGGAACCAAACGTCAAGGACGGTCAAGTGAAAACAGTTAGCAATCGTGATTGCTCAAAAAAAAAGTCTCTCTTATTACCATTATCTTTCTACAACACAAATAATCATTCATAATGTTTTTTACCTTAGGATATTTCAACTGATATGTTTTTCCAACTGCTAAAAGTTAATGTAGACATTTTCATTTATAACGGTAGAACACAAAAGTTCGATCTTAAAAATCAAATAGGTTGAAAACTGGACTTCTTTTCTTTCATGGAAGAAAACCTTCAGCCGTACGTACTTATCGTCCTAAGCGTTATTATTTTTCAATGACGCAGGTATTCACAATTTTATCTAAGAATTGTTTTATGTTTTCATTGAAAAATTTCTAAAAATATGTATTTAATCCCTTTTATATAATTAGATTTATAATCCTTCCTTTAAAAAATGCAGTCCTGATAGAAACTTAAGATGCTTCATGTATTCAATGATTCAATCGATATTGATAAAGGGACTGATTTGCAAAACATGGTTGCGGTTTGTTTTCCCCTTCTCCGCTTTTCCTGTCCTTTGCACCTGTAGAGCTAGTGTTGTCATGGTTACTAGAAATTTTTCCATTGGCAAAATGCAAAGTTTTTAGTGTGAGAAAATTTCTTTCAAAGCAAAAGAACCTAATTTTAGCCTTAGTTATTTATATTTATTTTTGGCTGAAAGTTCGCTATGCTGTGCGAATTTTTTTTCTTACTCTTCTGGTTTTAGTTAGTTGGGGAAATCTTTAGTCTGTATAGAACTTAGTATTTAACTTGTGGTTTCGGAATATGCAGTTCTGTATTAAATATCAAGCAAGCAGTATTTTTAAAACGTTCTTGAAGTTCCACTGCTAAATAAATATTGAAAAGAAATATTAACTATTAGTTTGATTTTTTTACGAACACTTAAAGTTTTCTTATTCATGCGTTGAAAAGGAAATAGTGTACAAGAAAATACCTTTTTAAAATTACTTAACATAAAGAGAATTTAGCTTTGTACATGAGATGTAAAGGGCACTTGTCCACTAGGGTGCATCGAGAAAAACATTTTTTCGGAATTCAATTTGTCATGTTGATATGAAGTTGCCCTTACCGATCCACATACTACACAAAACATTTCTTTCAAATCAAAAAATATTTAGGTGTCCCGTACGAGGCCTAAAGTTTATAATTTTCTTCAAAAAAAAAAAAAAAAACCTTTCTTCTGATTTTTTTAAATAACAGAAAAAATGCTAATTTTTTTCAAGTTGAAAATTGTGAGTAATAAAGCCGGGAAATGGATATTTTGGGTGTCTGTAGGTTCCTAGGCATATATCCACGTGTGCTCGGGTCGTAAAAAAACCCTCAACATTCATTCGGGGGTGAGAAAAATGGAAATTAAGGTCGATTTTTGAGTGAAAATTTTTTCGCGAATACAATACTTCCTTTTTTGTAAAAGGAAGTAAAAATGCTAAACTTTTTTCAAGTTGAAAATTGTGAGTAATAAAGCCTGGAATTGTCGTCAAATAAAAGGTTTTGCTCTCATGCGGCATTTAGGTTCCCGCATAGTACGCAAAAATGAGGATATTTTAAAGTTCAAGTTAGAATTTTCATTATGAATGTACATATTAGCTTTTCAGAAATTTTTTTTGCAAACGTTGGGTTAAATTTTTTTTTGCTAATAAGGAAATTTTGATTGATTTTATGTTTTATAGAAAGAAAATATTTGAATTTATTTTCTGGTTACATTGTAAGAATAGTTATGCGGAATTTAAAAAAAAAATGAAGGCTATGAAATAATCTTGCAAACATTGTTTTCATTTTATTTCATAGAAGTATGAAATTACAAGAATTAAGTACGAAAAACGAAACACCAACACAAGTGTAGAATATTATGTGTACTATCATATTATATCAAGCTTTTTCCATACTATTGTTTTTAAACAGCTTTAAAAGGATACGTGAGTTTTGCTGGAGGCTTTTTCAACCTGAAACAAATGATTTTATATCAAGCTATCACTGCTCACAAACTTATCAAAATAAACTATTTCGGAAAACTAAAAACAAACTTTAAATATTTAAGGAACAAATAATCATTTAATTTAAAAAATATGTCAAACTCTTTTTCAGAATAGATTTATCAGAATTTAAAGAAATGATTTTCCTCCAATTAAATAAAATTACCTTACTTAAGCCTCTTTTACACTTCATATTAAACCATATTAATCAATTTAAAATGCCTTTTTGCTTGAAATTTGGGAAGTTCTTTTGTATCTATGAGCCTTGACCGAATAAAGCCATCCCTTTCCTTTGAGCTGTGTACTTGTTTTGAAGCTTCCGTGACCTCTTTAACAATTCTCTCTACTGCTTGTGTGTGCGATGGAATCCTAAACTCTTTTCTGTCACTAAGCCCAGTTTCAGCAATCAATTCCAGCTCTGCAATGCTTATATCAGTAACGAGGGGTGATTCCGTAATTATTGTAGAGTGCCAATTAATTAAATTCCCGTAATCTTCAGCTTCAAATTTAACTTTAAGGCATTTAAAGACTCGTACCTAAGTCTGCTTAGTTTGACGTGCTTTTTCAATTTTCTTGAGTGCAAGCAATCTAATATGTTTACGTTGGTCGAACAGCATTCCTACAAGAAGATGCTCTGGATGAGCCATGAAAGCATTTCTTTACAATGTTGAATGGACAACATTCTTAAGATCTGTATCCTAATATTTGCTGCAATTTATGATCTTAAAAAAATTCTTAGATGCATGAATAATTTTATACTCAGATTTGATTGTAAACCAGCAGGGTGCATACACCTTTGTTATAAATTCTGTTAAGTTGGTTAACTCTGAACTTGGATCATTTGTTGCGATGTATATTAAGGGAAGGTCGTTTAGTATCGGACAGCGGGTAATATCGGACAAGGGCTGCTTCTTAATTCCGCCGCCAGGGTCAGCATGTACTGGGTCAACATAGTGTGCCGTATTGGGGAAGAAAGCCACAGACGCCATATTGGTTCAAATCAACCGTTCTTTCTGGTGTGCAAAGCTAGTTGTTTATGCTGTTGAGAGAATTGCAGTGCAGGAACTTAACTTCTGGGGCATATATTAACACTTAGAGTAAGTTATATTGTTTCATTGTTATACCTTTAGACACATAGTATATTAATCTAAGTATTAAGAGCTATAAAAGTGTCTAGCTCAAGTAATAACCTAGTAGTGGTTAAAAAACTGTAGCTTTACAGTCGGGTTGTATTGGACAAATCAATTTCGGGTTGTATCGGACAAAGTTACTGGCACCAAAATAAAATACTGACGGTGTTTTTCTTTGTCCAACAGGTTGAAATGGAAAAATCACGACATAAATGATATGAAACAAATATGAAAAAAAAGCCATTGAAAAAGTTGGACTTAATAAAATGACAATTAGAGAAGCTAGTAAAAGACCTTTAGTCCCAAAGAGTATTTTGGGTGATAGGATCAAAGCTTTTCATTTTTAGACTTTTATACTATTCTAAGTAACCAAATACTTTGTTCGCATCATTTTTTGCACATTAAAATGTTATTTCTGAACTATTTGTTTTTATTTCAACATTTTAATGCTTTGTCCGATACAACCCTCCAAAATTTAAAATTGACCAAAAATAGAGTTTGACGAAAATTTGTTTAAAAAATACGACTCCATGTTTTTTTAACCAAAGTTTACAATTTATGTTAGGTAACTTAGTACAGCATAATTTAATGTAAAAACTAATTCTTTACAAATAAAACAAAAAGTGTTATGTTTGAAATGGCTTAGGTGTCCGATACTACCCGATCTTCCCCTATACATGTCTTTTCGACCTATATTATCCATGCGTCGATCAAATACATATTCAATATTACATATTCATATCAATAATACATCTTCATGCGTCATGTGTCGATGTATATTATTCATGCTGTTCAACCAACGTAAACATATTAGATTGCTTGCACTCAAGAAGGTTGAAAAAGCACGTCAAACTAAACAGACTCAGGTACGAGTCTTTAAACGCCCTAAATTTAACCTTGAAGCTTAAGATTATGTGGATTTACACATCATATGTATAAATCCACGTAATCTTCAGAATTTTCCGAAATAGTTTATTTTGATAAATTTGTAAGCAATGATAGCTTGATATAAAATCATTTGTTTCAGGCTGAAAAAGCCTCCAGCAAAACTCACGCATCCTTTTAGATCTGTTTAAAAACAGTAGCATGGAAAAAGCTTGATATAATGTGACAATACGCATAATATTCTACACATGTGTTGGTGTTTCGTTTTTTGTACTTAATTCTTGTAATTTCATACTTCTATGTAATAAAATGAAAATATTGTTTGCAAGATTATTTCATAACCTTCATTATTATTATTTTTTAACTTTACATAACTAATCTTACAATGTAACCGGAAAATAAATTCAAATATTTTTTATCTATAAAACATAAAGAAGTTAATCAAAAATTCTTTATTAGCAAAAATTTTTTTAAACCAACGTTTGCAAAAAAAAAAAAAAAAAAAAATCTGAAAGGCTAATACATTTATATTGAAAATTCTAACTTGAACTTTAAAATATCTTCATTTTTGCGTACTATGGGGAAACCTAAATCCCGCATGAGAGCAAAACCTTTTTTTCTGACGACAATTCCAGGCTTTATTACTCACAATTTTCAACTTGAAAAAAGCTTAGCATTTTTACTTCCTTTTACAAAAAAGGAAGTATTGTATTCGCGAAAAAATTTTTACTCAAAAATCGACCTTAATTTCCATTTTTTTCACCCCCAAATGAATGTTGAGGTTTTTTTTTTTCGACTCGAGCACACGTGAATATATGCCTAGGAACCTACAGACACCCAAAATATCCATTTTGACTACCCCCGAGTTAATAAGCACGAATTTTCTCGTGACGTCCGTATGTACGTATGTATGTGCGTACGTATGTGCGTATGTGTGTATGTGTGTATGTATCTCGCATAACTCAAAAACGGTATGTTCTAGAAAGTTGAAATTTGGTACGTAGACTCTTAGAGCGGTCTAGTTGTGCACCTTCTCTTTTGGTTGCATTCGGATGTTCCTAAGAGGGTCTTTTGCCCCTTTTTGGGGGGAAATCATAGTTAATTTCGATGTAAACTCAAGTGGTGTCGGACACTCGGCGATATATTGCCATCTTTTGGTCGCCAGGTTTTGTCGCCAACTTGGTGTTAAATTTGGCGATGTATTTTTTTGTTTTTAATTTTAAATTTGGTTTCAATTTGGCCACAGTAGGTGATATTTAGAGAGTAAACAAATGAGTCACATTAAAATTGCCAATAATGGGGAAATGACATTAAATTGGAGTAAAATGAGTCATGTAATGCACGAAACGAGCATCAGCTCGTTTCTGTTATTTAAAAAAAATAATCAGAAAAAAGTTTTTTCTGAAGAAAATTATGAGCTTAAGGCCTCTTGCTTGACACCTAAATATTTTTGGATTTCAATGAAACTTTTTGTGTAGTATGTGGGTCGGTAGGGGCAACTTTTTATCAACATGACAAATCGAATTTCGAAAAAGTTTTTTCGATACACCCTATTGCTCCAAAATCCTTTTTTATGCTCCGCATTACTCAACTTTATATATTCAGAGGAATAAAACACTATGATTTTGATAAAAAGATTTTCATTTTATAAGCCCATAAATTACAACTCAATAGTACAGATCATCAAAAAAGGAAAGCTTTTAACCCATCTTCTGATTAACTTTGTTTTTATGACTGAGTGTCCTCTACCTTCCAGGTACAGAATTAAAAAGCACGGGACCCATATCTTTCAATATGACAATTTAACAGCTTTCGTAAGAACTGGAACAACTTTCTGTAAGTGTAATTGTAAAAATAATTTTCCGTTAGAATCCCCCAGATTCGAGTGCGTATTTTAAAGGACTTGGGATATTCTATTTAATATAACTTAAATTTCTTGACTTGCTGTTTTCCAAAATATTAACTTAAATTTATATTTAAATTTTTACTTCCACAAAATGAAGAGAAATGCAACAAAATGATCGTTACAATAACTACAAATCGTTACAATAACTGCATAAACCATACGAATGAATCCTTTGTTTCGTAAAAGAAAACGAATAACTAGTTTTCTTTCAATGATTTATCAGTATTTTTAGGTTATTCGACTTTTTAATTTAAATTCCGATTTCAAATTATCTTTCTACAAAATGAAGAGAAATGCAATAAAATGATGGTGTTGACAATAAGAAGGAGTTATTTGACAACCGAAGTTTTACAGAAGAATGAGAAAATATTTTAGAATCATTACAAAAACTGCAAAAATCATAATAATGAACCGTTTTCTTTGTAAAAAAGGAACTATTAGTTAGCTTTTTAAAAGCAATTTATTAAAATTAGTAGATTATTAGTATTCTAAATTTAAATTTCTCTTCCGATTTGTAGTTCCACCAAATGAAGGGAAGTGCAAAAAAATTAAATTATTGACATTGAAAAGAAGTTAAGTGACAAACAAAATTGCACATGAAAATGAGAATTTTTTTAGCCGCCTTTACAATATCTGCAACTAATGAATCATTTGTAGGCTGTAATTGGTTTGTTTTGCAAAAGAAAATGATTAATTAGTATGGTTTTAGCAGTTATTTTGAAACGATTCCCAATAGTTTTATCTTTTTTCTGTAAAATATTTTTTTACAGGACAATTTGGTCAGCTAACTTTTTTTAATATCAACTCCTGAATTATTATAAATAAAATTGCATTCCTATTACATTTTCCACTAAGTACATGACTTCCTTCGGAGAGTAAATAGGAGTTAAGTCTGTAATTACAGCCCCATAAACTCCTACCACTCAGTTAAGATGTTATAGAGTTTTATTTACAATATGGCATACCTGTCAAAATTTAAAATACATTGAAATAAACAGTAATTCACCGATTAATGGATTATAATCTCCATGGCTAGTATTATTAACTTAATTTATTTTCAAAACAAAGAAAATTTGCTGAACCAAATAAAGTAAAGAACCTTAAATCTGACACCTGAAAAACAGTTGATAAAGCTCTCATCTTTAAGTAAAACAAATACCTAAAGCATTACCAATTTTCTGAAATATTTGAGAATGAGTTTTTCTCGTTTAAGAAGGAAAAAAGCACATTCTGAATTATTTAAGCAACTTTAGTTATGCTTTAAATATTTTTTTTTGAAAGTATTTGCTTTATGAGCTGTTTTTTGAACGTCAGAACAGTTGAGTGTCGCTTCACTTTAACGGTAATTAAAATATGTGTGTTTCTTAAATTATCAAGGGAAGCTAAATTTGGTTTAAAGTTTCACCTCCATAACGCCGTGGATTTTGAAATGTTAATGTTTTTAAATAACCTATATTCCTCTTTCTCTACGGTTTTCATGCTATCCCAATGCAGTGTAATGCTTCCTCATAAAAACGAAAAATAAATAAGTGAATAAAAGTAAGTATTTGAAATAAATAAGTTGCTCTTGCAAAAAAAAAAAAAAAAAAATCAATCAATAAACCAAAGAAAATTTCATTGTACTTCTGCTGTACCCCAGAAAAATAAGTAACAATAAGTTTTTTTTTAATTTTTGAAAAATAATAAAAGTTTTGAGGAAAAAAAGATGAAGGTCGAAAAACAATGCATTCAAACAGTTTAAACTAAGCAAAAATAATGCTTTTCAATACTTCCTTCGCTGGAGTAAACTGTATATATCGGCAAACACAAATGAGCATTTTTATGGAACAATGTAAGAGGGAAATTGCATGAAACAATGAATCTCAAGAGAAATTACAAGTCTAGCAATTTAATCATTTCTTGAAAAATAATTGCATTTTGTTACTTGTCCTTTGTCATTTGTTTAACAGCGGTGAATCGCATACAGAATTTAATAATCTTTTATCGATTTGCTTTCAAAAAGAAGATAATATTACTTGGTTTTTTAAAAATGTTCCTCAGAAATTGTTTTTGAATTCATGTTAAATTATCTTTCGTTAAACTCATATTTCATTTTCTGATTTATGATTTCAACTGGTAGTTGAAGAATAAATTTGACTATGTCATTTCGTCAAAACATGTCAAATGAAATGTGTATTATACTGCTATGACATGTACATGTCAGTGTCTGTAAATTTTTCGTTTTAAAGTCATTTTGTCGAAACGTGCCAGATAAAATGTGTGATGTCATACTGCTCGGCAGGTACATGTCAGTATCTATACATTTTTCGCTTTACGTCATAAACTGTACTTCAGTTTAACTGTAGAAATATGCATTTTTTACTTCTGCAAAAAACAAATCGTTTTTCTTGCCACTGATCTTACTTCAAAATTCGGCACTTTAATGATGTTTATGGGAAATAAAAAAATTACTTATTTTTTACTTGCTCTTTTGTTTTAGTATTTCAAAAAAAAAAAAAAGACCAATCTGCTGACTATAATAAAATCTGGAAATCAACGAATTTAAACAAGATGCTAGTTTCAAAAATTAAAATAGAACATAAAACACATATAATCTACTACTGTAAAATTATATTAAAAAAAATTGTGTGATTGTTTCATATCGATTATCATTTGCCGATTAATCTGTAATCTGTCAATTTGCTTATCGGTGCATCCCTAGAAGAAACCAGTATTGTGATAAATTACCCTATTATGCTCCAATGAACGAGCACCAAAATACTTGGGATGTTTTCCAAAATAAATTGAATAATTTCCTAAAGCTTATCGATTAACAGAGAAGAAATACGTATCAAGAAGCTACAAGAATTCTGTTGTAATAAAAGAAAGTATATAAACAGCAATAGAAAGATCGCAGTGAAATAATTTTTGACGCAATAATTATCTGCCCTTGTCTCCCCGTTATCGAGATATAAAATCTTAAAGTCTTCCAAAAGTTTGAAAAACGTAGCCAAATTAAAAGACTTGGCAAGAAATGGATGGTTCCACGTAACTCCAACCGTCTGCTTGTATCAGAGAATCCATCTGAAAAATGTTTGCAAGTTGTCTTCTATTTCTCACTAAAACTCAAGAACCAAACGAATTCTGTACTAATGACAAACATAAATAGGTAGCAATGGAAAGATCAATGTGATTTTTTTTTGGGCGCACAAATTATTTGCTCTTGTTTTCCTGTTATCGAGAAAACAAGGTCTTAAATACTTCCAAAATTAAAAAAAAAGAAAAATGCTATCTTTACAGACTTTGCAAGAAATGGAAAGTACCACATGACTTCGACCGGCTGCATATGGCAGGGTACCCATCTCCAAAATGTGTAAAAGATGTCTTCAATTTCTTACCAAAACTCAAAAACTACAAAGGCGCCTTTTCTTAAAATTGCGACGGCTTTTAAGATATCCTACTTCGATTACGGGCAAATAGCTTATGCGTCAAGACACATGTTTTAAAACGCGTTTTCGATTGTTACCTATTTAGTTTTAACATTATTACGCAATTGTACGGTTTCCTGATTGGTGATATGGATACTTAAGGTTTTAGTTTTCTTGCTGCTGCAAAATAACTTTATTGGGAAAATATTTGTCTCTAAATGTAGCTGATGAAGGATCTGCCCAACCTATGACCGATTTACCTCTTCTTACTTGATTTGTTCTAAAACATTATATAAAACTAGAAAGTCACCCGTCAAGGTATGACGGGTGAAAATTGCTTCTACAGTTTAACGAAGCAATTGCCTGCTTGGTGATATTTTGATAGTTGAAATTTTAACCCTATCTCCAGTGGATTAACCCTAAACTCCAGTAGATAGCTTTAATTGTTGACCACTTTTTTGTTTCTTCACTCTCCTAAAATGACAGTTTAATCAGTAAAACAGTCAAGTGACCGGATCCATTTCAGCCTTGTCACAACCAAGTCTTTCCCGGCATGTTAAACATAACCAAAACATATTACCAAATTATCATATAGTGGTGCGAGTTTCAAAGTTGGTGACGCCAGGAGCGTTACTCGATCATTCGCTATTATATATATGAGGATGAATCCACCGTAGTTATAAATGCAGACGTGTTCTTTAGAAGTGTCGGAAAATCCCTGTACATCCAATCTGATGGGAATTCTAAGATACGAAATTTTACAGACAAATTAAAACAGGGTCTCATATTTTAAAACTGTTTCATAAGCAAAAAAAAAAAAAGGTATTTTGTAAGTAAACAAAATATTGATAGCATTAAAATTTTGCATTTAATACTTAATTCCTACTTGTTTAAATCGAAAATAAAAAGGCAATTCTTATTCCTCTATTTATTTCCAGCCTTTTATTTGATGTATTTCCACTTTACCCCACTGAGCAGTTTACCCTACTTGACCTTATAGAATTAACCTTGCTTGTGAAATTACTTGTGTAGCAAAGAAAAAGAAAAAAAAATCTAAAATTTATATTTATCTTATGATTTACTTGAAAAATGATACTCTCAAAGTATTTATAATGTCGCAACTTTTGCTTAATTTACAAGATATACAAAAAATGCCTTAAATCAAACAGAACTGAGATAAAAAGTTTAAATTAGTAACAGTTTAATTGTTAAAACGTATAATGAGTAGAGCATAATTAAAATTTAAAGCAGAATACACAGTAAACGCTTAAAAACTAATTGAACAATTTTCATTTAATTGAAATGCAATTACACGGTCTTGTTTTTTTCCTTTTAGAAAGCAAAAAAAAAAAAATGTTCGAAAAACTGCATTCAGTAATGATATTTCCGGCACACAAAGCACGTAAAAAGCAGGTACTTGCTTTATATTCTCTCAAATTAAATTTCGCTGTGCTTAGAATAATTAAATTTGTAGCTTTATGCATTAATTTCCCAATTAATCCTTCATAAAATATGTCGTATAGTTGAGTTGCACGTAAATAATTATTCTGTAATGTTCGTGATTGAATTATGTTCCGTTCGTTCGGTGCAACTCAACTCTTCACTTACGAGTATAAGGGCTTCCAATAGTTTTTGATTAATTTGCGCACAGAAATATGAAATGCATTTTGGCTTTCCAAAATCGTTTCAAAAAAGAAAGTTTTGCGAAAGTTTGATGGATGTTAAATCTTCGTAGTTGTTTTTTATCTGTTTAATTTTATTATTAGAGAAGGAATTCGTATAGATGTCTACATAATTTATGTACACTTGAATCGATTTTGTTTTCTTTAGCCAAGTTAGTGAATACATGTTAATTGAGATGTTATTTTTGTTCCTAAAATAATTTCTCTCAAAACAAGATGATTTTTTTAAATGTTTTAAATAAATAAGGGGAAGCTCGATATAACAAAGAGGGCCTAAAGCGAGATTTTCTCTATTACGGGGGATTTGCGACTCAACGTGTATGAGTTAATATTTTAGAAAAATGTGTTTATAATGAACAACAATTTACTGATTTTCGCTAAAACGTCAACAAAAGTAGACACAAAAATGATTTTCTGTTACTCACAACAAACTAAGACTAAAAGATAAAGATAAAATGAACACACAATTATTTTACACATCAGATGCGAAGCAAAAAGACCTAATGGACTTTTCGAACGTCATTTGCCCATTGTTAATTTCTTCAGTGGCATTAACTTAGTGTTCATGTGAGAACGAAGAGGAGAACTAATGTATTCTTAGATGAGAGCGATTTCTGTATTTTAATAAGAGACGTTTCAGGAATATGCGTAGATTTTTAAGTTCTGTCTAAAACTAAACGAGTCTACTTTCCCGTATACCAATATCTATCTTTCTAGTATATGATTAATGTTCTCAAAATCAGCTAAAATCGCGAATTATTTCAAGCGTAACTTTTTAATATTTTAACCTAATTTCTAAAAATAAAATATGCATCAGTCATCTGATGAACTAGATGCGTAAAAAATAAGTAAACAACAAATAAAATAGTAGCACGTTTACAAAGCAGCTAAAAGCGTAATGAGCTTCTTATTTTCTTCTTCAAAGCAATTAAAATTTTTTTTAATAACCATTAAAATTTTTTTTTAATCGCTTTGAAAAAGAAAATAAAAAGCTCATTAAAATAAATACATTATGTTTAAAAAATGTTTGCTTTTCTTCTGTTGCCAAAAAATAATTATTGTATATACTTTCAAAATAAATTAAAAAACCAAAACAAAGGGTCAACTTAAAAAAACATTGTTTATTATCAAAAAAATAATAACAAAAACATTTTTTTTTAAATAAAAAAATAAAATAAAAAATGAATAAATAAATAAAAATAAAATAAATAAATAATTAAAAATCGTCTGCGCATATCTTTACGTAGAAACATATAGGACTCCTAATTTCTAAGTCAAACACTGAATACGTAAATTAAAACTTTAGCGTGAAAATAAAAACAAATCATATCAACGATAATTATTTCAAAGTAAAATCTAAGGCTGCAGAGTCGGAGTAAATTTCATTTTGGGTCAAAAAAATCAGATTTGGGAGTCGAAGGTTTTAATTCAAAGATTTAGAACTCGGAATCGATCATTTTCCTTTCCAGTTCGCTACTCTCAATGTTTACGAAGTCGGAGTCGAAGACTAAATTTCCAAGAGTCGGAGCCGGTCATTTTCTGTCTATGTCTAAATTTTTGCCAAAGCTACGGAGTCAGAGCCGAAGTCAGGAATACGGAGTTCGACTAATTTTCGGTTTTAGGAGTCGGAGTCGACTGCCCTAAAATTACAGGAGTCGGAGTCGGGAATTAGTAATCAAGAGCTATTTCCAACGAAATTTATTTGATGTAAATCCACCTTTAAGTTCGGAATCTACTTTGATTTTTAGTTTTGCCGTAGGCACTAATGTTAAGGGATTTGAATTGTTCAAAATTGAACGGAAAATCGTGCAAATCAAAAATATATTTTCCATGCATGCTCTTCTTCAAAAACTTTTCCCTACAAAGTTTGCTTGAAGCAAATTCGTCTCTAAGTTCGGGACAGCCGTAAATTACCCCAGTAAGCGATAATGTAACGTTTTTTTCTTCTTTTTTTTTGAACTGCTCAAAATTGAACGAAAAATTGTTTAAATCAAAAAATGAAAAATAGGAATCTGGTGTCCTCACCGAGATTTTTTGAAAAAAAAAAAAAGAGAAATCGTTCGAATCGGACTATTCGTTCAAAAGTTGTTAGGGGGGGGGGGGACAGACAGACCGAGAGACATTTCCCCACATCTCAATACCCTACTTTCCAATTATATATTAATTCAATTGTTATATTTATTTTTGACTTGTTTTTGTTTTTCGTGATATTTTTAAGATGCATTAAACCTTCTTTCATGCCTTTTTTCTTCTTTCTCTGGCTTTAACTTTGAAAATAGGCTAGAAAGGGATAGAGAGTGAATTGAACCGTTCGGTCTTGGGTACAATAAGTACTTTTTAAGTTGTTGCAGATTTGCAAGAACAATTAAGGAGTAATTCCTGACAGAACGGTTAGTAGACTGCCGCCGACTTAATTGAGGGAACTCAAATTTATGATTTGAACTTTATAAACGAGTAACGACATTTTTCAGAAAAGAACCAGAGACTATTTTTATACCTTTTAGGTTTTGAATTGTTTTTTCTCTATCACATATATTTGCTCATTTTTGCTTTGTAATCTTTGGAGCACACTACAAGCATTGTCGTTTATACGGCGTCTATTTTTGGTTTAAAGTTCAAAAGGTCAAAAAAAAAAAAAAAAAAAAAAAAAAAACAGCCCTGAAAACCCAAGGGAGTCCTGATATACCCGTGTTTTGCCTCGAGGTCTGAGTTGCCAATTCTAAGCACGCAACGAACGCGTAAACATACTTTGAAAATTGGAATCTCATGCAAAGTATAACTTTCATGCCGGTTGTTGTCAATCGATTTCTTTCATAACAAGGTGCTCGTAAGTTACCACGCTACAAGATATACGTATCTCAGTTAGAACGGTGACTATAAAGGGAACTAATTGTCTGCTATTCCTAATAAAACAGTTTTCATTTTCACTGTGTTTTTTATTTTACGACAGATCGGATATTGAAAAAAATATCCCAATACATACGATGGAAAATGCCGTTGACATTAAGTCCTAAAGTATTGCAATTAAGTCTAATTTAAGACCATAAGTTATGTCATTTTAATCTTTTAAGATAAGAAATATCCCAGCTATAAGGATCATCAATATAAAAGAAACCGCTCCATCTCCCTTTTCTGTGATCCAAAATATCTCCAGTAACAAATCAATTTAGGAACTCCGGGAAGAAGTTAGATATGAAATCTGTTCTGTTAATTTTTGAAACATTGATAACGTAAGCAATAGAACAAGCAGAATCCAGACAAATGAAAAGATGTTTATCGCAGTTTATTTTCATCTTCACGATGCAATGTTTTTCTTTCTTTCTTTTCTTTTTTTCTCTTTTTCTTCATTTTGTGAAGTAATGAAAATACTGCATTCATGAAAAATTTCTTACTCAAATTTAAACGTAAATTTCCATTTTTCATCATATTTGAATCAATTTGGACTCATTTTGAAAATATTGATGGAAAAATTGTCTTCCAAAATATCCAGTTTGAGACTTTTAGTCACTATTCACACGTTTTAGGGTCATTTCACGATAACTGACATTGCAATTTGACTATATTTTTAACTTTCAAATTCAGTACTGTTTAGAAATTAAACTTTATTTCCCCTGAGATTGATCTAAAATATCATGATATGGTACATTATTGCCCACACACTTGTTTTCGGACTGTGAGTACTTGCTTTCAGTAGAAAAATGTGACTGACGTTACACCCGTGTAACATTTTTTATTCCCCTTTCTTTCAAAAAAAAAAAAAAAAAAAACATCAAGTCTGAAAACACGTGTGTGGGCATTAATGTACCATATCATGATATTTTATATAAATTCCAGTAGAAACAAAGCTTAATTTCTATACAGTACTGAATTTGAAAATTAAAAATATAGTCAAATTGTAATGTCAGTCACCGTGGAAGGACAATTTATTGTTAGTGCTTACGCAAATTATCATAAATTACTGTAACCACCGCTACGCGGCCGAAGTTTATAGCAGAAAGCTAATTCTGTCAGTGTAAGTTTTTTTTTTTTTTTTGAGTGTGTAGTATGCGTTTGCTTTTAAAGCGCCAAAGTGTCGCTAATGAATGTATTTTGTGAAAAAAGGTTATGAGAGCTTTTTTGCCTTTGAGCTATCGAAGTTGGTATTTTTGGCCAACAGGTACGACTGTATATATCTCATGAAACTCAAAACGGGAAAGAAGTATAGAGGAAATAAAGGGCAGCAACTGCAAATTTTTTATTTTTTTTTCCTCTTTCTTTCTTTTTTTTTTTTTTTGCATTTTTGTCATCTAGTGTATATTAGCTTTATTGTACAAGATTGCATATTTGGTTTTCGCTTAAAAGAAAGCTCGAAGAAAAGGTCTAACTCCAACATTTCCCTGCTGTTAGTAATGAATCTAAAACGCAATTATTCAAATATCTCGAAAACCCATTTCTGCAGATACTGCCGTTTACCTGCCGACGGCAGTACAATATATTATCTAGATGTGCACCTTTGTGGTCATAAGTTATATAGTAAAATGAAGTTCTAGTACTCTAAAAAAGTTTAGACAAGTGTAGCGGATTACCGAATCATAAAAGACGTAAATTATGTTGAAACATGGAGCCTTGAATTTACAAAATACATGTCATTTATGCAGTGTGGAATAATTGCGTGGATTTTACTGATTTTTTATTGTAAAAATTATATCTATGGTCATCGGTCCGGATTTTGACGGTCCAGATTTGCAAGTGTATATAGCAATTTCTAGTAAGCAATTGTTTTAATTACTTCTAATGTGGAAGTGTTTTTTGTTCTAAGTCCTTTTATATGGTGTATTTGATTTATTTTCGAGCAATATTTGTTAAATGACCAACCGCAGAGCAGCTTTCTATCTGCCGTGGTCGTTTGCCACAAAACATGGCTATAGTAGCGTTTTGTTCTCTTCAGTGTTGCGTCATCATCTTGTTGAATTCCAGAAAATGTTTTGTTCTTCATTTTACTTATCTAGATTTTGTTAGAAATCGCTCAATTTATTTGCAAAGATGTCATATTTTTACTGGAACATTTGCATTTTATTCCCGGAATTTTGGCTTTTAGTTTTTAAACATTTTAATTTTTAGACCCATTTTCTTTACGAATCATAATGTAATGCAGGGGTTCTCAAACTTTCAGGCTCTGCTTAATGAACCCCTTTGAACACTTATGTAAGGTCCCCCTCCATATGCGATCCATATAGAGTACTACAATCCGAATTTAAAACTGAAGTTGTTTACTATAGCAGACACTTTCAACTGAATTGAAATGCAGATAATTTTATAAAAAAAATTAATATTAGTTATTTTTAAATGTGTTTTTAAAGATATTTTTCATAGAAGTCATGAAATCAAAGAATATAAAATCAAGATAATAAGCACTTATTTATTTGAGGCATTTCGGTGAAGGTGTTATTTAATAGCTTAGTCACTTTCACAACATTAGTGAGACACATTTCACAGTTTGTCATACACAAATTTTTGTTTTTATTTTTTATTAAATTTTGACTGACAAACCACACTTCAGGTCACTTTCAACGTCCAGCTTGATATTCAGATTTTATGAATGATGAAGCTGAAAATAGCAAATTTGCAGACATAGGTGGATGAAACTTCACTAAGAACCCAAAAAATGTCAATAATTTCGAAAACATTGACTGAAAAGTTGAGTAAATTAGCTCTTCTGCTTTATTGTTTTGTACTGTTTTACTTCATTATTTTTTGGTCATGCCTCCCGCGAAATCCTGTTATTTTTCCCTAAGGGACGCGCCCCCCAGATTGAGAACCACTCATATACTGTATCAATTTCCTGACAAAAAACTTTGTTTTTAAAAGAATGATTTTTACGTGTTGTGGCTGTGATAGTACGGTCACACATGGTCAAACTTACCTAATAAATATTATTGTTGCTGTTGTTGTCTTGCCCATGATGTGCAAAGAAAAGCACTAGATTACTCCGAAGCTGTCGGAGACAGTCTCAGTGACATCCACAGCCTTACCCGAAAAAATTAAGTCCATTTGGGTAATCCGTGCCGATCTTCAGAAGCATGACCTGAATTGCTGTGGAGCCGAAGATATGCTGATTAAACAGTTGAAAGTCATGGCAATGTGGGCAGTGAACTAACTTCTTACTCCGTCACTTGATATTTTCATGCCCTTTACATGTTTTGTTCGAAGCCTGGTTATTATCGATTCTATTGTGTGATTACAGTTTAGGGCTGGAATAGAAGATTTCAAATTATTGTTGATAAGTCTACGGCTGACCACAGCATTGGCATCAATTGAAGTGAGGTTCGATGATTGGGAGTAGGGTCTAAACTCCTTGGCAAGCTCATTGGCTTTCTCATTACCAAGGATATTTACATGGGCTGGTATCCATTGTAGCATACAAGATTTCTATGTTGCAATGACTTTGTTGATGGATTGGATGATTTCTTGATTTAAGGAGAGGAAAATCTCCAGCACATTTCCAATAGCAACTAGTTCACATGTGTAGTTGGAAGCTATTTTCCTCACTGGAATTTTTAGACACTCGTGTTCATCGTCTGTACCTGTTATAAATATCCATGCACCTCCCCTATCAAGATTAGAGTTTGAGGAGCCGTCAATGCAGGCGATTACCTGTTCTTGAATTTGGGAGGTGATTGTATTAATAAAATGGTCGTCTATTTCTTTTAAAACCGAGGCAGGTTCTTTCTTAGTGCAGGGTCCTAGAAGGTTTAGATTTACAATTGTCTGCGGGTGAAAGTTCAAAGTGTGTATAGGTTCTTTCATAATTTCAAGTGTATCATGCTGAAGGTTGATGTCAGGGCCACGCCAAGCTTGATCGACGCTGTCGTGCAAATGTTTTTTGAGCGCCTTTATGTTCTGGCATTCGGGGAAAATATAGTTAACACCTGGAAAGAGGTTTTGTAAACAAATATAAAATGGAAAAAAACACATTTGGCATTTAATGTATTAAAAAAATAATGTGTGAATATTTAGTTTTGGAATGTGGTGTACGTTTTTACTTCATGTCTCGAAATTATTTAGAGTTCAGCAGCTCCTCTGATATGCTAATAATGCATTTTGGAAAAAGGAAAATGTTTGAAATAACAAAGTTCACGCCACTATGAGTATCTATCTACTCTCTAAGTGATAAATAATTAATAAAACAGTTACGCCTGTCAAAACATGACAGCAGAAGCAGTGGCGCAACTAGAAAATAGTTTTAGAGGAGTACATTGGAAAAAAATTCTCTTGTAAAATTTTTAAAATTTGTAGTTTTAAAAGACGCAATTTTAGACGGTCTTTGGTGGTGTTATGGGAGAAAACGGTACAAGGGGTTCCGCGCAAATTTGTAAAAGTTGAAGCCTTAAAACGCGATTATAGGCCATATGTAATGACTTTAGAATAAAAGATGGAACTTTGAGATTCTACCAGATTTTCTTCTCTTTTTTGGTAAAACAGATAGAAATCAATTCCTCCCCTCCCCTCCAATTTTTTGAAATTGAACTTCCAAAAACGCAATTTTAGATAACTTTGAAGATTTTTAAGGGAAGGAGATTTTGGAGCTCCATCCTGAAAAAATTTTCAAAATTAAAACTCTTAAAAATTTGAGCAACATTCTATGATATTAGAAGAAGAAGTTCAGAGGCTATTTCACTTAAATTTTACGTAAGCCATGTTTTAAAAACCTAAATTTTAATGATATTAAAGGAACGCGGTTCGGAGGCCCTTGCCCAAATACTTTCTGAAATTGAAGTCTTAAAAACGCGATTGTAAGACCATATTTGGTAACATTAGGGGCCGGCAATCTTTCAAAATTGAAGCTCCAAAAGCGCAATTTTAGGTGATTTTCGAAAGTAGCTTGAAGCGATTGTTTAGTATTCGAGGACTTTCCCTGGAAATTTTGCGAAATTGAAGATTTGAAAACGAAATTTGAGATGCTACGTAATGGTTTTGATAGAGGGAGAGGGAGAGAATCGGATGAGTAGCATTTTGAAGACAATCTTACTTGCAGACGAACTAGAAAAAAGAAAAGAGATAGGACGGAGGGCGAAATAGCTGAAACAATTAACTGTAACTACTGAAAATTTTTAATTCAAAGATTTCTTATTGAAAGAAACTTAAGGTTTTTCCCTAACATCATTATTTTTTTCGTATCAAAATCACTTTGTTTTCCTATAAGACTTTTTTTTTCCTCTTTAATAATAAAGAATACTTTTGAAAAACATTCAACTCAGCATTCTGGAGGTGCATAAATTATAATACAACATATTCACTGCAAAAACCAAAATGGGAAATAGCAAATTTCTTGCGCTTCGTATACTCTACCTTTTGAAATTATAGACATACCGAAACAGCATTCACGGCTCCACATATGAAGAAAAATGCTCATGTATGCATAAATGAAAATCATGTGTTTTCAGTGTGAAAGATTGCGCTTTTGAATAGCATGTTTGGACACAACAAGGCAATTTTTTCCTTTTAGAAAGACAGAGAGGAGGATTGCTTGTTTTAATGAACAGTATAATTTCACCATCACTATTAGATACAATGAAAAGTTCAATTTTATTTTTTTTGATGGAGATTTTTTCCACTCATTTGGAGCATTTTTGATTGGTAGAGCTCGGCCCCTTTTTGACTCTGGCGCCGTCGTGCGCCGCACGACCTTGCACATAGGGACCTCGCGGCCCTGGTTGATGTCATTTCTAATTTCTTGGTCTTGCTGCAAGGTTCAGGATTTTTCAAGCCTAGAATTTTTGATCCATGCTCTGAAAGTAATAAATATATTTTTTTTTTACATAAAAGAAATGCATTTCGATTTCAATTAACTGTTTTAACCATTAAAAAAGTTTTTATTCCATGAGTTTGCGTATTAGTTTCTCCACATTTGCAGACATAGCATACTTAGCAGGCTTGTTCATCGATTCCTTCATTTGGTACCTCTATCGGCGAACTGTCATTGTCATTACAGAATTTAGCGCTCAATTTCCAACCAGATGGAGGAATCTAGCTCTGACGATACAAAATTGCTGTAGGAATTTTAGGTTGTTGGGAGTATTCAAGCCAAATGAATATTTTAGGGATATTTTATGCGCCGCCTAAGCATTTTACATGCCGCTGACGGTTTTCTATGTTTTGAAACCCAACTGGAGCCGAGTTTGAACCGTGCTCAGAAGCGTAAGAGGGAAACACAAAACCACTAAACTTCCCTGCCAACACCATAAAAAAGATCGATACATTACTGCACGAAAAATAGTCTTGTTAATTTCTGTAGCAGTATTTTTTCTCTTAATATAGTATATGTGTTGAAAAAACAAAATAATTGCTGTCAGAAATATTTTGTAACGTCATAGTCTCTTACGCTCTTGACAAAAGGCAATTGTGATAAGTCATTCATTGAAATTATTAGTTACCACTGATTGGCAGAACCAATTGCATGAGCTTATCCTCGACTATACTTAACGCCCTAATTAGCATACGTGACAGGTCTCAACTAATATCCAGGATTTAAGGAAAACACCTAATTATAGCAATTACAGTAAACGTATTCCAAGAGCATGAACTACAAAAATTTACCGAAACTAGCAAAACTGAATATAAAGCAATACCAGGGATTTTTATTAAAGCTGACTTTTTTTTCTTCACGATTTAAATGGTTGGAAAATATGAAATCGATATACAGGGTGAGTTTTATTGAATCTGCCATACGAAAGGGGGTGATAGAAGAGCCCAAGAGGATCATCGAGCCCACCATTATCGTGTCCAATCCTTAACCGTAACCGAGTTATGGTAGATATAAGGAAAATGAGTAAAAAACCAAAACTCTGAGAAAACGACCGATTTCTGAGATTCCTGTTGGACCTACACAAAAAATAAGTACAAATTTTGAAAGAGCAGACTAAATACTACAAAATGACACTTTTCCTATCAAAATAGTCGCATTTTAGAGCGAGCTACAAACTTTGAAACATTGGACACACTCAGATTTGAAATGGCGCCAAAGTTTTCAATCGAAATTTTCAAAAACAACTGTATAAGCTACAATCGGGCAAATCTACTAAAAACTGACCCATTTCACTAGCTTTCGGATGATACAACAACAAATCATATTGGGCCTCAAGTTCAGCAGAGATTGAAAAAGGTTGAATTGAAAAGGCTGGTTAATTCGTTGAAAAAGAAAAAACAGCAAAGAGTTGAACTTTTTCGTTTTAAATTTTCTGTTTCAGGTAAGTATGTTGCTTTCTTTGTTTAAGAAAATGTTTTTTTTTTTTCAAATCAAAATAATAGTTTTAACATTTTATTAAGTGAAAAAAAAATAAAAGAGGTAACAGTAAGTAGAAATAAAAGAAGCATTCCTTTCCCGTGCTTTTCACAAAGGAAAATCAATAATAAAAAAAAATTACACTTATATCAATGAGTACATTTAACCAATCTTTGAAATTTACAACGGATGCTGAAATGGGTTGCCGCCACAACTGATACATGCTGCCGCCACAATCCTTGCCTTTTTGTGAACGGAAACAACCGTTGCTGTAAGTGAAATTTTAAGTTTCACTACTATTCTGTCAAGTCGGTTGCTCAATTCCTGCAAACTAGCTACTTTTGCTTTGTAAACTTCTTGTTCTAAGAATCCCCAAACAAAAAAGTTCACTGGAGTCGGGTCTTGTGGTCTAAGTGACCAAGGAATGAGGCCCGTACGAGCAACTCATTGGGGATACTGTTTGGTCAGAAAGTCCCGAAAGGCATTTGAAGAATGTGTAGAGGCTCCATTGTGTTAAAAAAATGATTTCCGCTCTCTCTGAAACAGGAATATCATCAAGAAAATGAGGCAAATAATGTCCAATGAACTCTAAATATGGGTTTGCCGTTACGCTACTTCGAAACACACATAGACCAATCAACTGATCTCCGATTATGGCAAACCAAACATTTAAGCTAAATCCAGTTTCGAACGATGAGCTTTGGGTTAAAAAAGGATTATGTTCAGCATATTGACCCCAGTTTTGCAAATTTATGATGCTCCCTCTAGTAAACAACGACTCATCTGTCCACAGTATCTTTCTTAGAAAATGGTGTTCTTCAATGTCTCGGGCTAGTAGTCATCTGTAAAATGTTACCCGATTTTCTAAGTCTGAATTACGCCGCTCTTGTACTAGTGTGAAATGGTAACGGTGACACTTGTGTTGGTGCAATGTTTTCATAACTTGACTTTGTGAAAGTCCATCCTCTCTAGCAATCGTACGTGAACTCACCGTTGTGTTTTCCACTACTCGGCCCAGCACATATTCCTCAACAGCAACAGAACCGTGATCCTGGAAATTTTCCTGTACCAGAGAGAGCGGAAATCATTCTCCAACACGATAGAACCCCTACACATTCTTCAAATTCCGTTCGGGATATTCTGATTGAACAGTATCCCCAATGGGTTGGTCGTACGGGCCTCATTCCTTGCCACCTGGACCACCAGACCTGGCTTCAGTGGACTTCTTTGTTTGGAGATTCTTAAAACAAGAATTTTACAAAGCAGAAATAGCCAGTTTTCAGGAATTGAGCAACCGGCTTGACGGAATAGTAGTGAAACTCGAAATTTCACTTACAGCAACTGTTGTTTCCATTCGCAAAAAGGCAAGGGCATGTATCAGTTGTGGCGGCGACCAATTTCAGCATCTGTTGTAAATTTTGAAAATTGATTAAATGTACTCATTGATATTTGTGTAAATTTTTTTATTATTGATTTTCCTTCGTGAAAAGCACGGGAAAGTAATGCTTCTTTTATTTCTACTTATTGTTACCTCTGGAGTTTTTTTCACTTAATAAAATGTTAAAACTATTATTTTGATACAAAAATATGATTTTCTTAAACAAAGTAAGCAACATGCTTAGCTGAGACAGAAAATTTAAAACGGAAAAGTTCGACTCTTCGCTGGTTTTCCTTTTTCAACAAATCCAGATTTTTACACTGTTTCAAACAAAAGCCTTAATTTCTTTTGAACTCGAGGCCCAATATGATTTGTTGTTGTATCGTCTAAAAGCTGGTGAAATGGGACAGTTTTAGTAGATTTGTTCGATTGTAGCTCATACGGTTGTTTTTGAAAATTTTGATTGAAAACTTTGGCACTGTTTCAAATCCGAGTGTTTCCTATGTTTCAAAGCTTGTAGCTCGCTGTAAAATGCGACTATTTTTATGGGAAAAGTGTCATTTAGTAGTATTCAATCTGCCTTTTTCAAATTTGTGCTTGTTTTTTGTGTAGGTTCAACAGGAATTTCAGAAATCGATCGTTTTCTCGGAATTTTTTTTTTAAAACTCATTTTCCTACTATTTACCATAACTCAGTTGCGGTTAAGGATTGGACATGATAATGGGTGGTTCTATTCTCTTCTTGGGCTCTTCTATCCTCCTCTTTCGTATGGCAGATTCGATCAAATTCACCTTGTATATATATACCAATTATAAAACTAATATAACGTTCAATGCTACAATTATGAATCAATTAAAGGCAGTACAACTTGAAAGTTTTTTTAACGATACATTCCTCCTCTTCAGCTGATTTTTTTTACAGAATTTCATTCTCATACATATATACAGGGTGACAGGTATTTAGCTAGATGGAAAAAAAAAATAACTTAAAACTTTTGAGTCGTAAGTAGGATTCAATTTAAGCTTCGTTTTTAATATCACGCTTGTTGGAAATTTTTTAAAGCTACTGTTTTTTGTTTGGTAAAAATACAGAGATTCTGTGCGTATATCGACCATCACGGATTATCGTTCGGGTAATTACAGCCCTATTTCGACGCATAGAAATGGTGGGACTGAGGTTAAGCAGATATCAACTGGACCAAAAATTGTATCAATAAAAAGTTTGTCAAATGGTAATGTGACATAGGTAAGAAAAAAATAGAAAACATATTTGTGGCAGTGAGAAGCAAAGGGGTGTTAGTGGCAAATTAAAAATTTGGAGAAAATCAGCACAAATGGTAAGTGAGCCTCCCCTCTGTCTTTGGGCTTGATCTGGTACTACTAGCTCTGGCAGCATGATTATTACTACAGCATGATTTGGGAAAACGTTTCAGCGAAAATCTACCCAGGACCTTATCTTTAAGCGCGTTCAAAATTTGAAAATGTCCACTTAGCTTTTCACTGCCTCATTTCTTCACTATTATCCAATGTCCTCCAGAATTTTTCAAAAATATTAAGGTAAAAATGATTTCTGGGCATTTGGGGGGGGGGGGGGGGCTTTACAAAAAAAAGTAAAATTTTCATCAAATAATATCAGAATTAAAATTCTGTTTTTCTGAAGATTTTCAAAGTTATCTTATCCGTTGCCAGTTCATGTGACTTTCATCCCCCTCCCCCCCAAAAAAATCCTTAAGGTATAATTCAAAAAGAATGTTTGTCGTTATTTTTTAGCTGCTGTCGAGAAAATTATGTAACGGAATTTCAAAATATCCATTTTACATATTAGCAACCATTTAATTCAATAGCTAACTCGTTTGCGGGATAAACTGCAGTTCGATTGTTGATACTATTTTTTCCCCTACTTCTTGAAAAGAAAACTAGAAATGCATTCAAATTATATACATTTAATACATTTTCTGGCATTTAAAAATTTTTTTTCAACGTTGGTTGTTCTTTCCGGAAAAGATTTGAAGTTCTCCCGCAGGCGTTCATATTAAAAAACTTTTATTGTTCCAAAAATGCCCGTAAAATAGCAAAAGCCAAGCAAGTGATCTTTTTATGTAGGGGAGCGAGGGGCTTGTTGTAACAATTTTTAAAAATGGTGTCATATCTTGAAATGTATTGGTTAAATTATCACTAACTAAATTTTGATTGGTACTCTGACTATTCTTCTATGAAATCTAATTGGAAAAACATCACATCTATATGTATCTCTTCCAGAAAAAAAAGTTTCTGAAAAAAGGGAAGTGTTTCAACCTACCCCGTACTTGGAGTTTGTTGTAACATCTATTGGGGCACATAGTAACAACAATTAAAAGCATGAATTTTACACCATTAATCATTTATTCTCTTCTCATTTTGCTTTGTTTTCAACAAATAATAAGTATTTAACGAAAATAATAAGATACTTATACTAAATGCATATACTATTAAATAATTAACTGAAATACACTTTTTTTAAATAATCAAAAATTTAAATATTTTAGTTTTAAACTATTAATCCTGTTTTGTATAAAAATTCTAACATAGGTGCTGATATACTAACTAGGCACTTCGAAATCACAGTAAGTTAAATTATAAACCTCCAATTTAAGTATTTTAATTATCTCTTAGTTTTTACATCTTATAATACTCAAGTCTGTTTCAAGTCTCTTTATCAATGAATTTAGTCTTCCTCTGAGTTAGAGTTAATACAAACAAAATAAATAGTATCTCCTCCGACACATCCTACATATGCCCACATCTTACATACAATATATTCAACCCAATCACCTTTTGAATGACGGTACCCTTCACTGCAAACTAGACAATACCACTCTTCAGATTCAGATTCCGAATTTAAAACCCTTTTCTTTACTCTTTCTATTCCATCTTTATTGTTTGCAGATTTTTTACCTTTGCCTTTTCCCTTTACTTTTTCTTTATCATCTTTTTTCTGCTTTCTTTTCATCTTTTCTTCATATTTCATTCTCAAAGCTTCTTTTTCAGGCGTGTCTGCCAAAACAGTGAACTTCCTTTTACGCCTGTTATTTATATTTTTTTTCCGTAGTGGTGCCTTTGGTAATGGTCTAATTTTCGATGGGGAAAATTTGTTTAGACCGGAGCAACTCGGAGTTGGTTCGTTTGCAGCTTCGAGATTCAACGATAAATTTTCAATCACATTTAGAGAATTTTGTGATTGTTCAGTGGGATCTGGACGATCAGTGACCAAAGAGGGCGCAAAGTCACTGTCTTGGAAAATATCTACATTTAAAGACCAAGCACAGGAAATAATATTACATTACAAATATCACACAGTAATATGGGGCAAGTTGTAACATGTTACAACATACCCCGAGATTTTGTTACAATTAACCCCAAATCATAGTTTTTCATATTTAGCGTGTTAACTATTCAAACAACTTTGTAATCTTGAAAACTTTGATAATACATCATACATAGATAAATGTTAATACGAAATAAAATATTGAAAGCTCTAGTTAATCACAAATAATAAAGCTAACCAAAAATTTACGAAGGTCAAAAAATACGTTTCCTCCCAATAACGGAGGGCTCGCACACACCCACTCACTGCGTCGCTTGGCGGGACACTGGCTGTGATGACGTGACGCGGTACATTATAACAGTAAGATTGAGTCAAAAAAACAGGTTAATAAAGTCTAAATTCTTAGTGAAAAAGCAATGTTACTACTTACCCCTGTTACATCATCCCCTAGCTCCCCTACATGTTCTTAATGAAGAGCTTTTCTCAACAAATTTTGTTCAAAGCAAGTTCGCCTTTCAGTTTGTAATTTCGATGTGGATTAGATTTTCTCTCTAAGAGATAGTGTTAAGGTTTTTTTTAAACTGTTGAAACTAGTTGGTTTTCCTGATAATTTTTCATCGTGATTTCTTCATTGGTTATCTTTTAATAGTTTTTAACATCCTTTTTAAACAAATAATAAATCCACTGCCTCCAGTTTCAAGCAAGGTTGATTTTGAATAAAGCATTGGGTTGAACAATTCTTAATTGGATCAAAATAAAAATGAATGTTTTCCTACTTATAGTACCATTATCTAATATTATTGTCTATGCCAGTGCTGTCCAACTGAAAAAAGCCCACGGGCAGTAGCGGATACAGCCGGCGCGCAACCGGGCATTTGTCCAGTGGGCCGATCTACTAACAGCAAAGTCTTTCACGCCTGTCTACTAACAGCAAAGTGTAAATTTTGCGCGCATGTGTTTTCTATGCAAAAAATAAGGAAATAACTGTAATTCGGAGAACCTGAAGGTCGGATGAACAATGGTCGGATAAATGAGATTTTGTTGATTTTTTTAATATTTATTTCATCATTTAATTTATTTATGATTTTTTTTTGTGATATCGTCGGCACCATGCTAAACTAACGAATGTGAAAATTGGCACTTTTCTCAGCAGCGAAAAACCAATATTTTTTTCCCACATGACGCGTTTAGTTATTTTCAATGTTTTAATTTCTATAGATAACTTTAAGTGCAAAACTATCGTTTGATATAGTTATAACCGGTATGTAGGACTTTTTGAGTCTACGGCAAACCATCGATTTTGAAAAACGCGTTTCGCGATTTTTAGCGTGGTGCCGACAATAGGTTTGAAATACACTAACGCTTCATTCATGCTTGTTTCTATTATTTTTAGTCTTATAGGAAACTAAGCATAACAGAATAATTCAAACGTTTGATGATTGTTATTTTTGCCATTTTTATTTTCAACACAAAGTATTCTTTTTGTAGCTTACCACAAATTTGTATGGTGATATTTGATATTTTGTTTAATCTTGTATATGACCAGTACAAGACAGTTGGACAGTTTGCAACGAAGCATAACTAACCATTTGTAGATTTTCAGACGTTCACTTTTACATGTAAACAATTATGCGAAGGAAAATTACTTAACATTTTCCTCATAATGATTACGTATTGTCAAGACGACAGGAATCCCAGTAAATGCTTACTCTCTGGCCCTTACATAAGCGCTAATTAGGCGTTGTAGCTAAATCTCAAATGATTTCAGATTTCGAAGAGCTAATCTCAGTGCATTACACTACATTTAATGTTAGTTATGTTACAAGGCTTACTTTTGCATAATTTATAACCATGAGATGCGTTTCCAATTAAAACAATTACAGAACTACTGAAAAAAAGAGATTTATTAGATACTTGGAAAATAAAGAGTTTAATAGTTAAAAAAGTGCATAATATTTACAAAACATTTTCTGTTTTTTAGTCATACAAAACCGTTCGCTTTCAAACTGTACTTAGAATGATGAAATAAACTAAAACAATGTTTGATGTTGTCGTTTTGCTCTAATTGTAATGCACAATTAAATCAAATTAATTTTTTTTTGAGATGGCACGTAGTTTTCGTTTTGTTCTAGATGGAATAAGGGGTGCTATTTTTAGAATTAAATTCTGTTTTATATAAGACGAGAAGGGGGGGGGGGACGATATTTTCTTTTGATTCCACATGTAAGGCGTTTTTTACTTAAATGATTTTTTTTTCTGCGGTGGTTTGCAAAAGTGTATTTCGAAGAATACTGAAAGATTAAATTCCGAACAATGCAGATCACATCATTTCTATTAACAATTCTTGATTGTTACTCACAAACGAGGATCAATTTACCCCCATCAAATTTTAATTTCTAGAAAAAACAAATCCACGAAAAAATTTCTACCATTTTAATACAGGATTTGTAGGATGGTGCATCTCCCCACATTGGACCTGAGGTACAGAGTCTGTTGCTGGGGAGATTTCGCTTAGAGCAGAGTCATTAGTCGGGCACTTCCTATGGCATGACCACCGATGCTGAACAGCCACAATCCTTGTGAATTTCGTTTTGAACGATCAAATAAAGTTGCAGATGAAACAAATTAGTTTCGATTTGATGCGAACTGCTACGAATGATGTGCGTCGAAAACAGTTCTTCGAGCATCACGAGCATTACCTTGTTCCAACTTCATATGTAAGTAAAAATCATTCGTTTTAAATAAAATTGATGCGTACTTGTCATTTGTCATTTCCTTCCTTCGTATTCATAATAGTCTATTTCAAAGTGCTAAAACATCCTTTTGTAGCGGCTTTTAGTATTTTTTTTTTTTAATTTAGTAACCAAAATCCCTCCTCCCCCCCCCCCCCCGATACATCCACAAAACTTGTCTATATTTCATCCAACTAGTCTTGCCAGAATACTCTTCATACCTCACGTTATTTTATATCCAACGTGTGTATACGTTGCTGCGAAAGTCCAAAATCTGGAAAATGTCGACATTAGAAGGTGAATATCAGCATTCTCGTACCTAAGATATCAGCGAAGAACCGAAAATTTTCCATGAACAACCGGTCGACGTTCTCCCATTTCGGTTTTTCACGGTGTATCACCGTGAAAGACCGAATATATGTATTGACTGTATATGTATTGTATATTGTATACAGGATGTTCCGTTTTAACCTGCAAAGCCTCTATTTTCGCAACCGTTACTGATAGATGCATACTTCCAATTGCAAAAATGTTCAAAATCAGATGCGGAGTTAATATATTGAAGGTTTGAAACAAAAATGTAAATAAGTAAAAAAGTCCTAGGTCCCCTAATTTATGTTTGGAGAAATCATCTAAAATTGAAAACTAATACTGGCACAAAAAACTTGACAATTGTGCAACTAAAACTCAAAGAGGTATTCCAGTTCAAAGTTTTAAGGGACTATACAGAAGATAAAACTGGAACTTATCGTCCTTTCAGAAGAATGATAGATTGCCAAAGTAAAAAAAAAAGGTATTTATAATTTTCATAGCTATTCAAAAATAAATGCAAATGTTATACCGTGATACGCAAAAACACGCTGCAAAACCTCAAATAATTTGAAAAACTACACTGTATGCGCACACAAAATTATAAAAATTTGTTAACCGCTATATTTTCCCCCAAAAGGTGTTATTGACGACGAGTGTCAAGTGGAGCAAGTCACAAAACGCTGCGTTTCATTTTTCGGTGATTATTGGTCGTACTACTTTCAAACTTTTTGAGTTGGAATTATTTTTCAATGGAGATTGTTTCACTTAATGTAAGTTAGGGGACCTGGGGCCCGTATAAAAAGTTAAATTTTGTATTTTTTGACTCACTTTTATTTTTGCTTTAAATTTTCAATATCTTATCTCTGCAACTGGTTTTGAACATTTTTGCAATTGGAAGTATGCATCTAGGACTAACAGTTGCGAAAATAGAGGTTTTTTGCAGGATAAAACGGAACACCCTGTATATGCAATTTACACAGCATATCTTTCTTTATAAATTATTTACGTTTCTGTTGCATCATATTAATAAACCTTAAAAAGATATACTCAATAATTAATGATTTTTATCAACAAGCTGATTTCTCTTTCATGTGAAGTTAAATAATGTAACGATTTTCGCCTTTCTTCGTCAAGTTATTTTCACTCTTCCGCTCCCTCTAGCAAAATTAATGAAAGAGCTAAGAGAGAAACTGAATCTTCCCGCTTTTGAGAATGCTCTAAATGTTACTCGAGCTTCTTTTTCGTTTCCCTTAAGGGAAAAGTTTCTTTATGTTTCTCAAGTAGATTAGAAATGGTAGCCGTTTTCTAGTCGAAATAAAACATATATTTCTCGCATCAACAACTGCCATTCCACTTGTGTCTACATAGCTAACATTTTATAATCAAGCTGAAATTATTTAGCATTTGACGTTTATTCGATGGTGGAAAAGTGTAAACATTCAAGTATTCTCAACGAATTTAAGTATATAAACTGTATATTTAATAAGAATATATTTTGAAGATGTGCTTTTTGGTTAACCGATAAGAGGCAGATAGACAAAATATTTTTTAATTATCTATGAATGCCACCGATAATCAGCAGGATTCCGACATTTCTTCTTTATTTATTACTACAAGGCAAGAATTTATTTATTTAAGTATCTTAAACTTTGGAAAAAGAAAATAAATTTGTGACTTTGAATAGTAATAAGGTTGCTGCCATCTTTGAAAGCATTTCGTAATTTGCGTTTTATAGTTCAGCAATTCTAATATCTTTCGAAAATTACAACTGCAAAGTTTTAGATGATGAAAAGAAACACTATCTCCAATATATTTTTTTTTGCCTATCTACCTTTTTTTGTTTTATTATTTTTTTATCCAGCATGTAAAATCATTTTAATCACTGAAAGAAGCATAGTTTATGAGCTTCTGGTCTTATACAAGTAGTCATTGTTATTCCACATAATTTTTCTTTGTGTTATTGTTCCATTTATTAAAAAATACTTATTATCGACGCGAACCCTTTGGCTAATATTATTTAAACTAAAAAATAATCCGTTTAGACATGACGGGTGAAAATTGCTTCCACATTTGAACGAAGCAATTGCATGTTTGGTAATATTTTGATAGTTGAAATTTTAACCCTCACTCCAGTGGATTGGCCCTAAACTCCAGTAGATAGCGTTCATTGTTCGCCACTTTTTCGTTTCTTCATTCTTGTGAAATGACAGACTTACCAGTAAAACAGTTAAGTGACCGTATCCAGTTCAACCCTCACCGCACTAGAGTCAATGCCTGTGAACTGAAAAATGACGTCATCATGCACCGGCCGATCGTAAGCCATACGGAAATCCTGTTACATGTTAAATTTTTCATATCATCGCTTCTTTTAATCGCCAAGTATTTGATATTTCAAAACAGAAAATCAAAGTTTGATTCAAAATCCATAGTAATCGATTTTTCCCCAAAATTACAACCCCCCCCCAAACTTTGTAAATTATTGAAAATTTTAGAGTGAGTTTCTTTGACGCAATTTTTAACTTGGCGAGAATTTTTAAAGTTGTTCTTTGCCTTAATTTTTAGCTTAAATTACATAGAAACTACTTTGGCAAGTCTATGTACGGTTTTTTGCTTCTTTGTTTTTCATTTTTAACAAAACAATCAATAAAATGAGACAATATTCTCCATTACAATGAAAAAATATTCATCAAACAATTAAATTTAGCTTTTAAAATCCGCCAAATAAAAGCTAATTTATTAAATAACATAAAAAGTTGATTAAAATAGTCCTGATAACTAACAAACCAACATTAAAAAATCCGTCAATAATAATGCGCCACTTTACTTGGCAACTTGTTTATTTCTTATCTTGGTGAAGCAAGAAAATATTGTTTATGTTTGCTCCTCTTTTTCGAGTTTTACATTTATTTCTATGGAACTTTTAATATTAAATAATGATGCAACTTATATGACGGTATGTTTTTGTTATGGTGCGTCATTTGACACAGTATTGCTTTTCACGTCTTCACCTTCAACATAGAATAAAATATTTGACCCTGAAAATGACATTTTTTTCGATAAGGAAGGTATTATGAACATTTAACTTTTCAAGAAAGGTAAAAAGATTTACTTCTTCAAAATAAAAAGTTTGTGTACAAGCAATTAAATCAAAAGCAATTATTTCTTATTTTTATTGAGAGGAAAACGGAAAATCTTTAAATTTCAAAATTATAAGTATACTACATATATATTTATACAGAAAATATATATGGTAAAGGTATTGCAGGTATTACTATAGCAGAAGTACAGTTTCAAAAGGCATATTTTTTCATCTTGGCGATTATTTTTCATTTTATTTACTGTTGCCAAGTTTGATTAAACTTACAATGAAATTACTTTTTTTGGCGATACCATTCATTATTTTGTTTATTAATGGACTTATGATAAAACGAACCCTTAAATAAGACTAAATGTTGCGTTAAAATGAAAAGTAGTTCGCCTAATGATTAAATTAAGCTATTGAAAAGAAAACTGTCCACCAAACAAAAACCAAGCTAGATGAAAACCGTAAATGGTTCTTCGGAAATAAATCGCCAACTAAATTAAACAAATTTTAAGACTGTTTCTTCAGTGTCGAAACTTTCGTTGCTAAGACTTATTTGACGTAGCAAGAGCAACAACTTTTCAAAATACAACAACAGGTTTCATAAGCTAAAACTTTCTTTTATTTACTATACTATAGAATTAAATTAGTTCGAAGACTGTTGGCTAGGGAAAAAAGATCAAAATTATACTCACTGAGTGACAAATTGTCGATTTGCAAGTTTTTACTCCTATATGAACACTTCAAAAGGATAATGTAGCAATTTTTGAATACCTAACAAAACTATTCCATTTCTTATATACGGAATAAAGGTAAAGTAGCCCTCTCTGTCAGGATTTTTTTTATCTAATGATGTGAGGAATTTAAAGATAATTTTTTTTATCGACGGTCAGTTTTTCTTGAGGCGACATCACACTTGAAACTTTAATGTAGAAAATGCAATGTCCAGTAACACAGAATCACATTTTTTTGTCATCATTATGTACTTGTACTTGAGCTAAAACATCAATAAGATGAGACCGATTACTTATGTGCATCTCACTCGGCAATTCATCTTAAAAATAATCATTCACAATGCTACAAAACTCGTATGGAGCCATAAGACTCATTTACAGTCTGCTGCAACCACATTTCTGAATCGGATTCAAAGTTGTCTTATGTTATTCTGATCCAGCTAATTAGCATTATATCCATAATCTAGCATCCAATGGATCACTTTGTATAGATAAATCCAGGGCAAAAATGACGTTTTTTGCTCTCCTTTGGAAACGAAAAAGTAATTTCCTTTGCGGAGTTAGACAACACATTTATGCACCAAAAAGATTTTCCTTGGACTAAAGAGAAATTTTAAAGGTAAACTGGTCGATCTGCGCTTACGTCATCAAATGTATCGTTGCCAGTTAACAGGCATTGGCTCTAGTACGGTGATGGTTCAACCCTGTCAAAATTAAGCATTTCACTGCATGTCAAACATAAAAAAAAAAAAAAAAAAAAATCAAATCATGTCGTGGCGCGAATTTTATTGTTAGTGACGTCAGGAGCGTTTACTCGATCAGTGAGTTCTCTATTATATATATAAGAATTTGCAAGAAATTTGGAAAGTCTATTTTTTACAAGCATAATTTATTTTGACGCTTACTTTTTTGTGCTTTTTAACTACACAAAATCAGAAAAGTTACATTGTGGTAATTATGTGAATCTGATTTGAACAATGTGAATTAGTTTGGGTATTTTTGTATGTATAATGCATAATTTTAGTTCGTAAATTCGTCTTTATTAGGAGTTAAATATAAGTAACTGCTAAGAGTTAGTTTTGCTCAAAAACAAGTCGAAGGTAAACAGCCGATATTTTAAACTTGTAAAAAAATATTACTGTTATTTCTGTTATCGTACTCTGTATAGTGTAATCAATCACTTTTGAGACTTGAGAGAGAGACTTAAAAGACTTCACCTAAGAAAGAGGCATACTTTTCAAAAACATGTTTACTGTTCATTTTTTACAACAGGTGAACTACGTGTGCAGGTGCGACACGCCTACTACATTACACATGAAAGGAAGTAATGACGTCACACTTCATATGGAAACAATGATTGTGGTAATTAACATAATATGCAGCTTCAAACACACGAACGTATTTACACATCTCACTCGACATAAGATGAGACAAATATTACATATTGATGAAAAGACATATAATACAATCTTGTGTAAAATATACAAAAAAAAAAAAAAAAAAAAAAAAAAAAAAAAAAAATCAGAAAATACCATCGTTTTTTCCAGCTTATGTGTAGTATGAATCAAATGCAAAATAAGGAAACTGTATGTGAAAGGAATTTAGTGGATGACTTTGAGATAACCTTGAGACAGTAAGTTTTGGGTGAATTTTGAAGTCCTAACATCTTAGGTTATGTGAGAAAGGGAAAAAAAAGGGGGGGGGAATTCATTTGCATTTTAATTGTGCCTAAGGGTGTAAATACCTCATTGTGCGCTTTTATACATAGTTGAACAACAAAATGGAATCTTCAGCAGTAGTCGTGTTTATTAAGCTTGAATTGGTAAATTATCACAAAATTTATATGCATTTGCAAAATTTATATGCATGTAATTTATATGCATTTGTTGACAATTTCTTATATCTTCACTACATTGAAATATTTAGAGATATCTTTTGAATGCATATTTAAGTGTTTTTAAAAGTTTTGGGAAAAAGTAAAAGTTCCTGACGAAAATTCAGTTTGGAAAACTCACTACATTAATTTGATAGTAATAATGAAAACTGGAATACAAAGGTAAATATGTCAGAATTAAAAACTTCTAATCCTTATTTTCGCTACTACATAAAAAAAGTATATTTAGTCATAAATTAAAAAAAAACGTGATAGATTGTGCCATTACCATCTGAAGACTATCAGAAAATGATGTCAAGTTAGCAGTTTTAGTACCATAAATTAGAGAGACAGTAAAATTTTTACTCTTATAAAAACGATATTTGTCTAGAAACACTCAACTTATCTTCATTGAGGTTGTGAAAACGCACTATAAATGATTCCATGCTTCCAAAATTTAATGCATGTGTGATCGAATTTCGAAAAGGTGAATTAAAATTCCTCATCACTTTGACAAAATAAATCTAAACACGTGTGCAAGGTTTACTACAGCTATTTCGAAACCAAAATAAAGCCCGTCATTCAACTTCATTTCGAATCAGCTTTTGAAGAATATAAGGTTAAGGTAGCTGGAAAATCAAAAGTCTCTTTCAATCTGCTTACTGAAAATTTCAAAATCATTCGGTAATGCATATTGGAGTGAAACAGGACCTATGTTGCCGCTTTAAACAAATAAGCTTATTTACATACAAATGAATACTAAATAGCTTTTCGTTTATGTTCCTCTACTGTTCAAAAGATGTGTTTTAAAAGTGGTGGTAGAGTGGCTGTTTCCAAGTTAAAAATTTAATTTCTTGTTCAGTTAGTCAATTTTTAATCAGCTAATTATTTTCTGCATTCATTCTTCTTTCATATATTAATTTATTTTCAGTTAGTATTTATATATATTAATATTTATGTATCAGCTAAATGTAAATAAGTTTAGAATTTCTTTACATTGGATTGTTTTTAAGTACCGAATGTAGATTTTACATAACTTGATCAGTCAGCCCGAATGCTGAAATTCACATCAGCAATTTTTTTGGCCTCGTTATTACGTATAGATGTTTTGAATACTAGACTTATTTGTTGAAATATTACGTTATTTTTCTTTTATAATACCTCAAGGTGTGAGATACGGAAATTTCAACTTCTTTGCTGGTAAGGTTATTTTCAAATACTGGTTAGTCGTTCTCTTAATCTTAATCCCTTAATCATAGTGAAAATACACTATATGACCAAAAGTATTGGGACACTTTCAAAAATTCACATTTTTACGGATTTCTCGAGAAATAAAAGATTAATTGCTCTGTCATTTTTTTTTCACATAAAAAGTATATTCTAGCTGTCATTTTCCAATAACAATTAAGTCTGCTATTCATTTAGGGGACCAGCAACAAATTGAGGAAACAAAAAGAAGATTTTTGATCATTTTTCATTGTAAATAACTGGGAATAAGTTAAAAACCTATCTGGAATTTGCTTTTATATTTTCGTTAAACAATCTTTTATACCCACGGAAATATAAATATTTCTTTCAAAAATGCAAATTTTTTTTGAAGGTTTTCGGCTTATAACACGCAGAGTTTTCCGTCAAACGTTACTAAACTTTCAGAATATTTGACAGCATATTAAAGAAACAATGATAAAATTTGAAGTTAAAATATTGAAAATTTAATGAAATATGAACGTTTAAAGAAATTAATTTATCACTGCACATGCGCGAAAGATAACAATTTATAACGCTTATAATCCAAAGCTCAGAACTTTCCTACAACTCATTAAAAAATTCCACCTCAATATTTTTAAAATTAAAACAGTTATCAGCCATCTAACGAGCTGAATTTCTATAATTCTTGGATAGCAACCAAGAATTATAGTATTGGTAAGGGGTCGTTCGCAAACAGGCAAAACTTTCCTGCTATCGTTGCAGGGTGATTCATGATAAGAACGGATTATTTGCGAACGATCCCTCACGATTCGTCGTCTAGCCAAGAATTATTAAAATTCGGTTCATTAGATCGCTGATAACTTTTTAGATTTGAAAGATATCAAGATGGAATTTTTTCATGAGATGTAGGATATATCTGGGCTTCCCGATTATTAAAGTTATAAATTGCTATCTTTCGCGCATGCGCAGTGAAAAATTAATTGCTTTCAACGTTCATATTTCGTTCAATTTTCAATATTTTAACTTCAATTTTTATTATTACGTTTCTCTAATATGCTGTAAAATATTCTAGAAGTTAACTAACGTTTGATAGAAAACTCTGCGTGATATGAGTCAAAAACCTGCAACCAAAAAAAAAGGCATTTTTGAAAAAAATGCTTATATCTCCTTGGGTATAAGAAATACTTTCACGAAAAGATAAAAATAATTTTTTATATTAATTTTATGTCAAAAAACTAACAGAGCAATTGATCTTATTTCTCGGAAAATCCGTAAAAATGTGAAGTTTGGAAAGTGTCCGAATACTTTTGTTTATATAGTGTACATGTAAGTTAGATGCTGTTTTAAACGTTTGTCGAACTGTTCTGTTGGGCAGACCGTGTGCACAAATCAACGAATTTTCGCCGAAAAATAGTTTCGAAATTATCATTATTAATTTAATTGGGACAATTTTTCTTAAAAATAATTTTCTAAGATCCGGTTACTTGGATTAAAAATTAAACGTTAAATATGCACTTTAAGTAATCCACTAAATTCCATTCTTTTATGAACATAAATTTTGTTTATCGTTTATTATCTTTGATTGTGGGAAACTCCGTTAGCATTATAGCTGAAAAAAATCTTTTAACCTATAAATGTTCCTTTGTTAAAAGTAGTTTATAGTAATATAAGGAAATTTATAAATAAATACAAAAAAAAAAAAAATGTAAGCGTTAAGTTCTGATGGTAGCAAATATTAAATTAACAGAAAAAATGAAGTGATATGTGGCATAAATGTATATAAAATCATTTGAAGTCAACTAATAATTAATGCAAAACGATAATTTAAATTTCATCAGTGCACTGTAATAGTGAGAGAAGTTTATCACAATATCACTAAGAAATACATTCCAAACTATGTTTGAACTTCATTGATTCTTAAATCTATAGATTTTCAAAAATAATTTGGCTGTTTTGATCATTAATATTTATCATGAGGATACCAAATATATATATATATATATATATATATATTAGCAAACAAAATTATGAATACAATACCAACAAAAGATAATAAAAAACAACAACAGAAACTTTAAAAAATGCAATTATAAATCGTGGTATTTTAAACTTAAAAAACAATTTCGGCTATCATCCATGCAATAAATATTCTTCACAAAGAAAAAAAAAAAAAAAAAAAAAAAACAAGTTGTTTGCGAGATTTAATGGAAAAATAGCAGTTAGGCGAAAAATGATTAAGGTTCTTTTTTCGTTTTTCGCTATGGAGAGCATTTATTTTCGCTATTTTTCTTCGTGCTTGTTTTCAAATAGAAATTCCGTATTTTTTACTGCACATTATTCAAAAAAAAAAAAAAAGAAAGAAAAAAAAACAGAAACAAAAAAAGTTTCAAATTTAAGTACATGGACATGCAGACACCAATATCAACCCTATTATCTAAAGTTCTACACACAAAAAATATACTTTTACTTTCATAAATATAGAGGTTCTAGAATTCTCTGTGATTACTGAGTATCAAAACTAAAAAAGAACTGAAGTTTGTTTGAAAGACATTATAAAATTTCAACAAACTTTTTTTTTTAGATTAGCTAAAATATTTTAAACTCACTGCCGGTTATTTAGTAGTGTAATCATTCTTTCTGACATGAAGTTTTAGAGTTATTTATTTTGATTAAAATTCAAAGAAAAATCCCTCACATATATGCTTGATTAACTAGCACTGTTTTACCAGTAAAATAAGAAATAACTAAGTTTGATTGCACAAAATTGCATATAACTGCATATAAATGTTTCGGGGTTACAAGGGAGCCATTTTTCAATGCAAAATAAAAGCTGATGGATGAAAAAAACATTCTACAAAAGACTACTTTTCTCCAATAAGCTCACGCATTTCGTACTGAAAATAGTGTTCTTTATAACCCTGAAACACGGGTATGCAATTATCTGCGATTCTGCGCAATTAAGCATTGTTATTTCTCATTATACTTTTTAAGTAGGCAGTTCATTTATTCAGTTTTAACGTGAAATCAGATTCCCATAAAATAGTTTGAAATTTATTTCTTTATTTCTAAAAAAAATTATATTGCTGAACAGCATAATTTTTCAGTTTTAATTAAGTAAAAGGAAATATTAAAACCCAAATTTGCACCAAACTACAGGGAATTCCATTCACGTGTTTCGGGGTTACACGAACCCCTTTTTCAATGCAAAGGAAGTATGCTTACGAATAAAACTTCTTAACTAAGTTAAAAACTTTTAATTCTAATTTAAGGTTTCTTTTAGTGTACACAAATATCTATCTCTTTGAGTTCTCGAAATGGACAAAACTACTCTTAGCTATTTCATTTAAATTGGTAGTAGAAATGGTAGTTAGAAAAACTGAAAGCATCATAATAAACGTCTGAGTATTTTTGAGGTCTATGTGCTTGGTAAATACTACCTATTTAAGCTTAAAGAGAATCATTTAAAGCTTTTCTTATTTCTTAGGGAAAAAAAGTTGCTTTCTTGATATTGTATTATTATTGTATTATTATTATTGTTTCTTATTTCTTAGGGAAAAAAAGTTGCTTTCTTGATATTGTATCTATAAATATTTAATTTTTATTCTTTTAAAGATGTCTTGGTGAAATTTATCATTTAATTTCTGCCTAAAAATCATGAGGGATAAAAATCATACGGACTTGAACGCAAATTTTCATTTTATCCATATTTGATTGAATTTTGACAAGTTGTGTAGTAACATTTGTCTGAATGTATGTATCTCACTATAGAGTTGCGTTATAAAAATAATTTCAAAACAATTGGTTTTGATGTATTTTAAATATGACATGTGTTTTTGTGCAAGGCTCCTCAGTCGGACGAAAAATGACAGACTCCGACTCTGGATTTTTTATTTATTTTTCATTTATTGTACGAAATCCCCCACCCCCTCCGTAGAAAGGTGGAAAAATCCTAAACCGAGATTGAAATCTTAATTCCTCTTTGTGAAATTTTCGGGTTGTATTTTATCGTAAACCTAAGGTGCATACAACGTTAGAAATTCAATTTGAAAATCAAAGTATCCAATAGTTGAGATTTCTAAAGTGATATTACTTAAAAATCGCAATTTTGAAAAAAAAAATGCAAAGGAATAATTTGCTTCCCTTTAATGTTTAACAAATAGGAAATTATCAAATCCTGTGCTTTCAATTTTTGAAAGCTGTAACTTGAGAGAAAAAAAATGCTGAGTCAAAAAACTTTTCTTGAGAGGGGCGGACCCCTCCTCCTCCTTCTTCCCCTTCCGAGTGATACCCATCTGGTGGGTAACACCTCAACTTAATTTCAGAGTTTATAAAAATTGAAATACTTCAATTCTGAAAATTTTCCCCAATAATAAATCTTAAATTTGATCTTAAAAATTTCAATGAAAATATTGCACTATACTGCGGGGAGAGGTCGGGTACATGTACGTTTGGAGCAAATTTTACGCTAAATGCGGCGGTATACAGCTTTGTACGTACTATTTGAACGTACGTAAAATTTTTAATTTTAATTTTACTATCAGCCAGTAGCGTAACAAGGGGCGGGCAGGAGGGGCTCTCGCGAGGGGTGCAGCAGCTAGAGGCGGCATTTCGACTGAAAAATAAACAAATTATTTAAAAAAAAATTTATCATATGAGTGGAAAATGCTTTTACAAATGAAAATTAAAAAAAAAGAGCTTAGAGGAAAAAATAAAAAAATCCTTAATTCTCAAAAATAAAAAAAGGGAGGTGGGAGTTTTACCCGTTGTATGAAATTCTATTCGGATTCATTGATTTAGCTAAAGACTTATATACACAATTTGTACACCAGGGAGCGGTGGTGGAGAGAGTTGTATGCTGGATGATTCCATTTATTTTCCTAAAAGTAGCCGACATTTTGTCGGGTATAGTTTGAAGTGTACAATTTTTCTTAAACAAAGTTTTCATTCTCATAATTAATAACATGAAGTCTTATTTGAACAAAATATTGGGAGGTCTTAATTAGCGAATATATAGCACTTTTATTTTGCCTGTATGTAAACGGTCGTGTTTTTAGTCAATTTCAATTAGCAATGTTTTATGTGTTGTCTTTGCTTTCCTAATCATAGTATAATTTTTTAAATGCTTTGATTAAAAAAAAAGGTTTCTTTCTTTTAGTAAGCGTGCAAGTTATTTTTATTGTGCATTTTCCTAATGGTTTGAAACAAATTCTATTAAAAGTTGAAGCTGCTTAAAAAAAAAAAAAAAACATTGCAATAAACGTAACTGAAAAATATTTATCTCACTTGGTTCAAGGACGTACATTATTTACATTAATTAACAAATTGCAAATATTGTTGATTTTATTGAATTTATGTGAAATGGTGGGGGAAGAACTAAAATTTTATCGAACGGGAGAATTCTGAATATGCAGAATTAAATCCCAATTTTACTGAATGATAAAACTTGAGTATGCACATATATACAAACATACCATCTACTGCGAAGAGAAATAGGGCATCATTGAAAAAAATTAAAAATAGAAAATAAGAATATTAAGGTTACAATATTGTCTCCTAATTTGTCAAATTAATTAGTCAAATGTTCTCCCAAAATTTTTTAAGGAGGTCACAGTGACCTCCCATCGGGAGGACGCTGTGGGGGGCGGGCGCAATTTCTTAAGTTCGTTTTCTTAAGTCGTAGGGGGGCGTTAGACCCCCTAGGTAAGCTACTGCTATCAGCTTTAGAATTAACCTTAATGTGAAGATTTTAGGATTAGCTACAATTATTTTGTGTTGTAACCAATAAATCATGCACTGATTTCATTTTGTACTTTTTAGTGATAACTAAACTTTCTTAGATAAAGTCTTTAGATTAAAAAAAAACATTTATATTTTATCAGATCTTTTGGATTTGCGCTTTTGTACTAACACTTATTTGAATTTACCAAGCACCCTCGAAAGTTACCCGACTTGCTTAAGCGATACATACATTCCTTTTACAATTTTATAACTGAGGTCGAGGTAAAAAATATATTATTATTTTCATTTGAAAGTGATTGCTTAGAAAATGTTTGGCAACAAAACGGTTTGCTGACAGTTGCTAACAGTTAAATAAAGTTAAAAAATAAGCAAACTAGGAGACGGCGTAGGTAGCTGTTACAGAAAGCTCGATAAACAATCAAGCCAGCTGGTTGCCATAATGAGTTATTTTCTTATTAGTAGGCCTTTATACATGTAATCAAATAAATTGGTAGTCAGTTTTCCAAACAAATGCAAGGAGAATTAGTGAAAATTAAAGAAAAAAAAGAAACCCGGAGTCGGAGTCGATATATTTTCGAACGACTCCGACTCCTTTATCCCAAAATCAGTCCGACTATTTGACTCCGACTCACAGCCCAGGTTTTTAGAGTGGTTATTGAGACCATTTAACTGAAACGATTTTTATATAAATACTTACAAATGCGAGTTCAATATTTCAGCTAATCCAAGAGACATAATAAGTTCATATCATCACAAAAGGAGAAAATATTTTAATCTGAAAATATATTTTTCATTTTTCTTCTTCTGATATGTGCATTATTTAAATATGCAAGTATGTAAAGATAAGTTCAATGGCATGGATATATATTTTCTAATACTCTTTCTAAATGGTCCCCCACATCTTTAATATTATTTATGTAAAATGATTCTCTATAACTCATATCTTTCATCTTTAGATTTATTAAATTTTATCTAATACCAGTTCTATATGATCAAAAGCTGTAAATGTACTATTTAAGTGTTCCTATTATGTTAAATTAACATAAATATTTTTATTTTACTCGAAATTATTATTAGTGTGAAATTATATAGATGTTTCATATATTTTGATATGCATATAAAATAATTTTACATTTATAAGATTTTCAGCTAAGTTGAAACGAGTTACATCAAAGTTTTCCTTTAGTTAAATTACGTCATATTATATACTCATATTGCTAACATTTAAGGTAAACAAAATTTGGAAAATTTCGATTAATTTTGCAGAACAGTCTACGCAATAATAATTTAATACATAAATTTTAGGCAAATTTAGATAAATTATATTCAAATGACTGGGGTGAAAGGATGAAAAAACAATAAAAAAATTGCGGTGCATAAAAAAATTCCAGAGCTCTGGTGCAACATACAAGTTTTTTCACCTTTCTCTCTCCCACGGTTTTGCTGTTATGTAATTTCAAAATAGGGGAGTTCTTTTTCAAACATCCTGTATATAATCAGCAAAAAGTTACAGCTCCATAAAACACTTATTTCAACTTCGAAAAAATTCTTTGACGAAAAAGAAATTTAATGCATTTACAAATCTTGCTACAGATACTTTAAAACTGAGTGAACCTCATTGCATTAAAATAAAATAACCAGTAGCTGATTTGGCACTAGTAGTTGATCTATATAAAGAAAAAGTAAATTAACTAGAGAAATAGAGGCGCCAAAATATAGGCTAAAAAAAGCTGAATGATAAGGACTGTAAATTTAAGTACTGTTTTATAATTTATGTACAATTTCACAATTTCTTTTGTTAATTTATTTTTCCTTTATAAGTGCTAAACATTAGTGCAGTGTCAAATACAGGCGGTTTTTTTTACATTTTATTTCATTTATGAATTTTTTATACCAAAATTAGTTGACGCATCTTCCTCAATTTATATCATTAGCTAGACTTTTTTGTAGGATTTAATGATAAGAAAAAAGTGTTTTATCATTCATACATGCAATTAAAGAAATTCAACGTTAGCAACTAATGTGTAAAAGTATTTTAATGTGTTCCAAGCGAATAGACTCAATTTCAACTGCATTTATTGAACAAAGTAAATAAAATAACTACTTTACTAATTATTATGCGAAAACACTTACAAAATATCCCTATTTTTTAAAATTTAAATTTGAACCGGAATACTAGCGAAAAAAACTTTAAATAAAATCATAAGAAAACAATAATCAATAAGCTATTGACCTACCTCCATTCTACTTTTTAGATAAATGTATGCATCTTTAATAAATTACAAATTATTACGTAAGCACTTATTTCTATCAGAAACGAACTATGAAAACAAAATTAAATCAAGTAGCTTATTTAAATGCAACATGAAGTGAGAGGTTAACTGCCAGTAAATTTCTATTAACTAAAATAATAGTCCATAAAATAATTACATGATTATGAAATTTTCTTTCTTCACTGTAACTGTTGTTACTGTAACTGTAACACTGAAATTTCTATTGTATGAAATAAGTCAGTAAAATAATTACATATTAATGAAATTTTCTTTCTTCTCTGTATCTGAATGCTTTGAAACACATGTTTGTACCAAAACAAATAATATAATGAGTTATGTTTGAAAACAGAATACCACAAACAAACACAAACAAAGACGTATAACTTATCCAAATGCAACGTTTATTAATGAAATGAATTGAGTAATTGCACATAATTCTCAGAATCATAGCTGAAAATAATAAAACGTGTCATTAATAAAATCTTTTCTATTACCTAATGAGCCATTAAATAAGTGTTTTCCAAATTGTCATTTTTTGGAAATTATTTTAGAAACTATATATGGATGGGTTAGAATGATAGTGGCATAAGTCAAAAATTCTACAAATTGAGTTAATAATGGATTTAGGGTAATCTTTAGTTCATCTTTTAAGCATCAAAAATTGTGCAAATATATATATATATATATATATATATATATATATATATATATATATATATATATATATATATATATATATATATAAATAAATAAAAACAAAAAAAAAATTAAAAAAAAAATCTCACTACAAGCACACGAATGTTGTCCCCTAACTGAAACTGAAGCCGAATATTTTTACAAACCACCTTCAGCTACTTGAAACTATGTTAGAATGACTTCTTCCTGTGATTCTCAACCTGTGGTTAGTGGACCACTAGAGGACAGCTAGCAATTTTCATGTGGTCTGCGAACAGCTAATGAAAACTAATCCTTCGATCTGAGGGCGAAAAATAACGCACATGCACTTTTGGATTCATCTCACTTCACCTAACATAACTGTTAGTGAAATATTTTCCCTATCGCATTTGCTCTGCTTAGTTTTCGGAAGTGTACCAAAGAAGTTCTCAGTATTAAAAAGGTTGATAACCACTGTTTTATGCTTAGAGCAGGATTTAGTAACTGGAGAGAGCAAGTCCAATCATTGGCTTAGGAATTGCTGAGGCAAAGATCTCAAATCACGTGGCTCAACTTCGACGAGTGGGAGACGCGTTTTACATGAAACGAGTGGAATAAACCTAATTTGTTCTGATACTTTCCTTTCAAATTTATCACGTGACTCGGTATCTTTCCTTCAAGAATTGAATGCTTCACTCTCTCCTCCTTTTATTCCTTCTCAATGGTCTAATGCCACTGTAATTCTAACCGAAGTATATTATAACTCACAGGAGACTAGAATAGCGGACTAGTTTCTACTCAAAAAAAAAAAAAAAAAACATCATTAGTTTTGAGGCAATTTTCTTTAGAGGTCCCATACAGTTTAATGCGTAGATAAATAAAAATGATATGTAATAAAAATCCATCATGGCATCTTAATCTATGCTTAAATTAAAACCAATGACCTTAAGAACTAAAAGTTTCACCAAAATTTATTGATGACTTCGGCATGAACAGCGAACGAGCGAACAAGAATAGCGACATATAGCTCGTTCGATTGCAACATTTAAACATGAAGCCGGATAAATAACGGGGAAGGGACACACTGGTAAGCTCGACATTTCAGTTTGAGATATAATCTCATGCTGGCCTCATTGAGTTTTAAGTATTTACCATATAAAAATACCCTTATCGCACTTTCTACAATTTTACTTAAAAACCCCTCAAGCTGCCGTTAGCATAATAAATACAACACCATACAAAATTCTCAAAGTTCTTTCCACGATGCGAGATCTATGCGCGATAATATATCAATGATTTACAACACATGCATACACATCTCGTGTACAAGGAATCATGGTGCCACATGTATGGAAATTTTCACTTTTATACACCTCATGACCATCAGCACCATTGTTCAGATAAACAAAATTAAGTGAAATTATAATGCTACATCCACGTGTCCATTTTCTTTACATTTAAGTAGACAACGACACAAGGAATCACCGAGATGACGATGACGAACACAACTAGATGGATGTCCCAAAAGCGACCGCATATCTGCAGGTGGTACTGACTTAGCGATATGTTGGTCAACAGAGTTGCACCATTCACTGGTTAGAAATATGCCAGAACAGGAAAATTCAATGATATCCTTCAACAGTTATCTTTCTGAAAACACATAGATAAAAACACGATTATCTTTCATTTTACAAACAGTTCATTTCTATATTAATTACTTAACAGGATAGACTAGATGAAAATAAAAAAAATATATATACGAGGGGTGTCCCAAAAGAAACCGGACTAATGGTGCAATGCCAATCCTAGATGTAGTAGAGTGTTCTCCAGCTAGATGGCTCAAGAAGAGACCTTCACAAACCAGCTGTGCAAGTGGCGTCGGTTTAGATGATAATGTCTGATCTAGTGTTGGTTTTCTCAGGCGTTATTGCCTTCCGCCTGCGAACTCATTATGGCAGATTTAAAAGAACAAGCTGTAAGCTTGAAATTTTGCTTCCTGCTTGAAAAGTCGGCAACGGAATAGCTTACCAAATGCTTCAACAAGCTTTCAAGAACGATGCTATGAGCCGTATACAAGTTTGTGAGTTGTTTGGGCGCTTTTTAAACGTAGTAGTATGAATGTTGAAGATCATGCTCGCTCTGAGCACGGCCAACTCTACTAGGGGCCAGAGCAGAGAAAATTTTTCGACTCGTGACGTCACCGGGAGTAGGGTCAAGTCTCCACTTTCCACCGAGGGGTTGTTGCAGTCTTGCAGTGTGGAATCTGTGCGTGTAGCTATGATGGCGTTGTTTTGTTTGTCCGTACTTATGCACTATTTACTCGTACTTAAAATCTTTCATTAATACTACTGTAGTCGTGTATTGAACACGAAGGTCATGCCTTTCACATGTAGTGTCCCTGGTTGTTCAGGGAATTACAAAAACAAAGAAAAAGTATCCGTATTTAGCTTCCCTTCTGATGTGGAGCTGAAGAAGCAATGGCTGCATGCTATTCGGCGAAAAGACTTCACTCCTTCAAAAAATGCTAAGGTAAGACAGTTTTTGTAACTTCTTATAGATTATGGTCTTGTTATTGGTAATATTAAGCGGAAGTAAACTGATACATTACTATTTACAGAGATTGACTCATTTATGTGTATGCAATATTGTTTTGTTTTCATGCAAGAACACTGGAAATGAATATTATCAGTTAATGAATGACATATTTACTGCATCGATTTCGAAAATTTTTATATGCTTGATGCATGGATACTTAAATTTAAGTTCTACTTATGTATGACGTGAAAATACATTTTCATATTTTAATGATGAATTGTATCGTAACTTTTGACCTTTAGTTAGAAGGAATCAGTATATTATAAACCTAAATTGCTTATATTTAAGATTTCTTAGTCCAATTCGAGTACTTGAAATGATGAGGAATGGAAAAAATTGATTGTAATTTTATAAATAAATGCAAATAATTATAATAAATGCAATAAAATGTGTTTCAGTTATGACATGAAATAGTTTGTAATCACAACATGTATCTATATATCATGCACTAAAGCTTCATTTACACATAATTAAAAGAGTTTAGGAATCATTAATATGTTTTATTTATCAATATTAACCAGAATCGTGTATTTTTATTGTTAATATTTGGTTAAAACATACCATATTAAAAATTAGAACTTTACTCTGTGTGAATATCAATATTTAAGAGAAATTATTTTAAAAAATCCATTGTCCTGAAAGTTAAATCTAGGCAAGACTTTTCAATTATATTATAATTGAAAAAAAAAAAAAAAACCCTTGATGCAGCAGCTTTGAAGCTTTTGTAGGCCCTATCTTTAATTCTTAATGTTTACACAAGACCAGAGAATTGTTTATATTTCTGTTCACACCTTAATTCACACTAGAAACTAGAACTAGTGCTTCGTACACAGAAAAAATTTCTCCTACTGGTCATATAAAAACTATATGATAATTGATTGTCTAATAGTTAATTGATGGTATATTATCATACTTTAGGTAGGAATAGTATGCAAATTATAGAAAAGTAGTAAACATGTGTAATAAGTTTTCCATCCTTCATGTCTTTTATTTTATTTTTTCAGGTCTGTGAAAATCATTTCAGAACATCTGATATTATAAGAGAAGCGTCTGCCTTTGATGATAAGACAGGTCGTCTTATCACTGCACCTCTTCGATATCCTCGTCTTGCACCAGGAGCAGTTCCCATTCTTCTCCCAAATTGTCCACAATATTTGTCAGGTTCTGACAGTTTTCGGGAAAGCCCAGATGTCAAGCGACAAAAAAAAGAGGACTCAAGAATCCATTCTGCCATACAGGATAGCTTGGCAGCTGCAGAAAATTATAGAATTCAACATGAACTCCATTCCTTGAAAGATGTTACAGCTAAGTTGAACTTTCTTGATTTAAAACAAGACTTTTGGACTTCCATTGACAAAAAGAACTGTATCATGTTTTTAAATATTTCTAATCACCCTATTCCAAAAATTAAATATTCAGTAGTGATTTCTGATGAAATGAAAGTTTCTGTTAATATTGAGTCTTGTCCTGTATCTAACTTGAGCAACTTAAAATTTCCTTTTAAACTTCAAAACATAAACGAATTAGCTACCGTATTAGAAAAAATGGAATCGTATAATAGATTGGAAAGTAATGATGAAAGTATTTCAGATGTTTTGATGTTGATTGATAATTTACTCACTGATTTGCTAACTCTTGATGCTTGTGCTCATGGTAAACATTTTGTGCAATTCTTTTTAGAGCAGTTACATCTAGTATTTAAAGAGAAAAACCAGATTAGATATTCGACTGATACTTTGGTGTTTTCATCACTTTTATCTCATATGGCCCCTCATGCATATAAATTTGTTAGAGAGAGTGAATATTTTATTTTACCCCATCCAACTACCTTAAAAAGAATTTTGTGTTCAGAAGCTGATCCTACTCTAGAGCAAAAGGGACAATTTTTAAATTATATTAAACATAAATTTAGTGCTTTAAAAGATATAGATAAAACTTTAATTTTACAAATAGATGAAATTCATTTAAAACCAAACTTTGACTTTAAAGGTGGCACTATAGTAGGAACAGCTTTTGATAGCATAGCTGCAGCTTCAAGTGCTCATGCTTTCATGATTAGCAGTATTTTATCACCATACAAAGATGTGGTACATATTTTGCCAGTAAAATCTATTAATGCTCCCATTTTATTTGAATTTGTAAAAAAAATCATCATTGGTCTCGAAGCAATTGGCTTTAATGTATTGTGCTTAACTTCTGACAACAATTCAATCAATAGATGTGCAGTCTCTATGTTTTCTGATCCACCTGAACTTAAGCATGTATATCCTCACCCTGTTGATCCAGAAAGGCCATTGTTTTATCTTTTTGATGCTGTTCATCTTTTGAAATGCATTAGAAATAACTGGGTTAATCAAAAATTTCCTGAAAGAGCAATGTATTATCCAAACTTTGATGGAATTACAAATGCCTCAAATTCAAATTTTTATACAGCTTCCTTGCAAGTGTTGGAAAAAATTCACCAACAAGAATCAAAACAATTACTTAAATTCAGTTATAATTTGTCATATCGAGCCTTAAATCCCTCTAGCATTGAAAAACAAAATGTTAAACTTGCTCTGCAAATATTTAATGAAAATTTAATTAACGGTGTTTTAAATTGTAATAATCTTAATATTGATAATCTGGAAAATACAGCAAATTTTATTAAAATTATTACTCGTTGGTGGAGCATTGTCAATGTAAAAACTCCAGTTGTTGGCCTTCATAAGAATGACGAATATAAAACTCCTTTAACTTCATCTGATAATGATAAGAAATTAATATTTTTAACAAAATTTTTGGAGTGGTTAAAAGAATGGAAGGAAATGAAATGTGATGTAGGTGCTTTAACAAAGGAAACCCATTCGGCACTGACAATAACTACTAATGGATTAATAGAAATTGCTCGTTATTGTAAAGATAAACTTAACATGCCATACATTTTGCCTGGGAAATTCCAGACTGATAATTTAGAGGCAAGGTTCAGCAAGTATCGTCAGTTTGGGGGGGCGCAGTACTTAATATCTGTTAGACAGGATTTTGAAATTGAAAAAAAATTGCGCAATGAATCATTGTTGAGGATGGGGATCACAAGTAAAAAATTTGGGTTCTGCCCCATAGATTATGATGAATTTGAAGAAAATGTAGAAGACATAACTTTAGTTGATGAATTGTTTAAAGTAACAGTTTCTGACAACGATTTAAAAAAATTAGACAGCCAGATACTGGTAGTAACATATTTAGCTGGATATTGTGTTCGCAGTGTATATAGAAAATCACAGTGCAATTATTGTCTTGAGAATCTGGCTCTGAAACAATGTGAACTACCTGAAAACCACAATTTAATAAAAAGTACTGATAGAGGAAGATTGTTTTATCCAGAAAAAAAAGCAATTGATGCAGTTGCATTAAGTTACGCAGTTGTAGAAAAATTGTGTAATGAACAGGAAGAAAACTTTTTAAAATGTAAAAATCAAAGGTCAGTAGCTTTTAACATTACTTATAGTTTTCTCATTGAAAAAGAAATAATGGGGGATGGGACCTGTTCTAATGGACATACTGATGTAAGCAATTTTAAAATAATTCTTTGGTCGTCTACCAATGCATTGTTAAATAATTATTGCAAAATGAAAAATGATTCCTTGATAATGAGTGCAAAACAAAAAAACAAAGAAAAGGCCAAGAGAAAGAAGAGTTCGAATGAAAAAAATAAAGAACAAATCAAGGGGGGTTCTGTTGCAATACATGAAAGCGATAACAAAGTTGATGGTAATGTAAAAATTCCTAAGAGTAAAAAATTAGGTACCTTCAGTAAAAATATGTAATTAGAAGTAACAGACAAGAAAGATTCCTTTCAAATTTCTTCAATGCTGTCTGACCTGCTTTTTTTTTTTAAATATAGATCTTCAAACTTGTCCAACTGATTTTATGTTCTCCACTTGTAATATTTATGTATGTCTGAATAAAATTTTTTTTTGTTGTTATATGTGTTTGGTTTCTTTTAGGTTTGTTTCTGTCTTATAAGTTAACAACATATTTTAATGAATATTTTAAAATATTGAATTAATTAAGTAGTTTCAAAGATAACACATTTGTTGCTAATAGATGAAACAAGAAAATTAATAAATATTGATGCAAAGAAAATACTACTTGTTTGAAATTTAAACCATATATTCTCTATTCTTTAATCAGAAATAGTCATCATTCTTAAACGTGTCAAAACTATCAGCAATTACTTTCATAAATAAAAAATTGTAGAATGTAATTTTCTTCCGTTCTGACACGCATCAAATATCACTGCTTTTCTCTCGTAAGCGTGACTAGCCACGACTAGCTCAGCAGCGGAAACCCTACTCGAAATGACGTCACGCGCTTGCGCGTTGGCCCCTTCCTCTAGTTGGCCGTGCTCTGAGCACCCTACAACGTCTCAAAATGTTGAAAACTTTGAAAAAAAACCGCCAAAAAATCAACGCGAGTCGTCATTTTACAACTAACGAAACTTTAGAAGAAACAAGAGTGAGTTGGAGCTCGCGCGGGCGATCGAGAGAATGGTTTTTTCACCATGATAACGCTCCCGTACAAACAGCCTTCACTATTAACCGCTTCTGAGCCTCTCAGGGGTGGCCACTCGTTCTTCGACCCCTCTCGTATTCGCCAGACCTAGCCCCCTGCGATCTTTTTCTGTTCCCGAGGACGAAAAAAATTCTGAAAGTGGAGTTTGGATGATGTAAAAGGCTGTAAAGACAGAGATGTCAGAGGATGTAAAAACTGCTTCGCAACGGGCAGCGGACATGACCAATGTTAAAGAGTTCCAGGGGAGCTTGTAACAGTGAAAAAAAAAAGAATTAACAAGTGTATTTCATCTAAGAGTGAACACTTTGAAAGAGACTAAAGACATTTTGTGAATAAACTAATATATAAATATTTTAGAACAAAAATCCGGTTATTTTTGGGTCCCCCCTCGTATATATGTATATATATATTATACACACACACACACACACACACACACACACACATATATATATATATATATATATATATATATATATATATATATATATATATATATATATATATATATATATATATATATATATATATATATATATATATATATATATATATATATATAGTAAAGTATGTAGTTTCACATACACGGGTAGCACAGAAATAAGTGTATGTAACAACGAAGATAAACAACAATAACAACAACAAAAATGAACATGGAACGTTAAAAAATAAACTAGGAACATTGAAAACAAGAATTGATGAAATCATGGGTATTAAACTGCTGCTACGTTTACGAAGAGCTGGAGCAGCTGGCATATTAAATATTCTGCAAGGTTTCTGTGCGGGTCAGTATCATACATGCAGCAAAATTAATTAGAAGTAAAAGTATATGTATTTGAATTAACGAACTTATATGTGTAGCTACTTATAAGGCTTAATATAGTAAGCAGGAAAATTATAAAACGTTATATATGCTTATTTTTTGGATAAATGCAATAAATTTTACATATATAAATAGTATGCTTATTAGTAATATGCTGTCATGTATTACCAACCCCCCAGCTCTGACCTGCAAAATAAAAGAGAAAAAATTACATACCACATGATTTCAAAGATTTCGTCGACAACAATGTCTATGTCTAGGTATCCATTTGCCAGAGACGAAAATCCGATGCCACGCCAATCGAACAGGTCGCTGGGGCAGGGCATCCAAAAAGCACCTTCCTGTCGAAAGGATTTCAGCGCTCTTTATCATCAAAGTTACCCAGTTACACTGTTGCCAAATCGCAGTTGTTTGGGTGGAAACTAAATCTGTCCTTGTTGAAGAAAAGATTTCTTGAACAAATTAAGATAATAAAATGTGAAATTGGCAGGATAAAAATTGTAATAGTAGAGATTTGCAGCAAATTTGAAGATTTGTTTATTAAATTGAGAATTGTTGCTACAAATTTTAAAAAATCTGCTTAGCTGTCCAATTATAATATTAATGAAGATCTTTTTATGTAAATTACTGTACCAATGTGGCATACGTTTTGTGTAAAAATTGAAGTTATCTTTTTTATCATAGATATCTGTAATAAGGTTAGAATCAACAATTTTGAAAGAAATGTCCAGAAAATCGGCAGACAGAAAGTTGTCATTGGCTTTAGTGAGTTGTAGATTTTGTGGATAGATTAAAGGGAAAATGTCATCCATACTTTATATGTATGGATGACATTTTCCCTTTAATCTATCCACAAAATCTACAACTCACTAAAGCCAAAGTATGGATGACATTTTCCCTTTAATCTATCCACAAAATCTACAACTCACTAAAGCCAATGACAACTTTCTGTCTGCCGATTTTCTGGACATTTCTTTCAAAATTGTTGATTCTAACCTTATTACAGATATCTATGATAAAAAAGATAACTTCAATTTTTACACAAAACGTATGCCACATTGGTACAGTAATTTACATAAAAAGATCTTCATTAATATTATAATTGGACAGCTAAGCAGATTTTTTAAAATTTGTACCAACAATTCTCAATTTAATAAACAAATCTTCAAATTTGCTGCAAATCTCTACTATTACAATTTTTATCCTGCCAATTTCACATTTTATTATCTTAATTTGTTCAAGAAATCTTTTCTTCAACAAGGACAGATTTAGTTTCCACCCAAACAACTGCGATTTGGCAACAGTGTAACTGGGTAACTTTGATGATAAAGAGCGCTGAAATCCTTTCGACAGGAAGGTGCTTTTTGGATGCCCTGCCCCAGCGACCTGTTCGATTGGCGTGGCATCGGATTTTCGTCTCTGGCAAATGGATACCTAGACATAGACATTGTTGTCGACGAAATGTTTGAAATCATGTGGTATGTAATTTTTTCTCTTTTATTTTGCAGGTCAGAGCTGGGGGGTTGGTAATACATGACAGCATATTACTAATAAGCATACTATTTATATATGTAAAATTTATTGCATTTATCCAAAAAATAAGCATATATAACGTTTTATAATTTTCCTGCTTACTATATTAAGCCTTATAAGTAGCTACACATATAAGTTCGTTAATTCAAATACATATACTTTTACTTCTAATTAATTTTGCTGCATGTATGATACTGACCCGCACAGAAACCTTGCAGAATATTTAATATGCCAGCTGCTCCAGCTCTTCGTAAACGTAGCAGCAGTTTAATACCCATGATTTCATCAATTCTTGTTTTCAATGTTCCTAGTTTATTTTTTAACGTTCCATGTTCATTTTTGTTGTTGTTATTGTTGTTTATCTTCGTTGTTACATACACTTATTTCTGTGCTACCCGTGTATGTGAAACTACATACTTTACTATATTTTCAATACATTTAACTACTTTAGCTGCAACATTGCGCTGTTTAAATGTAGAATATTTTACATCAATTTTGATCATTATATATATATATATATATATATATATATATATATATATATATATATATATATATATATATATATATATATATATATATATATATATATATATATATATATATGGTAACGGCATCAGTAACAGACATGCTTAAGACATCGCTCTTAGGTTAACTCAATTTTCTGAACCTTTTAATATATTTGGACTTTTAAAACTATTTTTCCTTCATGCAACTACATCTCATCTAATGTTCGGCTGGTTCTTGATCCTCTGAATTAGATAATTCTTTTTTTTTTTTTTTTTGCTCAACTTCGAAAAAAAGTCCAACCCCCCAGTAACAGACTCCGAAAATGTTGATGATACCCAGTAACAGATAGGATAAGGAAAAAAATCAAAATGTGCAAAACAGCTTTATTTTTAGACTTAAAACCTTATTAAATTCAAATAAACTTAAAACATCGGCAGACCTTTGTGGTGGCTGTTCATAACCTTCCATCACTGCCTTGTAAATACCAACTGGATCATAAAACTCACTCTGATAACACTAGATGGTTGCACCCCATGTTCATGAGTCGCAGCAACATCAGTTTTACTCGCCTAAAATTCTTATTATTTAAATCCAAACTTAAGACTGTCTGTTACTGGACCTTTGTCCTTGTCGCCATCACATTATGTTGAAACAGAAAAGGAAAAAAAAACCGCGACAGTAAAAGGTAGAGAATTAAAAAATAAATATATTGTTCTATATTACATTGAAGAATATAGAACAATAAGAAAAAATAAATAGAATAATTCAAGAAAGAAATAAAACTATATTCTATTGAAGATTATATATTGTTTTACATTTTAATCTTCTGAAAATATTCTATCTCTTTATTCTTTTGAACTCTATTCAAAAGTGATTGATGAATGCTTAAAATGTTTTCCTGCAAGACAAAATTTTTACTTTTATCATGTATCTCTTCTACACTTTTTTGTACGAAATTTGGTGATAAAAATATAAGGTGAAAGATATTTACTGTGGGAGTTAGTCTCAGCAAAGCACTCTCTTCTTCAATGGTTTCCATTTCATCTTCCGGGTTCTGTTTCTCTTCGTGCATTAGCTCATTGTCTGCGAACTCCGCCGGATTTTCCTTCTCGTATTCCAGCTGCTCTCTTTTCAAGATTTCCACCCAATGATCATAGTTCTCTCGCAAATGAACAGCCTGCAAACAACTCACTTTCCGATTCCGAACTGGCCTGTTACCTTCTGTCGTCACTGCAAAAAAGTAGAAGAAAGAAATTCTCATTCTGATTGAATATATCTAAAGTTTTTATGAGAGGGTTGTTGCTCGCATGGATACTTAGTGATACTTCAGGGGAAGACAAGAGCAATGTTATTCGCTCTTGTATTCCCCGTATATATATATTAAATTCAATATCTGTTTAATGCGTTATTGAAATTAATTTTTGTAATAAATGGTGAATTCCAGCGGTAACTGAAGGACAGTTTTACGAAAAAATCGTTGCATTTCTGTCTATGAGCAGATCAAAATACATATTTTTTCAAAAACTGATGCATAGACTTTTATACACATCATAGTAAGTTGGTAAAAAGCCAAGAATTTTTTTGTTCGTAACATTGTTCAATCATTCCAATTTCACCTTTAGTTAAAAAAAAAAAAGTTATTTTAAGCGTATGAACTATGTATTTGTTAAGGGTAACGGAAGGACAGTAACGAAAGGACAAGAAGTCCGAAACAATTAAACTTGGTAAATTTCAATTTACAAACATTTATTCAGATGATACAGCAGTCTGACACAATCATCTCTAATGCCTGAGTTACAATTCTGAATTCTTTAAATACTCAATAATTTTATCATAATCCATAGAACATTTATCTTCTTTATCAGCATTCACGAAGATAATTCGTATATTAGTATGCATTCTCAAACAAGTTATTTCTATTCCTTCATCTTCTATATGAAGTACTTGTGCAACATTGCTCCTTGTTAATTTATTTCCCTTACTAGCAAATCTTGTCCAAACGTTAATGAATCCTTTAGCATATTCGTATGATTTGGCGTTTTTGATTCAGCTGTATCTTCATTTTCAACATTATTTATTGATTTTCAAAGTCAGTCTGTTGACTTTGAAGTGAAATCCCCTTCAATTTGTTGATGTACTTACTATATTCAATAACATAACTGGTTACAGGATTCAAATAGCGCATATTTTGTGCGTCAGGATGAGAATGGATATTTTTAGATCATTTCTCCATCTTTTTGAAAGTTGATCTATGAATTTACTGATCTCTTCACAGTACGTTTAACGGTTAAATCAATGCTCTCAGCAGTCCTTTCCTATGACTTGTGGCAACAAATCTGAAAGCAGTTTCAATATTGTATTGTTCCAATATAAATTTCAAGTTTTCAAGCAATTGTTTCTGCTTGAAATGGTTTGTCATATCACAAGCATGTCATACCAAAATGATTTTTACATGCTTAGGAGTTTTTAAGTTTAGTTTTCATGATTTTCATCACATATACAATCGAAGAAATAAATCACGAATCAGTTTTTAAAAAAATTAATTAAAATTAAATTCTTAAATAAAAACACAAAAAATTTTTGTACAAATACTATTTATATAAATTTTAAATTTTACTACTAACTACAAATAATAGTTTGTTTTGCACTAGCATTCTAAAATTTTACTCTGTACCAGCTTATAGTTAAATGTCCGTTACCGTACTTTTTTTTGTCCTTCCGTTACCATTAAAAAGCATACAAATTAAATCCATAGTGAAATTCTAAGTATGCCTCCTTGACAAGGGACATAATTCTGCTTTGCATAAAAAACATTAGTTTCTATACACAATAGGTTCTTGGTGAACTAAGATGTAGTATTTTGGTAACGGAAGGACATCAAATTGCAACCTTAAATGGACCTATTTCATGGTTGAAAAAAAATTTAAATTACTTATCAAAAAGTTTAACTAGACATCCAAAAGATAAAAGTTAACCTAAATATTATATGTTGATAAAAAGTTTATTGAAGTTACAGTATGTAACAAAAAAAATGATTTTTTACTTGTAAAAACACAAAGAGAGAACTTGATCTTGCATTTGATTTTCTAAAAGTCATCAAACATTTTGGGAAAAGCAAGTTAAGATTCAAGAAAGTTATTTCTGAAGAGAATGGTATATGGCAAGTAGAGACGTACCGAGTACTCGGTAACGACTCGGTACTCGGCCTACTCGGCCAATATGCCGAGTACTCGGTACTCGGCCAAATTTTGATCAGATACTCGGCCAATACCGAGTAGTTGCAAAAAATTGAATATATAATTAAAGTTACAAAAAAAGCTCAAGCATATATAATTTTCTGCAACCATTTACAATTCAAATTTAAATTTTGAGAATAATGAAGTTTGAAATACTTCAATGGAATAAATCTTGGTTCGAATGTCTCGAAAGTTAATAAAACTTTTTTGTTAAAAATTGTGCAAATATGGAATTTTTGCTACACAAACTAAAATTAGTTATAAGATATATAAAAATACCTTAGCTTTAAAAATAAAAGGAAATAAAACAACGTTAGAAGCACAGTGCAGGATCACTGCAGATACCTGTTTTGGCGTTACGAGGAATTTCTTTTTCAATGCACAAAATGTGAGCTCGTTGATTTAAAGGCATCCGGCAAAAGTCGAATTTTTTGTCGTATGCCTTTACATTCTTTAGTTCACATGTTATGCACTGAAAAGACGATCCTTGTAACACAGAAAAACGTGTCTGCAGTGTTCCTGCACATTTGTTTTTTTGCTTTTAAATATTATTTGTTTATCGAACTAGACCTATAATGAATAAATTTGTGTAATTTGTTTTAATTCCAACTTGATAAGTCATACCTTTTATTTATTCATTTTTAATTTAAAAAATATTATTTTTGCAAAATTTTGTAGTTAAATTTCAGCAGGAATTTAGTTTAAAAACTATTATATGGACAAGGAGGTCTATACTACTATTTCAATAAGTTCAAAATTCATCGATGTGTGTCGGTGGTCCTTCTTTCAACATAATTGGTACTGGGAAACTCGGCCGAGTAGTGAAAGGCCGAGTTATTACTCGGTAGCTCGGTACTCGGCCGAGTAGTAAAAGGCCGAGTACTCGGTACTCGGCTACTCGGCCAAAGTGCTACTCGGTACGTCTCTAATGGCAAGTAACAAAATACTATTTTTTAAAATTCAAGTGTCATGTCTCCTTTTTCCTGGAATTCACCACATGCTTAAATGGTTCTTATTTATCCCAGAGCTTCAAATAAGTTAGGGAGAAATTTTGCCGAACACAAGCTATAAAATTTTCACTAATTAATATTATTTTCACATCCAGAAATATATAAAACACACACACACATAACTGAATTGTTTTAAGTTTATTTTCATGATTTGCTATTGCTGCGCAATTATACGTCCAGCAAAGATTCATACAGTGCTTGTTTTTTTTTTTTTGTTTTTTTTTGTTTTTTTTTGTTTTTTTTTTTGTTTTTTTTTTTTTCCAAAAGGAAAAAAAAACTGCCTTAACACACGAAAGTTACACATTAATCACGTCCTATAAAATATATTAATTATAGATACATAATTGCTTTTACTACGAAACTATATAACCAATGAAGATTCCTATATCACTTGTTTTTTTTTTCTTTTGAAGACAGAGAAAAAGAAACACGAGAACTGCATACTAATCACGACAAATAAAATATGTTATTCAGTTTATATTGTTGATTTATTAACATTTATATTCTGTAAAAACTTTTGATAAAGTCTTTATCCTGTTACGTATCTCTTTCTTAAACCATTTTTGTGGTTCCATAAACCTAAACATAGGAGAATTTTCAAAATGCATGCTTATTTTTTCTTAGAACTAAACGTAAACTTGATTTCAGTTTATTTGTTAACGAAATACTTATGAAGAAAACGCTGAAAGCGGTTTTTACGCTTCAACTATCAAAATTAGACCAAAATTAAGATTAGTATTGCTAACACATAATTAACTTCATCTTGTTTTCCCTTTTTCAACAATATGATACAGTTAGGAACTTATTTTAAAGAGTGAGCAGGAATTTTACATACCACTTGGAATACTACTATCGCTATCAACAATTTCGTCAGAAAATTTCACCGTTGAAGATTCCACTTGGTCTGGGCTTTCTGCAAACATAAAATCGCTTTTACAAATTATACAAGATTACTTCATTATTTTCCTTCGGAAAAAAGTATCAATGCGCTAAAGTAGATTTATTTAGCTAAATGAAAAGCTTATATCTAAGATTACATCCGTCTAGAAAATTGCCTTATATAAAACAAGAAAATATAGTTAAACTCTCGAAATATTTTTTTTATGATTTCATCCGTCATGTTTTTGTAAATTAAAAACAAAAATAATCAGGTATTAGAATTTAGCATGACCCTTTTAATACAATGATATTACGTTTTAAATTTTGCATTTTTATACGCTAAAAATATCGTTAAACTAAAATGGAAGCAAAGAAAATAATTATAAAAAGTAAAATTATTATTTGTGCTGTTTATTGCATTAATGAAAAAGAAGTACACGCAGAAGAATTAACACAAATGAAACATCTATCCATAAATTGTAAAATTAAAATATAAGTCTTACTTAAATACAAACACTTGTTACCGACCAATGTGATGAATATTACATTGCATTTTATTTTACCAATAAAAATTGTTTTAAAAATATTGTGTTTTAACTATATGCATATGTATCATTAAATGTTTTGTCATTCGGGAAACGGGGGTTTGATTCTTCGTTTGAGTTTGCCAGCACGTTTTCGCAAGATTACATAAAGTTATCCTGAACAAGATAATACGAATGCTACTTCCTATATTGTTTATGAAACGAAACATATTGCTTTAAAAATAATTTCAGTGATATTAAGAACAAAGAACATTTGAGGGGTCTTTTTCCTACACCCCCATTGCTTTGTTCATCAATAGGTTCTACAAAGCAGTGATGTTATTAGAGGGAAAACCGTGGGAATACGTTCTTCAAAAGTATGATTTCTCATTTTCAAAACAACACAAGCTTAATGTAAATTAGCTTCAAAATACACCATTATCTTTTTCAATGATGAATGTCTTCCTTTTGACTTAAAGCTAGCATAGGTGATCTATACTGCTCTAGCAAACTCATCAATCATTAACTTCTACTTCATAAAAAAGAATGTCTTCCCCCAACTATTTATTTTTTCATCTACAGCAATGCGTCAAAGAATCATTTAAGTTCGAACAACTTTTGTTAAAACATCACAGGTGACTTTTCTTACAACCAATGGTAATGATCGTAGTGACGTCATTACCCCGAATACATTTCATGGTCATTATATTAAAATAACGAGCTGTGAAAGTTTCTTCGAATATCCAAAAGCGGATGAAATATAGATTTCAAATTTCACGTCAAATGATGGAATTTTTTTTCCTGACTCACACCAAATTAATTTAAGTAAGATATAAAAATAATTCCTATGTTTATATTTAATCAAATCCATTAAAAGTTTTTAGCCTGGTTCAAAGCTAAGTTTCTATTAAAGGTAACTTTAAGTGACGTCAGAGATGGGATGTAAAGTGTTTTCTTTTAAAAAAATTGTGCAAATTTTTTTCAGCAAATCAAATCTCCTAATATTTAAAAAAATCATCCTTCTTATTTCAAAACCACCCAAAATTTCGATCATTTATATTATTGCATACAATATTGCAATGTAGAAATAACACTTTCAAAAATAGCGTCCAAATTTCAGAATTATTGAATGATGTAAATTAGCTGTCTACAAGACTTCCAACTTTCTTTTTTCAAAATAGAAAGCAGAAAACCAATTTAAAAGCCTTGCAAGGAAAGTCCAGCAATCGGCTTTTTAGTATTTTTGAAAACACTAAAAAATTTGAAGGATTCAGGATATTTTAACCAACATGACTCAAAAATATCTTCAGCGACTATACTTTAAACGAAATGTCGAGAAAATATCTGTGACATTTCTTCGTAATTGTGTAGTGAAAGTCTTAATTATAAATATCGTTAAGTATCACTAGAACAGCTATAACTAGAGGATCATGCCCAAGTGCCGGTGAATTCAAAGGTGGAAATCTAATCTTCAATGCATCCAATCACCTTACCGTCGTCTTCTCCACTTTCAGAATCTTCAACCCAAACTCCAGGAAGAAGTGCTGCTTCCCCATAGGCGTTGCACAGTGGAGCTACAAGGTGGTTAATGAATGACTCTTGAAGTTTGGCCAACTGGGGGTTCTTCCGATCCATGAAGGGGGAAACTTGTAATCCGAGGTCTGCCTCCTCATCGCCCTATAGAGTTAATTTGATTGAAAGATAAACATCACGAAGGTTAGTGCACTTTCTAGTATTATTTCATTTTAATGAAATTGCATTTACTTTAGAAACAAGATGTGAAGAAAACACTAATGTTGTTCAATGAAATAAACATTTTATTGAAAGTGTCATGATTTATCTGAAAATTTGGAGTCGTTTTATAACAGGTTCAATAGTATAAGAAACACTTCCAGTAGTTTGTTGCAACTTGCTCTTAGAACTTAATGATATATGTAATAAATAATAAAGCATAAAATATTGAAGAAAATGAAATGGGACAGTAGCTTTAAGGATATTGAAAAATATATGAACTCCTTGCTTTGAAGGCAGGTGTGTGAACCTGCTTTCAAAGCAAGAAGTTCATATATTTTACGATATCCTTAAAGCTACTGTCCCATTTCATTTCCTTCAATATTTTATGCATATTATGCAAAAGAGTAACGAAATGTTTTCGGTATTTCGTTGCTCTTTTAAAATCAAATTTTAGATTAGCACAAAAACAATTAATTTCCTTCAGTTTGAAATCTCTGTATTATGTATCTACATTTTTTTGTACTTAAGAAGGTTCAAAATTCTGTTTTCAAAACTACAGGATATACTTCTTCTTAAAAGATACGATTTAGGGAAACAAAGCTTCTAATGGATGTGCATACACCTATTCATATTTTATTTACTAAAATTATATAAAAGCATATATGGAGTTTTTGTGTTGTTCACATCGTTTTGATTTCTTCTCTAAGAACGGGTATTGAACACCGGCTTTCTGACATTATGCATTAACTTTGTTCCGTGGGTAACTCTAAACTATACTAGTTTAACACTAAGAGAACTCACAACGTTTGTAAATTGTAGCTATTTCAGCTACCCTGCAGATTTCGTAAAATTTGAAAAACTATGTATTCTATATATTTATCAATAAACAAACGATCAGTAAAATGAAAAAAAAAAAAAATCAAATTCTTTTTACTGTTGAGTGTTTGATGTTTGAGCAGAAGTCTTGAATTTGATTTTTTTTTTACTTTGCATACTTAAGTATTTGCAGTAGTAAGCATGTTTGAAACAACTTTTAGAGCAAAATGATAACTAGGTGAAATCACCAAGGCGGCGAAAGTTAACATTCAGAATACTTTATGCATTACCCGGTCTGTCTGATTTCTGTCAAAATCAAGGGATGAGATTGCGTCCTTGACTTTTGTGCTCGTAATATTTCGGAGCTGAAGTTTTCAGTAGTAATGCCCCAAAAAGTTATAAACTATTCAGTTCCTAATCCCGATTCACGGAAAAAAAATATTTCCTATCCTTCATGACAGACAAAAGTATACCACATTATTTAAAATAAAATTAATAATAAAGTGGGTTATTTTACCAATTAAACCTAATCTTCGTACTATTTTCGAAAAAAAAAGGAATTTTTGCTACTTTTCCTAAAAGCTATACGATAATTAGGGGGCGTTATTTCAGAGAGCATAAATTTCACTGTGAAAAGGGTCCAAAAGGGACATCTAGTAGTACTTGGCATAATTCGCTATAATAAAAATTAGTAAAATAAAAACTTGTTTCTGTCTTACGAACAATAGAAAAATACGCTGCTATATTTTGAAAGTAAGCTTACATTTTCATCATGATGTTGACATTTCTAATGATAGTAAACCGAAATCAACATTGAGCACCAAGTTACAAAGGCAACATTACCTGTTCGTAAAATTCTTCTGCTATCCTGTAAGTCCATTGTACGTGAATATCGTGCCTCTTGCAAGGTCCGTTAATGTCAGATAATTTGATACACATTTCCATTGCTAATAACCTATCAGTTTCCGACATCCAATCAATTCCCGGAGCGTCATCTTCATTTGCCTGGAAAAAAAATTAAAGACTTACTTTTCAGATAAGACTTTATGCAATGCATAATGCTATGAAGCAAAGATGCAGTTTAATTCACTACAATAAGGCATAACAAAGTTGCAGTTTGATTCACTTTCTTTGAAAGACTTTAGGCTTTATTTTAAAATACATTTTTTTTGAAAGAATGCGACTAATGCACAAATATTACTAATTTTCCCTTGTTAAAAGAAGAAGGTGGGTTGAGGGGGGGGGGGAAGTCGATCCAGTCCTTACATGCATGCACAATAAGATGGTAGAACTCACAAAAATGCTAACAGCCAAAGGTGGCGGTTTATCCCCAAACCTCCTCGTTGCATCTATGGCAACTTTTAACACATTGTAGACAGGTATATGTAGGGGAACATGGGGCAAAATGAAATGGTGAAATATTTTCTCTGCGCTTAGCTTTACCTATCTGGTATTATTTTAACTATATAGTACCATATGTAGTCTATTCCAGTCAGGAAAAAAATACCGCCGAAGATTAAAGCATTTGATACTACAGGCAACTTTAAAAAATTTATACTCATATTGTAATATTTTGTTGTAAGTCAAAAATTATTTTTGTTACCATAAAATGATAAAGTACTTACTATTAACATTTTAACTATTAATTGAGACCTCCTAATATTCAATGCAGAAAAAATTTAGTTAATATTGAGCATATTTGTATTTTAAATAAATTGTACAATTAGACAAGTACATACGGGGCAAAGTGGATGGGGCAAAGTTAAATAGTTTGTTTCATTTACTCACTCAATCATTTAATATAAATCACTTACGTTTTCATTTAATAATTAACTCATTTACATTCATTCATTTAGTAATTCACTTAATCTGTCGTTCATTCACTTATTTTCTTATTCGTTCATTTTTTTATTCGCTCATTTTTTTGTTCATATGTTAATTGATTCATTAATTTAATTATTCGTTTTTTATTTCATAATCTTTTCACTTATTCATTCAACCTTTCATTTACTGATTCTTTTGGTCAAAAATATGTTTCATAATCAAATAGAAAATGTTTCATTAGAAAAATATTTTATTTTTCACTTTGCGCCATGGAAAAAAAAAGTGAACTATTTCCACCTTTTTTTGAAGACTCAAATTTACTGCAAAAAATACAAAATACTGTTTCAAAGCAATATTTTTTATAAAATAAAATGTTCATTCTTTATGTACTGTAATTTTCAAAAGAAAATTTCCAATTTGTTCATTCTGAAAAAACTAGGTCATCTTAACCATTTCACTTTGACCCACACTCCCCTACTAATCCTCTCTTAACATATTTGTTCAATATTTTGGGGTCCATTGTAATTTCAACTTCTGAGGTTGTGTGATATTCTTGGAAAATTAAAAAGTAATCCCCTAAAGGTCTTCTCAGTAAGCAAACCATTAGTAGGACACGTGGCAAAGTTTGACAGAAGATTAAATCCGTACGTTTTCCATTTCCTACCCCTCCCCCCCAAAAAAGAATAATTTTATTTTTTATTGCAAAACGACGATACTGTATTGTGAAACATGTAGCTGCAGTGCAAGTTGTTGAATTTGAAGAGTTTACTTTGATCAATCACCATTACATACTATAATTTCACTTTGGAGGACGAGTATTTCTGATTTCCAGGAAAAATTACTTTTTAATTTATCTGTATTTAATTTCATAGAAATTTGAGTTAGTATACGTTCCCAGAAAAAGTATTAGTTTTTCTTTAACGATATTCACTTTAATTCTAATAAATTTTATGTTTTACGTCCTGTAAATGAGGACTATATGTTTGTTCCCAAGTTGGTCAGCGTAAGAAATGCCTGCAAGCTAATGCAGCAAAGCAACTTTTATTGCTCCAGTGTATCACATTAGTTTGATACACTGTAAAAAAATTCCGAAACGTTACTGGCTGTTTCCGTAGAACGTCTTGGGATTTCACACGTTTTCACCTATTTCCCCGTAAAAACAAGTATCATCACAAAAAAGTTTCCTGAATCGCTACAAGTTGCACGCGTGCAGACTTGTCACTGTTGTGGGAAAACATTTTTAGCAATCAGTTTAAAGATTCAATGAGCGTGTTTATTAAGTGTATCGGCCTAAAGTTGCCTACGGCCTGTCCAGACTGACTAAGCTCCCAATGAGAGTGAGAATGTCAATGGATAGCTACAGCTTTGCAAGGCGGGAATTACAGGCAAGAGATATGCTTGGTTCCTTCTTGCATAGCTTTAGCCGTGGTCGCTCTGATATTTATGGAGCTTTCTTAGTAAAGTAGGAAGGGTTCTAATCAATTATACTGAACCTACTTAATTTTTCTAGAAGGTTCTAGAGACATGACTGGCTTTAACAGGGCAGATTTTGCACGTCTTCATAAAGTTTCAAGGTTAATTTCAGAAAGGTTACTGACTTTTAGCGGAAAGCGTTTACTGGTTTTTCCAAGATATGTTACTGGAAGAAATTGGGGCACATCAGCTGCCCATTATTTTTCAGGAACGTTTCTGAATCGTTTTTACAGTGTACATATCGTAATTAAATTTAAAAAAAAAAGAAAATCAACAGCGCAGAATCGAAAAATGCTCATTAGAATGCTTTTCCTTGTAATTACCTTGTACAATTTTATCTTTTGAGCTGAGCATTCTATTACTAGTAGTAAAAATAGCCGGCCGATTTTTTTTTTCACATTTTAAAAGTAATTTCAACATGGGGACCACCATTAGAAACACGCACAAACAGAACAGCAGTTTAGCCTTTTTAAGGCATAAAGGATAGTTTTTTTTTTAAAAATAAAATACAGGTTTTTGCTGATTTCACGATTTTTTTCTAGTTATATATGCTGCCTCAATATTGCATAACTCACGCATACCCTTTTATGTCTACGATTAATTGTACTTTATTTGGGTCACCAAAGTTCATGGTTTATTGGCGATACTTCAGATAATGACCGCAGAAAAGAATATTTCAAATGAACTATTAAAACACATGCATTAACTGAATACGTTATTTTGATGAGGAGTAAACTCAACACATGAATGATTGCTTAAAACAAATACTAAACTTCAAGCTGAACTCCCTCCCCCCCCCTCACGCAAAAAAGCACCAATTTTTCCAAAACTGATCATATAGGGGGCAGAGTGAAGTTACGCAATTTCAACTGCCAAACACTATTTTAACAAAAGAACTAGTTCTCCATGGAAAGTGCACATTAGCTGGTTGACCTGATTTAAATTGCTGGATGAAACTAATGAGACTTTTTAAATGCAGCTAAAAAAATTCGAACATTTTAAACGTTATTTTAAGAGATAGCAATAATTATTTTTAGAGTAGTTTTAATATATTTTAAGCTTTATATAGCTAAAAATATATTAAAACTACTCTAAAAATAATTATTGCTATGTCCTTAAATGAGTTCGATTCAAGTAGGCTTTGTCAAATGCATAGATAATGATAAGAAAAGAACAAATAAATGCGACAGAGAACAGCTCTAACCTTGGCATTAAATTCTGCAAGAATTTCAAAGTGTCTCTTGAGATCAGTCGCCAAGATACATTCTATAACAAGGAAGCGAAACCTTTTGAACTCAGCTTTATCTAAATGACAGAGAAAGTTGTACTCTGGTCGAGACAGGAACAAATTCCAAGCGGCAGCGGCATGATGGTTTTCAAGCACAGAACGATCATTGTACAGCACTGCCTAGAAAAGGATGAAATGCAATTAACAAGTGATTTCGAAAGTGCTATTAGAGTTAAATCCTTAGAAAAGACATTTTATGCATTAAATACTTCTACATCCATGAATATTTATCCATTTAGAGATAAGGACGACTGATATTGCAATATATTGTTCATTTTAAGTTTCTCGAGAATGTATTTTGATTCTTTATATCGTTTTGCTTAAAACAATTCAAATGCTCGTAATTACTTTTGAAATGTTCACCTATGTGTTTACATTTAACGTTATACGTATTATTCCACAATTACTATTTTTATTAGGATAACTAATGGTGTATGTTACGTTTTATGTTATGAAGCTTTTAGATATTTTTATTTGAAACAAGTTCGTTAGTATAAAGTAAAAAGCATCTATAACAAAACAAGTTTTTATTTAAAAAAATCTAGTTCATGTACTTTGCGTTATTCAGTTATTTTATACTTGAACTAACCTAATCTTTTAAAAAATATTGTGCCCTAATGAAATGAGTTTTATAAATTTAAAATATTATTTTTTCTCTCTTTCAAATCGATAGAACTAATATCTTGTCTATAAATAATAAATTATTTCTTCATAATTTTTCTTTGAATGAATATGAAGTCTACAAAAGAAGAAAAAACAATCCAAGAATGGTGTTCTCTGTTAGGCAACAATGTGAAATTATCAATAAAATTCTCACCATTTTTAACTGTCTTACAAAAAACTCATACAATTTGCAGTCCATTGATAGTCCTTGAAATGTCCATCCGCATACAGGACTTTCTGCTTACGTCCCTGACATATCTCCTTGCGGTTAAACTCTTGCGACACGGAGAAATTCGCTATTGCTTACCGCAGATCTGCTCCACTGATGAATTAATGTCACGAAGATGATTGTCCAGGGTGTGAAAGAGAACCTTAGTTTGAGAGGATGGCACAAACTCTCGCTGAAGTCGCTTTATGGTATCCACTGTCACCTCCGCCGAGAAAGCAACGACATACAGTCTGTCCCTTGTCGATTTTTGTAGATTTCAAACTGCGTGATTGGAACACGCGTGCTCATCCAGAGCGGTACCTTACCTAAGGCACCTTGCCTTAAGATAAGCCTTACCCAAAAGGTTAAGATTAAATCTGTTTCATCACAAACGGGAAACTATCTTATAGGTTCACCACTTGATAGGCCACTGTTCGCCTCAATGCGAGCCTTTAGGGCTTTGCGTCATCCAAGTCTAGAAGTCCTTTTTCTCCTTTGACTCTTCAAGTTTTCTCTGCAATTGTACGAGTCTTCCCCAAAAAGTGTTTAAACTATGTGATGCTCTAATTTGAATACCTCTTATCACTTCTATCAGTACCAAAATAAAACGGCATTTTGTTTTGCTTTGATTACCTTATGAATGCTGCAATTATAAACTGCAACAATATTAAAAATGAGGTCTGCAGAGATACAAAAGTCATCGAAAATGTTTAATTTATTTTTTGTTTATTGGCTCTTGGTGAAATATTTCGTTTCATTAAACTTACTAAGACCTGTGATTGTAAAGGAAACAGGGACGGCCGATTAGAAAATGATTTTTTTCCCTTCTAAACCTTCAATAGGATTTACAAAAGTTTTTTTTTTTTTGTATAGAAGGTAAACATTTCAATTAAAAATCGCAAATAAATAAATAAATAGATAAAAAAAAATAAAAAAAAAATAACCTGATAAAGGAAAAATATCAAAAAGGAGCGACTACACGTAAAAACAGTTTTTAACGTTTGTTGAGGAAAATTTCCCTTTGAAAAAAATTAAAGAAATTAATTATAAGGAAATTCATATGTAGCTGCATTTTAATTTTCTTAAGTAAAAATATGTCGCTATTTTTACAGTTTCGATTAGTCACAAGGGGAAAAAATAGCTTTTTTCAGTACCGATACTAACAATAAAAATTTTTGCGCTGCAACCCCTTTGTAACATACCTGAGGGGCGTAGGTAGACACCAGAAATGCGTTCGTCCGTCCCGGATGGTCGTAGTCGTGCATGGCGGCGGCAGCGTAAAGGGCCATTAGCTCTAGTGCCGGGTAGTTAGCTCCCATGACACCGTAAGTGACGTCAGCAGCAAAACTCGGCCTGTGCATGCTGCTGTTTCCGGAGTCTGCGGAGAAATACAGAATCGTGAACGCATCGAGAAACTAATTGCTTTAACCAGAAATGTTAATGATGTGATCGCTCACTCTTCTCTTTTAATGAGCATTCTTAGCGGATGCTCGGGAGGAAGGAGAAAGAACTGATGACCATAAGCAGTGGTTTTGACAAAATATGAAATGGAATTATTGCTCATACTGGAAACAATCGCATAAAATGTTTTGGGTATGCTACACTGTCGTAGGCAGGTAGCACTAACTCCAAATTTTTAACTTTTCATTTTTTTTTTTTTTTTGGAAATTTGTCACCTATTATATGTTAGCTTTAATGTACAAGCGTGTTTATTTGGTTTCCGCCAAGAAAAAAGAGCGAAGACAAAAAAAAAAAAAAAAAAAAAAAAGTCAAATTCCAATATTTCCCTATCGTTAGTATATAGAAAGCAAAACGAGTTTTTCAAATATCTCGAAACCTCATTTCTGCAGATACTGCCGTTTACTTACCTAGTGTAGCAGTATAGTGTTTAAATCGTGACCGCTCCATCTGTATTACTCTTCCGCCATCATCCGTTTCAAAAATGCTTTTGCACCAGAAATGCTTTTTTAATGCTCGACAATTTAGGTTAGGACTTCGTTCTTCAAATACACTGACCTCAAAAAGTTAAGGTACAGCCGGTTTTTTACGCCTAATTTGCAAATGAATGAATGTAGAATAAAAAAATTTGGGGGCTATGTGCATTAAATGGTTTTTTAGTGAATGCGTCATAGAAATTTGTGTAAAAGTATTGTAAAAACGATGTATATAAAAAAAAGGCAATCTTTGCGGAAAAGTCCGTTCTTGAAGAAAACAGAACATAAGAGTGTTATGTAGTAAAATGCCAGAGAAACAATAAAAAAATGAGTTCTAATAAGGAATGTGTCGTACCTAATTTGAATTCATTGGCGGTATCGATTTTCCATGCTGTTTATTAAGTTGTCGGACACCAGCTCGGATTGCTCCAGCTCATGTAACGACCTTGGAGGAGGATTTAAAGCATTAACCTGTCTGCCAAGATAGTCCCAAAGATGTTGTATCGGATTCAGGTCTGGAGATCGAGTTGGCCATTCCATTTGTCCCAAACCGAGATCTTTAAGATACTCCTAAACAATCCAATCTCGGCGAGGTCGTTCATTATAATCCATCAGAATGAAGTCATTACCAATAGCACCAGCATATGGGCGGACATATGGATCAAGGATCTAATCCCGATGGCTTAGACCAGTCAGAGTTCCTCCATGGTACATATGCAGGTCAGTGTGACCACCGAGTGAGATCCTCGCCCAAACCATGATTCCACCACCTCTATAAATGTGGTCTTCCAACAGTTTTGAATAGATGGTATCTATTGCGCTGCTCCCTCCAGATCAGAAGACGCCCTGAATCACCCTCCAATGCAAATCTCTACTCGTCTGTGAACAGTTACAGAAGCTCATTGCTGCTGGGTCCAGGAAACATGTTCTCTTGCCAGCATAAGCTGATCCTTCGCTGTGCTTCGTTGAGGGGAACACATACAACTGGTCGTCTTGCATAGAGACCTGCATTGTGAAGACGATTTCGCACCATAGCACTAGAGATTCTTCTTCCTGATGCTACAAAGTGTTCTGCAACGAGTTACGGCACAGTAGTGGTTCTTCTCCTTCTGGCTGAAAGAACTAGAAAACGGTCTTCTGCAGGTGTTGTAGCTCGCGGTCGGCCTGGAACACGTCTTCTGGACAGACTCATCGGATTGGTATCGATCCTAAAGTGGCTGAGCAACACTCCGAGACACATTGAGACATCTATCAGCAGTGATAATCCCATTGCCATTCATCAAACTGCTCTCCACCTTAACGAATCGGGGTAAACGACGTCTCTGAGACATTTTCTAAACTCTATTGACTATTGTCACCGAAAATGTCAATAACAGTTGAAAATCAACCCAACGTAAACACAAAAGCTTGAATGCTCATTTTTTTTTCGTCCTATTACTATCGGTGGATACGAGAGAAGTTAACTATACCCGCCATTAATAAGAAAAAAAATATAGACCGCTTAAAAGCATTTTCTTTAAATTCCCGCAATTATGGTTTTTCACCGTCTATAGACTCCTTTCAGCTTTGTAGTGGACGAAGATAATAACGTAACTGGACGTTAAATTCCAGTTCTGATTGCCTAAGAGATTCTGATCACCAAATTTATTAATCATCAATTGGTTGAATATAAGAAAAAAAAAATATATGTATATTTAAAGCCTTTTTTGGCATTTTCGCACCACTGTGCGGCGTGGCACGTAAAACAACTCAAGGTCGTTCTGCCGTGGGCATGTAAAGGGCAGAAACTGCAAATTTCTAATTTTTAATCTTTTTGCATTTTTTTCATACACTGTTCGTGAGCTTTATCGTACAAATTTGCTTATTTAGTTTCCGCTGAAGAAAAAATCGCAAGAAAAACTTCTAAATCCAACATTTCTCGTTTGTTAATGTTGTATTCGAAACAAGTTTCTTCAGCTATCCCAAAATCTCATTTCTGTAGATACTGCCATTTACCTGCCCATATCAACGTAAGTTTTGTTCTTTGTGAAAGCTCCTGGCGTTCACTTACTGTCTCTTATATTTAATTGGGAATTAATTATCTCAAAAACTCATTTCTGTGGATACTGCCATTTACCTGCCCACATCAGCGCAAGTTTTGTTCGTTGTGAAAACTACTGGCGTCCACTTACTGTCTCGTATATTTAATTGGGAATTAAATAGAATAAAACATTTACAATGATGAGAAATATTTTATGTTGGGCAACGATTGCATCAATAGATGTTACGATTACCTTACGGTGAAATACAGATGCAAACGAACGTATGTTGGCGAAAAAAATAGGCTTCAGAAATTTATATGCATTTGTGTCATATGCGTCGCTTCAGCAGAATAAAGAAGTTTGTCTCAGCACTGCGCGATTTTGTTGAGCTGTACAAGTCGAGTTTATTTATAAAGGGAAGATAATTTCACTGCTGATGTTTTCACTGTCGTTTTCATCACTCTGTGAAAATATTCTGTGTCACTATCAAAATGTTTAGAACGGCCTTTTTTTTTTGTTTTATTATTAACGGTTTTATAGAAGTTAAATCGACCGCATTTTATTTTATTGAGCAATCACATTGCTTATTGTTCTCATTTGACTGTTTTGGCGTCCTTTAATTTTATTTTCCCGCCGCCTCCCTCTGCAGCACCACCGTTGCTCGGCCTCACGATGCTGCCCCTCTAGCGAATACATACATGCACACCTACACATACACACCCACACACACACACACACACATATACACACACATACACACACATATACACACACACCCACACACACACACATCCACACACACACACATCCACACACACATATACACACACACATACACACACACTCATGCCTGCACACACAGACAAGAACACGCCTACATACACAAACACTCGTGATTGCGAAAACATTATTTGAATTCCAAATGTCAAAATTCTAATTAATTGTATTTTTTGTTTATTTATTTATTTTTTGGTTTAAGTATTTTTGGTGCCATAGAAGCTAAAAAAAGCCTTGCTCGGGACAGTATTAAACTATAAAACAAATAAGAATTTTGAATGTTTTTACTCAAAAATTCAGTTTTTTTAAACACGGTAAAATATACATGAAATACACCGCCAGCTCTGTTAATTCCAGCCGAGGACTGCAGTTTCGTGCTTATTAGCACTCATCAGCCCGGCATAGGAGTGACTGAGCTGGAGGTGGAAAACCTCTTAAGGAAGCCTAGAGTGCCAAAAAAATTGGTAGCTAATACAGAATTAGCACTGACACGGCTACCAGTATTAGCTACCAGTTTTTTTGGCACTCTTGGCTTCCTTAAGAGGTTTTCCACCTCCAGCTCAGTCACTTCTGTGTCGGGCTGATGAGTGCTAATAAGCAAGAAACTGCAGTCCTCGGCTGAAATTGACTGAGCTGGCTGTGTATTTCATGTATTTCTGCCTTAGCCCTGGCTATAGGGCGGTAACTTATTGAATGCGGTAAAATATAGTTTGCTGAAACAAATTTGAAAATAAAGTGAAAATACACTCATAACGGTTGCGCGTTGAACGTTTCTAAAATGATGAAACACATCTGTTACAGCTTTAAAAAGCATGCTTGCTTTTATTCCTCGATAACTTGTGTCTTATGAGAAAATTTTTCATTTAATTCAACAATCATTTTAGTTCATAAAATGCAAAGCAATACATTTAAATGTACGTATTAAGAAAATTATATGCAATGTCTTAGAAATGTGCTTATTATTTTCTCCATAGTGCTATAAAAATTGCAACTAATGCTAAGGTAAAGAAATGCTGCTCTAAAACAGCTAATAAATTCAAAAAATCTTAACATTAATAGCAGCAGTCAAAGTAAAAATAATAAAAATAAGAATAATAATGACTAGTGACATTGGTAGATAGTATACTATTTTTAATAAGGAAAATAAATATAAACTATAGGAGTTAAATAAAAAACAGCAAAAATTTACACGCTAGGATTATTTTGTTCTACACTTTTTATCGATCAAAAAGAATGCTGTATACGCGTAAAATAATTTGTGCCGCTTG